>NC_134701.1:131428566-131748793 GCF_043290135.1 Rhipicephalus microplus
CACTTAAGCATGGTAGTGGCCGCAGTGCGTGTCATCTTCCCAGAACACTTTGTACCACTTACGATGATTGAAATCGCTTGTATCTTTCGGTTCTAGGTGCTTACACGAAGCGATTGGAACAATCCGCTTTTGATTATTGTCACGGAAACGAACGAATGCGAACATATCGTCAGCGTACACGTGCGCTACAAAGCAACACAGAACACACACACACACAAAAAACGTGCACGGCGATCACAATGGCGATGGTGGTGTCCTCGGTGAGTATTTTCAACTTCATTAAAACAAACTCTATGATCAAAACAAAGTTATTTTGAGTTAAAGTAACTGAAATTAATTTTTAAAATTTATTGCATGCCAGAAAATTGAATATCAATAATATAATTTATATGCTTTTATAATCCCAGTAAATATTAATGTAAAACAAACAAGTAGTGTTGCCAGGTGTCGCTCACGTCGGCCCACACCGCTAATAAGTTGTTTCATCGACATCAGGGCCTCATGGCAGTCTCGCCTTAGAGCACCGGCTGGTCTCGCTGCATGTTTTATACTAGTTGACGGCACCGCGCACCATCTTCAAGGCAAGGCAAGCAAGGTGTGAATGTGAAGCTTCTTTTAAGGGTGTACCCTACCTCTGTCAATGCAGCTTGGACCCACCTAGATTGTTCATCGTGGCCTCAGTTTGCGTGGACACCATGAAGCGCATTATTTAAATTAAGTTAGCGTACAGCTTGACGAAAGATGGATTCAAGTCAACCCCTTCCTCGATCAAAAAAGAGAAAGCGCTATTTGGAGCCTGGATCACATTATGTAGTACCGCGGACAACGAGCCTATATCAAAAAGCGGCCGAGGCGCAATCTGCCAGCGAGCCATGCTCTAGCAATAATGCTCCTCAAACTTCAGCTGGTAACGGGGGTTCTGGTGTAGCGACGCTCGACACACGAAGTCTCATTGATGTAAATGGTGACAGCAATGAAAATACTGATCCAGACGACACCTACGGCTTCGAGGAAAGCTCGCTCTCAAGCGATTCCTACCAAACTACAAATTCGGCTTGCGACGATGCAGGCATGAGCGACCGCCATGTCGATAGCGACACAGATCGTGAGCAGGATGAAGATGAGTTTTGCCGCTTGTTTTCTGATGAGCGCTTGCCGAACTCGGACCTAAACGTCGGAGAAGCAATGATTATCCTGATGGCGTACAGTACATCTGCAGGACTGAACTGGACCAATATGGAAAAACTGGTGGGGGTGATAAACCTTTTTTTGGGAAGGCAAATTCTGCCAACGTCCAAGCACCTGCTTAGAAAGACATGGAAATCGTGGCTGGCTGGTACAGTCAAACGCCATTACTACTGTAAAGAATGTGGATCGATCGTACCCAATGCTAGTGAGAGGGACTTCGTGTGTCCACAGTGCACAGCCTTGGATCCCCCAGAAAATCACTTTGCCATGATTGATGCGAAAAAACAAATAGAGGTGCTCCTTTCTAGCAGCTGTGTTGCAAAAGGGCTTTTAGCTGCTCTACAAAAGAAGCAGTCACGTGCTCATGAGACAGACCTCACAGACATAACTGATGGCAAGTTGTACAAAAACCAGATGAAAGAAGCGTCATGGTCCGATTTGACAGTGACTTTCAACGTTGACGGAGCAAGGGCATTCAAGTGCAGCAAGTCATCGCTGTGGCCCATTCAGTGTGTTGTAAATGAACTCCCAGTAACACTGCGCTGGAGCAACATGCTACTTTGTGGCCTCTACTTTGGAAAGGGGCATCCGAAAATGGCACCCTTTTTGGAGCTATTCATTGAAAACATCAGCAAAGTTGGGGCTATAAAGTGGGACTGCAATGGTCTCAAGTTATCATCCAAAGTCAGTGTTGTTTGCTGCTGCGTCGATGCCCCTGCACGGGCTGCAGTACTCAACATGAAGCAATTCAATGGGTATTACGGCTGCAGCTTTTGTCACCACAAGGGCGTTTATATCTCTGGTGAGTATCACATCTGTTCAAGCAAGAGTTCAGTTTTAGTGTGCCCAAGCAAAAGTTTTCCAAGTTTCCCACATGCATATCTTTCAATGCATTCAGTGAGTTTTCGCCTTTTGCTAATTATGAGCAACAGTGGTACCATTTAAGAAATCTACTAACAATCATTTTAGAACAGTAAGCATTTGAAACAAAGCATACTTTTAACTACACTTGTAATCTTATGTAAATTTATAATCGTTTGATGAGCAATTGGACTAAACATAAATGTAAATATATATATTTTGTATGCTCACTATTGGGCAGCACTTCTGACTTCTTGTACACCTTTGGCAAACAGTGTCATGTTACAACTTTCTTGAAAGGTGCATTTTATGTTTTTTTATTTACAGGGTCACTGAAATATCCACTTTTGAAAGATGGCCACGAGCCAGAACCAAGGACGGATGCTACCTTTCGAAGGGACATGGAGGTATCCCTGGAGTCGGGTGAACCATCGCATGGCATCAAAGGGTTCTCACCACTTGCCCGGCTGCCAGGGTTTGATTTGGTGTGGTCTGTGTGCCCCGATTATATGCACAATGTGCTAGAAGGCGTGGCCAAGCAACTTGCCATCCTATATAGGGCAGCCAGAAAATATACGCAAGTTGGACCACAGGCTCACTAATGTAAAGCCACCGCGGTGGTTCACGAGACTACCACGAAGCATTAAAGAAAGAGGCTTGTGGAAGGCAAGTGAATGGAGGTGGTGGTCCCTTTTCTACGCTGCCCCATGCCTGGATGGCATCTTGCCACGTCTGTATCACAGTCACATGTGCCTGCTAGCATCATCACTCTACCTTCTTCTGAAGGATCAAATCAGCAGAGATGAAGTCAGGGCAGCGATGGACAGACTGTCCGATTTTGCTCTGAAGATGGAGCCTTTGTATGGCGCAGGTGCCATGTCGTTTAACGTGCACCAGCTACTCCACCTTCCGAAAAGTGTAGCAGAGCTGGGGCCACTGTGGTCCCATTCTGCATTTGTCTTTGAATCTGGCAATGGTACCCTTCTGAAGCTAATTAGCGATGCTAATGGTGTGCCATCACAAATTTCAGAACGCTTTGTGATGAAACTTCAGCTGAAGAGACTTGTGAACACCCTTGATCTTTCCACAGGGGTCAGAACAACCTGCCATCGCTTGATGACCACATCACCTCCAAGAATTGTCGACACACGCCCCATGGGAAAATGTGTTGTGTGTAACACAGTGAAAGAGAGTGAAAGGAGTGCCTTTTTAGAAAAATTAGGCTATGTCCCGACACAACTGGTGAGGTTCCAGCGCATCATGGTGCACGGCGAACATCTAGAAACAAGTGACTATAGGTGCACAAAAAAAACGAGAAACTGTTTTTTCAAATGCAAAAATGGCATGTATTACACACTGCTACATGTCTATGAACTGCCAGACTCTATGTGTGTACTCATGTGTGTGCGACTTGCGTCTGAACAATACAAGAACACTTCTCACATCGGTCTTTACACACAAACTGAAGAAAAAGTTCTTCTTTTACCAGAAGATCTGGACAGAGTGTGCGTGCAGATGAAAGTTGGTCGTGCTTGCTATGTCGGTGATGTACCGAACTTGTTCGAAAGAGATTGATTACCGGGGGTCAGTGACAAATGTAGTCAAAATTTAGTTTATCATGGTAGTACAATGAAGAGCTAACTTCTCATAACCTTTGCCAATACAGTCGTACCCTGCTATAACGAACTACGCTTCAACGAAATTTCCGCTACAATGAAAAATTCACGGTTCCCCATCAGCAGTCCATAGGAGTCAATGCATAAATGTTGTCGCCAAATGGACACTTCTGCCGTCCCGCTTCAACCAAATTTCACGATGCAATTCCAGGTTCAGATATTTATTGCTATACAGGAAACCCTATCTTTAACATTTTGATGCATTTTAATAACCTGAAAATAGGTCGACAAAGTCTAAAACACTTGTTGGCACCACCAGAAACCACCGCTGTTCAGCAAGCATTGGCGTTTCTATTGCTCAATAGTGGTGGCAATGAGACTGCCCTGCCAGGCCCTGCATTTGCCACTGGCTTGCTTTAGAGGTGCAGACAATCGGAAGCTGAAGCTCAGTCGCTCAGTTCATGGTTTCTTTCACGCAGCTACTGGGGGCAAACGCGGAGCGCTGCCTTTTCCGATTCCAATGCTTATAATCTTTTTCGCGCTTTGCGAGTGTGGTACCTAATCAGAGCGGCTGGTCATTCGTATTATCAAGCAAGTCAGCTAGCTACGAGTGATGGACGATAAGAATGGCATAGAATAAGGCAAAAATCACCGCTCCATGATACCCTGCCTCCATCTCGGTGTTGTCGGATACACTTCGATGGCGGACAGCTGCTGGTGTTAACGTGTTAATGCAACTGTTTGGTACGTTCACGAAAGCGATTGTAAGCGTTGTTTCGGCATGGTTTTCATCGTGGCCTCGCTATGCATGACTGTGAATCGTGTCGTGACACTGCTGGGAACGAACAGGAAGCAGCAGACACTTTTTTTAATTTTAAGAATAAACGTTCCTTTGTTTTGCTAGCTCAGATCAGCTACATTTTTTCAATTTCAGTACTACTGAATTCTCGCTTCAACGAAATATTTTCTGCGTCCTATGAGTTTGGTTGTAGCAGGGTTCAACTGTAATATTCTCTTAAGAACTTTTTTGTGTTGTTTGCAGCCAAATGCTTTAACATTTATTAGTACATGCTTCTTTATGTTCATAATTTTTGTAGGATTATATCCAAGTATTAAACAGGTCAGAAACACTCCTTAGACATAATGAAAAGACATTCTGTGGATAACAGATGCTCCTATAAACCCCTCGGTCAAACCTTGCAGCGGTGTGCAGCAAAGAGAGTTTAGAAGTGATGTACAAAGTTGTGAATTACTCAAGTGCCCTCTTTTCATAGAGATGCCTCTGCTCGCTTTCTTTGAACTTTCAGACCCCTGCTGTATGTTGTAAAACAACAGATAACATAAATCAGGAGGGGTGTTTCGATCAGACGTGCTTCTTGCCATAGGGTGCTGCCACATGCTGACACCGCTCTCCATAATGTGCTAACATTGTGTAGTGAGTCGCACTCATGCATATGAGAATTGCAACAGGTAAAAGTGATCACATGTGCTCTAGGTCATGATGTGTGCTTACTTAGCTATTTCTCATGTGCCATCCCTCCCTATGTAACCGCCAAGGCACATTGGGATGAGAGAAGAGACCACTTAAAGTGCGCAGCAATTTCATGCAACTCGGGTCGCTTTGAAATTTTTGTGGCAGTTGATTTGTGAGACAATGAACTCTGATATTAAGGTCATTTGATGATTACTTGGAAAAGTGGTTTATTTCCCCTTAAAGGATTTCATTCAGTATGGCTTAATGGCACTGGCATAGTGACTCGTCATTAAAGGCAAAGCACCATGTGGGGCAGTGAGGGGTGGCTTGAGTTGTGAAAGTAAAGAACTGCAGCACCCAGACACTGGGGCTTTAACCTTCATACATTTTTAAAGAATTGTTGTGTCAGCATGCTCATTTCACACTAGCACACAATTGTGCACTTATCATGAAGTTTGGTGTCTTGGCATGTTTACTGACCTTATAAGCTACAAAATAGAAAGTCATGTCTGTATATTGCTGTGTGATAAGTTTTATTTGTATTGCTGTGTGAGTTATGTTTTACATGGTATATTTGTATGGCTGTGTGATAAGTTATGGTTTAATGTTCCTGAGACGCGTTGATTCATTGACTGTCAAAATAAACTGTTGGTATGTGGCACCTGTCACGTACCCCTATTGTTTATTTGTACATGTAGAACAAGAAATGATCATCCAGCCTGAAACCTGCTTTGCATGACTAGGCCTCCTTGTGCTCATCTAGAGGAGGAGGAAACAAAAAAACGAGAAGGCAGGAAGGTTAACCAGAAACACTTATGGTTGGCTACCCTATATGAGGGATCAAGGGGAAATAGAACTACCAGAAATAGAGGAAAATCAGGAAAAATCAAGAAAAGAGATGCAATGAATTCATATACTGCTTAACACCGCCATGGAGTATTAAACAGCATTGTATGCATCCTAAAACTACCAGTGGCACTCTGGATGATGCATCATACGAGGGTCACCAAGTTTTCAGTTTTCAACTGCAAAAAAAAAAAAACTGATATACAGCATACGTAAAATGACCGATTGATTATATGTATGTATGTATATATATATATGTGTGTGTGTGTGTGTGTGTGTGTGTGTGTGTGTGTGTGTGTGTGTGTGTGTGTGTGTGTGTGTGTGTGTGTGTGTGTGTATCAGTCTCATAGGAAAGCTGGTAGCACTGGTAAGACTTTGTATCAGTCTGATACAAGACTGGTGCAACTGGTAAGCAACTGTACCAGACTGATACGAGTGTGTACCAGAACTGGTAAGACTTTGTATCAGTCTGATACAAGACTGGTGCAACTGGTAAGCAACTGTACCAGACTGATACGAGTGTGTACCAGAACTGGTAAGAATTTGTATCAGTCTGATACAACACTGGTACAACTGATAGAAAATTGTATCAGACTGATACAGACCTCTATCAGGATTTTCGCTTGGGAGTAGAGAGGCCACACGCTGCCGTGTTGCAAGTGATATAGAGCGGGGCTGTAGTACATGGCTGTAATGAAACTTAGCCGCTAGTACGTTATCTTGCACATTACTGCTAAGTTTATTGCAACATTTCACTTTCTGCTGCCCTGCCACTTTCCTTGGACGTCCTGTGAGCATTCATACTGAGCCCCTCGGTAAGCCTGGCCTGCGTCTCGCCAGACTCGTTGGCTGCACTTTTATTTGCCTGCCATGCTTCCGGTCCACTGCATCAGCATGCTTTATCAATAGAAGTAGTGCGTCAGCACCACTCCTAGTTTTGATGTTCTTCAGATGGGAAATTGCATCTTTTAACAACTGGTCACTGGATGAGCTGCTGGCAGTTAGGGGAGCAATGTGTTGAAACTCGATGAGAAACTATTCTTGCATCTCTGCTAGTTCCTAAAAAAAGTTTCAGTGTAATTTGCTTGTAATGCAAGCATTCGACAATCTTTAGAGTACATCATATTTACTTCATAAAAAATTATGTTGTGCTTAATTTGTGCACAAAAATATCAGAAGCCCTGTTCCTTGCTTATCTGACATTATGAGAGCTACTAGTATGTATACAAGTGCAATTTGTTTGTTCAAGAGGGTGACTTGCTCAGAAGTGCAACACTGTTATCATACCATGAATACATGTCATAAACATGAAGTATAGAACACAATGGGCTGCATAAAAGTTGGCGCATTGAGACAGCAGCGTAGCGCATGTGTTGGACTATGCAGGTCCCACTAAATAGACATGCGTGTACATATAAGGTACTGTTAGGATTCACGCAATTTTTCACATTATGCAGAGTTCAAGTAAAGTTGATTGTGGAACATTGTGCTGTCCACAAACTGCGATTGCTGTCTGATATGTACCTTGGCTGACAGCCTTTGCAGAGGAAGGAGCACTAGTGGTGGAGTCGCTACTGTGGCGCAGCTCTAGCCATCCTCCATTTCCACTTCGTCAGGATGCACAGGGCCTTGTGGGGCAGGCAACGGAATGGGCTCTTGCTGGCTCATCGGCATGAAGTACTGAAGGCTGGGGCATTGGTCACCTGCCGCCATCTCACCAAGTGACAGGCAGTCTTCTAGTCTGAGCACTGCATTGTTTGGAAAAGGCCCCCCAAAGGCTTTCTGCACGACAGCTTGGTGCTTGCAGAAAGCACTTAGGTTCCCTGTCCAGCAGCTGCATAGGGGGATGCTAGCAATAACCTCATACGCTGGGAATTCGGATGAGCAGGGAATCCTGTTCATAGCGTCATTGCCCAGGAAAACGATAGACTCCCGAGGGCTGTGATGTGATTGTGCGCATTTAAAAAGTGCACCACTTTATCAGCCAGAAAAAGATGAAGATAACGCTCGGTTGCCGCACGCGTGGGCGTGAATATTTTGGTCCAATGAAGTCCCTCCACGGAGATTTAGGAGAGCCACTGGAGAACAGCGAAGCTATTGGCAGACGTGGCCGAGTCGGGACCGAGTGAAGAAGGTGGCCAGCAGAGCTCATGCATCAAGGTCTCAGCGGGCTCCCATTTGGACACAGACCTTCTTCTCGTCACCTGACGTGGGGCAGGCTGGTTCTGGTCTTCTGGCATTGACCAAGAAACGTCTCCGGCTTCGTGTGCGAGCTGCGGCTGCCGAACACCGAAAGGTCACCGACGTCAACTAGCCCAACGCTTCCTTCCATGCTAGTCAACCACGTTGGCAGCCGTGTCTGCAGATTCGCTAGGGAGCCACCGTACGAAATTCTCTCGTTCTTCGTAGCCAGACCGCTGCGCAACACCAAACAAAATGTGTGACGACGACGTGGCCGCTCTCGTGGTTGACAGTGGCTCCGGCATGTGCAAGGCTGGCTTCGCCGGTGACGACGCACCCCGCGCCGTCTTCCCATCTATTGTCGGCCGTCCCAGGCACCAGGGTGTCATGGTTGGTATGGCATAACCTGGTGACTAAAGGGTACTTCATCGCTGCTGTAAACAAACTTCTCGACCCCTCGAAACGCCACGGGAGCATCACAGTTTGGCAACCCGTTGAACGCACCGATTAAGAAATGCGGAAGACTCTTGAACGGAAAGGAATTCCAGCTTTCCTTCGTAGGTTCTGCAGTGCGGCAGAGTTGGTTGAAATCTCGGCAAATGTTGGGCTTTTCCAGTCTATAGCATATAATGGCCACGAAGTTTTCTTTCTTCATTACATTCCAGCGATGTGAAGGGTGCTGTTCTCGTTTCACCTTGTAAAGAGAGTCTGCTTTCTTCCATGCTTCTCGGTATATCGCTTTTGCTGCACATTCTAAACTCAAATTTGTTTTCGCTTCACCGTGATTGCGTCTGCATGCTTCTTCGACGTAGTATAACAGTCCAGCGTGCTCAATTGTCTCGACGTAGTTCGCCATGTTATCCGTTCAGCCCTGTCAGCAACGAGCACGCCCGCACACATCGTACACAACCACTGAGAACCACCAAACAGCGCGTCGAGGCCTCCATGTTATCCGTCCAGGTCTGTTAGCGACAGTCACGAGCGCACACATTGAATACAACCACTTTCAACCACCAAACAGCGTGTAGAGGTCTGCAATTAGCAACAGGGGGAGTGTACGGGATATGTACACTGCAGTATAGGCTTCGTACTTCCACTCATGCTCTACTGACAATGCTGGCAGCCACGCGTTTTGCCCTGCAGGAACAGAGTCGTGGTGCAAACATCAACGCGCTAAAGCACTTGGTGAACCTGCACCACGCCACACACCTCTCCTGACAAAAGCACAGGGATTGGCTGTTTTGCCCATTTATAAGCGGCTAACGGGTAAGAAGCTCCTTGCTCGATGCATCAAAGGGAAAACACAGAACGCATCGGAATCCCTGAACAGAAAATTTTGGCTACTTTGCCCCAACACTAAGTATATTCACGAACGGTGTTCCCCCTCAGGGGCGTCTGCGCAAGTAGGCGTTTGGTGTGTAGCGACACCACGGACCCAAGCTAACGGGGGAGTTTCTACTCCCTCTCACGCCTAGCCGTGCGTGGCTTTGCCGTGTCCGGGGAAAAGGGGATCCTGGGGGTTGAGCCGACGCTGGGTGATTGGACCGTTAAGGCTCCCCGGCAGAGGCAACACACCCCTTTGGCCCCGGCTTCACGTAGACGGCACCCCTGGGCTGACCCACCCAGGGGAAATCGGCAGTCGCCTTTTCCTATCTCTCTCTCCCTATATCTTCGTCTTTTGTTCTCACTTTACATCTTTCCTGTCTTCTCCTCACTTCATTTTACTTCCAATTTTTCCTGGCGGCAAGGGTTAACCTTGTGTGGCTATCCAAACTAGGATAAACCATATTGGGTTATAGTAACTGCGTACTGCTGGCGTTGCGCAGACATGCCCACATGCTCTGCCACGTCCCCTCGTTGGACTCCGTGGTGAGTGGTTGGCGCCGTTACCGAAAAATATACATTTTCTCATGGGATCCCCGACCACCTCTTTAACTGATCGTGCTTCGAAAAGGATACGCACCGACGCAACTTTCCTACTTTGGCCCAAAAACGAAGAAACTTTCCCAAAATACCATGTCCTCCACTGCGAACAATCATCTACAAAAACTAGAGCAATCTCACCCTTCCTTGTGGCCAAGTGCTTGAGAGAGACCATTGGAACCGGTTATAAGGCCACGAAGATGGCAAGTGGAGATCTGCTTCTCGAATTAAAAGACAAGGAACAGTACAATAAACTCTCGCACCTCGTAGCCTTTGGTAACATCCCCGTCTCTGTGAGCGCACACCGTACCATGAAGACAGTGAAGGGCGTGGTATCGGACGAAGATTTGATGACACTGAGTGAAGAAGAACTCTTTGATGGATGGAAGAATCAAGGTGTAATACATGTCCAGCGCATCAAAATCAGACGTAACAACAATGAAATAGCAACGTAGCACTTGATACTCACATTCAACTCAACCACTTTACCTGAGACTCTCAAAACTGGCTATGTAAAACTCCATGTCCAACCCATCATTCCGAACCCGAGGCGTTGTTTCAAATGCCAGCGATTTGGTCATGCATCCCAGAGCTGCTGAGGACAGCTGATGTGTGCTAAGTGTGGCACAACCGGCCAGAGTGCTGATGAATGTAGTCATGACGAGATCCTCTGTGCAAACTGCGAAGGTAGCCACCCTGCATACTCCAGAGCGTGCCCAGCCTGGAAAAGAGAAAAAAAATAATAACTATAAAAGTTAAGGGGAATATCACATTCAGGGAAGCAAGACAACGAGTCTCTTTATCATTAGCACTAAAAACACCTTTTGCCGAAGTGGTGCAACGAGGGGCGGCACCACAAAGGCCCTTGGCAGTATCCCGTACCGCGCCTAGCGTGCCGAGGCCAATGCCACAAGCCCCTGCGGCGGGAGCAGCCAGCGCTGCCCTGCCCACATTCAGCCTGTCCACACCAGTGACCTCTGCAAGCTCTGGCAGCAGCCAGGGCAATCCCGAGGCCAAGGGGGCTCCATCAACCCCCAGCTCGGTGGGGACAAAGACTTCGTCGATCGAGGCGAAGTCTAAGCGACGCTCAGATCGCTTTTTAGAGCGGGTGTCCAGTGCCTCGCAAGAGGCTATGGACACCAGTTCAAGCCAAACGGCGCAGGAAGCGCCGAAGGAGCGGCCAGCTTCGCTCGACCGCCCCAAAAAGGAAAGAACGCCGATTACAGGGCCTGACAAAGGCCCTGTAAAATCAGTTTATCCCCGTCATCTTTGCACACAGCACTTTTTCCCTTTTTTTTTCTACTATGGACAAAATCATACAGTGGAACGTAAGGGGAATACTTAGAAATTTAGATGACGTCCAAGAACTTTTGTGCAAGTTTAACGCGAAAGTGCTATGTGTGCGAGAAACGCACTTAACTCCTAAGCACAAGTACTTCCTACGACAATATATTATTTTCCGAAAAGACCGGGAGGATCCTGTCGTACCTTCTGGTGGTGTAGCCATTATAGTCGATCGTAGTATAGCATGCCAGCATTTGAAGCTCCAAACGGCCCTTGAGGCAGTGGCCATTCGAGCTGTACTTTTTAACAAACTCATTACCATATGTTCTGTGTACATACCACCGCATCAACAGCTACTCAGACGTGATCTGGAATCACTAATAGATGAACTCCCAGAGCCGTTTCTGGTTCTAGGTGATTTTAGTGCACACAATGTCCTGTGGGGCGATGCTCACTGTGATGCGCGAGGACGTCTCATTGAACAGCTCCTTTTCTCTTCTAGTTTATGTCTTTTAAATATAAAGGAGCCTACGTATTTTAGCCTTGCAAACAACACGTACTCCTCCATAGATCTTAGCATTTCATCACCGTCCCTTTTACCTGTTTTTAAGTGGAACGTTCTTAAAAACCCTTATGGGAGTGACCACTTCCCAATCATCCTGAGTGCGCCGAACAAAGATCAACTACTCCCGCAGGTTCCTCGATGGAAGATTGACTCGGCTGATTGGGAAGGGTATAGTACTCTTACACATATGACATTGACTGACCTGTCTGCCCTGACCATAGATGACGCTGTCACATATTTTACAGCTTTTATACTTGATGCCGCATCTAAATGTATTGCCAAAACGAGCGGCATGTCTTCTAAATCACGAGTCCCATGGTGGAACGACGCATGCAGGAAAGCACGGACCACTCAGAACAAAGCATGGGCGTTGCTTCGCGATTCCCCTACAGCAGAAAACCTGGAAAATTTCAAGCGGGTCAAATCGCAGGCAAGGAGAAAGCGTCGACAAGCAAGGCGAGAGAGCTGGACAAAGTTTATATCGAGTATCAACTCGTACACAGATGAGGGAAAAGTGTGGAATAAGGTAAAGAAAATTAAGGGCCAACAAACGTACTCTCTTCCACTAGTAAATAGCCTCGGGCAAAGCTTGGAGGATCAAGCCAACTTTCTTGGCACACATTTCGAACACATATCGAGCTCCTCACACTACTCCGAATACTTCCAGAATTACAAGGCACGAATAGAAAAACTAAAGTTAGAAAGAAAATCCGCAAGAAAGGAGGCATATAATGCACCATTCTGCTTAGCAGAACTGCGAACAGCACTCAGCTGCTGTAATACATCTACCCCAGGTTCTTACAACGTAATGTACGCGATGCTGAAGGAACTACCCTCCGAAACTAAAGAAACCCTCCTCTCTCTTTATAATCGCATATGGTTTTCAGGTGTGATCCCCTCCTCCTGGAAGAAGGCTGTTATAATTCCAGTTTTGAAGCAGGGAAAGGATCCCTCTACTGTATCAAGTTACAGACCTATAGCGTTAACAAGCTGCCTATGCAACCTATTTGAAAAAATGATTAATTGCCGCTTACTCCACTACTTAGAAACAAACAAATTGCTCGACCCATACCAATGTGGGTTTTGAGAGGGTAGATCCACCACCGACCATCTGGTGCGTATCGAGGCACAGATCCGAGACGCTTTCGCCCACAAACAATACTTCCTCTCTGTGTTTCTCGATATCGAGAAGGCCTACGACACAACACGGGGTTTCGGCATATTAAGAGACTTGTCTCACCTGGATGTGCGCGGTAGAATGCTTTCCATAATCGAGAGTTACTTGTCCAAACGGAAATTCCGTGTCCATGTGGGCAGTATTCTCTCCCAAACATTTGTGCAAGAAACGGAAGTACCGCAAGGTGGTGTACTTAGTTGTACACTTTTTATTATTAAAATGAATTCCTTCCACCTGTCCATCCCCCGCAACATGTTTTATTCCACATATGTAAATGACGTCCAGATTGGCTATAAGTCATGCAACCTAGGAATGTGTGAGCGGCAGGTTCAGTTAGGTTTAAACAAGGTGTCCAAATGGGCAGAGGAAAACGGATTCCGGCTGAACCCAGAAAAAAAGCACCTGTGTCTTGTTCTGCCGAAAGAGAGGCGTGCACTCAGAACCTGACATTGAACTGAACGGTCAACGTCTGTCTGTCAATGTGGAGCATAAATTCTTAGGCTTAATCTTGGACAACAAGTTGACCTTCGTACCGCACATCAAGTATTTAAAAACCAAATGTTTAAAAGGGATGAATGTTATAAAAGTGTTGTCACGTACTACGTGGGGTAGTGACAGGCAATGTCTCATGAACCTGTATAGAAGCCTCATTCGCACCTGCTTAGAATAAGGGGCCATTGTTTATCACTCTGCGACTCAAAGTGCGTTGAAGATGCTGGACCCCCGTGCACCATTTGGGCATCCGCCTTTCTACGGGTGCTTTTCGTACCAGCCCCGTAGAAAGCCTTTACGTTGAGTCAAATGAGTGGTCGATTCATCTGCAGAGAACTTACATGTCCTTTGTTTATTTTCTTAAGGTGAAAGCAGACAAGAAGCACCCCTCATACTCTACCATTATTGATTTGTCGCGCTCCATTCTGTTTCAAAACAGGCCTTCGCTGAGGCAGCCCTTCTCAGTTCGCCTGAAGGGTCTAGCTGAGGACACTGGAGTGTCACTTGAACACAGCTTAATGGCTCCTGTAGCATACCCGCCACCGTGGCCGTGGCAGACTATAGATTGCGATGTGTCTTTCCTAGAAGTTACTAAACATGCGCCTATTGCCCATATTCGAACATACTTCCTGAAACTTCAACACAAATACACACGTCCTGAGTTCTTTACAGATGCCTCTAAGTCCAAATCCTCTGTGTTCTACGCTGTTGTTGGCCTTTCCTTTTCGGATGCTGGCCCTCTACATACAGGCACAAGTATTTTCACAGCGGAAGCCTACGCGATACTTGTCGCAGCTAAGCACATCAAACAATTACAAATACAAAAAGCAGTAATTTATACAGACTCTCTCAGTGTGGTAACGGCTCTGCACAGTCTTAAAAAACAAAAAAACCCTGTCCTCGTCTCACTTTACTCTATTTTATGCACACTCTACACACTCAACCAACGTGTTGTAGTGTGCTGGGTGCCAGGGCACCGAGAGATTCAAGGCAACGTGATGGCGGATCAGCTTGCTGCATCCGTCTACGAAATCAGTGCCACTACACCCATATCGATCTTGCCCCTTGATTTTAAGCTGTCTCTCAAACGAAAGCTCAGGGACTACTGGCAGAGCAAGTGGGATAGACACACACAAAACAAGCTACACGTTATCAAGCCACACCTTGGCCATTGGCCACCAGTATCAAAATCGCGTCTAACAGAGGTAACACTAACAAGACTCAGGATAGGACACACATACACGACACACACACATCTTTTGTCTGGTGGCGATCCACCATTGTGTGATAAATGTGGTGAGGCATTAACATTTCTTCACGTTTTACTCCAATGTAAACAATTTGACACTCTAAGAAGACAACACTTTCCATTACCCTACCGACAACATATACCATTACACCCCGCAATGTTTGTTGGTAGGGAACCACTTTTCACCCATAAATCATTGCTAGCTTTTTTAAGAGATGTCGGTTTTTATCATGTAATATACCCAGGCATTGTGTAGCGTGACCTCTCAAGAGAGGTTGCTGCTGCAGTGACTATATTTAAAAGCACTTGCCTCGCAGCCCTTGGACACAAGGGCGCTGATGAGGCACTTGTGCTAGCGCCAAATATTTTTACATGCTTTTATTATCAAAACCTTTGTCACCCTTTTTACTATGCATATCACGCCACTGCCATGATCTTAATACTTATGTTTTTACCCGCATTATCGCGAGGAATTTTAAGGCCCCTATACTGCCACGCAACATATCATTGTCCGCATCTCTACTCATCGAAATGGCGCTCTTTGGCCATCAATTGGCCCTTGCGCCACAAAGCACCACACATCATCATCATCATCATGTTTACTTCCAAACTTTCTGGCGGCTAGGATTAACCCTGTGCAAATAGGCTATCTTGGTCTAGGCGCGTTGGGTTATAGTAGCGTTGTACGGCTGGCGTCTGCAGGTTTTAGCACCCGCAAACTTGTAGCGTCCTCTCGTTGGGCTCCGTGGTGGATGGCCGCCAACGCTTCTGAAGAAAATTAAACTGGCATGCATAGAGCATTTCTATTATTAAGTGATCGTACCGCCTTAAAGCGTGTACGCACCGAAGACTTGGGATTTTTCAACCGATCAACTGAAAACTTCGCCCATTTTCATGTTATACATAGTGAGATAAGCAGCAAGCAAGCCAGAACTGTATCCCCCTTTGTAGTAGCCAGTTGTCTCACAGAAACTCTGGGAGCCGGGTACAAAGTTACCAAAATGGCTAGCGGAGACCTCCTCCTCCAAGTGCGAGAAAAAGAACAGTTTGAAAAGCTACAGAATCTTTCAACTTTTGGTGACACTCCCATCACTGTAACGCCACACAGATCCATGAACGCAACCCGTGGAGTCGTATCTGATGCTGATTTGCTCGGCTTGACTGAAGAGGAACTTCTGGAGGGGTAAAAGATTCAGAATGTGACCAATGTACAAAGGATCACCATTAGAAGAGACAACACGGTAACACCAACAAAACACCTAATACTCACAATCACTTCCAGTAATCTGCCAGAAAGTATTTAAACAGGGTACACTAAGACGTCGATCAGACCATACATACCTAACCCACGTCGTTGTTTTAAATGCCAGAAGTATGGCCACGGCTCACAAAGCTGTCGTGGTCACCAAACTTGTGCACAATGTGGAGTGTCAGGCCACAATTCTGACAATTGCAAAGAACCATCGCACTGTGTGAACTGTGGCGGAAATCATGCCGCATACTCATGGTCTTGCTCATTTTGGAAAAAAGAAAAGGAAATCATCACATTGAAAATTAAAGAAAATATCACATTCAAGGAAGCAAGACGAAGAGTGTCGCCATTTTATGGTGCTACATATGCTGATGCGGCGCGTCAGGGAGCAACGCCGCACCAGCCCTCGTCACTCCTTCGGCCAGCGCAGAGCGAGCCGACGGCTGTACAAGGCGGCAGTAGTTCAGTGTACTTCGCCTCCTAGCGAATTGAGGCCGGAGACTCCGGGGTCCTCTGGTCTCAAGGCCTCCCCTCACCAGGCGAGGCCTAAAATCCGAACCACCAGCTCGCATCTGCGGGCACCCAGTGCCTCTGAGGAGGCAATGGATACAACGGTATCCTTGGTACCAAAGGAGCGGCGCGCCTCCTTGTAGCGCGCCAAGAAAAATAAAAAACCCATAACGGGGCCGGACGACCGTCTTGCCACCTGAATTAACGAGCTCACTCCAACACAGGATACTCTTTGTACACACAGCAGCACCGCTCTTGTTTAAATATGCAGACAGAAATGTTACAGTGGAACATCCGAGGCCTTTTTCGAAACCTCGATGACTTACAAGAACTCCTCCATGAACAGAATCCAAGAGTGCTGTGTGTACAAGAGACACACTGAAAACAAACTAACACACACAAAGTTTTCACGTAACTACATAATCTTCCTAAAGGATAGAGATGATGCCATGCTACCATCCGGTGCTTGCCACGGTGGTCTAGTGGCTAAGGTACTCGGCTGCTGACCCGCAGGTCGCGGGTTCGAATCCCGGCTGTGGCGGCTGCATTTCCGATAAAGGCGGAAATGTTGTAGGCCCGTGTACTCAGATTTGGGTGCACGTTAAAGAACCCCAGGTGGTCAAAATTTCCGGAGCCCTCCACTACGGCGTCTCTCATAATCATATGGTGGTTTTGGGACGTTAAACCCCACAAATCAATCAATGTTACCATCCGGTGGTGTAGCGATTATAGTAAGTCAAGGTATAGCATGCACACAATTACCCCTTCAAACTTCCCTCGATGCGGTGGCTGTCCGAGCAGTTATTCTAAACAAACTTGTCACTGTCTGCTCTTTGTACATACCTCCGCACCACCGTCTCGAAAAACTTCAATTCCAGTCTTTAATAGACGAACTACCTGAACCTTATCTGGTCCTTGGGGACCTGAACGCACATAATGGTCTGTGGGGTGACTCTCGCTGTGACGCCCGAGGTCGTCTCATTGAACAATTCCTCATTTCATCGGGTGCTTGTCTGTTGAATAGGAAAGAGGCAACATACTATAACCTTGCCAACAAAACTTACTCTTCCATAGACCTCATTATCGCATCTCCTTCACTTGTACCATTACTTCAGTGGAAAGTCATAAATAATCCATACAGAAGTGACCATTTCCCTTTAGTTTTGAGTACATCAATAATAAATGATTGTCCTCCAGATGTTCCCAAATGGCTGGTAAACAAAGCCAACTGGGAACAATTTCAAAAGCTTACTCACCTAAATTGGACTGACATATGCGGGTTAGGCATAGATGAAGCTGTGCAGTACTTCACGGCTTTTCTTACTGACGCAGGAACCAAGTGCATTCCACAAACATCTGGACTGCCCGGCAAACGACACGTTCCGTGGTGGAACACTGAGTGTAAGAATGCGCGAAAGGAACAGAACAGGGCATGGAGGTTGCTGCGGAACTCGCCGACAGCGGACAACCTTGAGAGCTTTAAGAAAATAAAATCTCGAGGCAGGAGAACGCGTCGGCAGGCCAGAAGAGAAAGTTGGCACAAGTTTTTATCAGGGATAAATTCATATACACAAGAAGCCAAAGTCTGGAACATGGTTCGTAGGGTTGCAGGAAGAAAAGTACACTCACTCCCACTCGTAAACACACAGTGTGATAGCCTGGAAGATCAAGCGAACTTCCTCGGTGCACACTACGAGCAGGTGTCCAGCTCGTCACACTACACTGAAGCTTTCCAAAGACACAAAGCAAAGATAGAAAAGCAGAAACTAAAATCCAAGTGTGCAAATTACGAGGAATACAACCAACCTTTCAACTTAGCTGAGCTACAAACATCACTAATGTCTTGCAATAATTTCGCTCCAGGCTACGACCGTGTCACATATGAAATGTTGAAAAACCTGCCGCTCGAAACGCGAAAAGTTTTACTCTCTCTATACAATGCTATCTGGGTTTCAGGCACCATCCCTGCTTCTTGAAAAGAGGCTATTGTTATCCCTATTTTGAAACAGGGCAAGAACCCTACCCCAGTTTCAAGTTAGAGGCCCATCGCACTAACCAGCTGCCTTTGTAAACTTTTTGAAAAAATGATAAACCGCCTACTTTTACATTTCCTTGAAACACACAATCTGCTTGACCAATTTCAGTGTGGGTTTCAAGAGGGGAGATCCACCACCGACCATCTGGTGCGTATCCAGGCACAGATCCGAGACGCTTTCGTCCACAAACAATACTTCCTCTCAGTGTTTCTCGATATCGAGAAGGCCTACGACACAACATGGCGTTTTGGCATATTAAGAGACTTGTCTCACCTGGGTGTGCGCGGCAGAATGCTTTCCATAACCGAGAGTTACTTGTCCAATCGGATTCCGTGTCCGTGTGGGCAGTATTCTCTCGCAAACATTTGTGCAAGAAACGGGAGTACGGCAAGGTGGTGTACTTAGTTGTACACTTTTTATTATTAAAATGAATTCCTTGCACCTGTCCATCCCCCGCAACATGTTCTATTCCACATATGTCGATGATGTCAAGCTTGGCTTTAAGTCATGCAACCTAGCAATGTGTGAGTGGCAGGTTCAGTTAGGTTTAAACAAGGTCTCCAAATGGGCAGAGGAAAACGGATTCCGGCTGAACCCAGGAAAAAGCACGTGTCTCTTGTTCTCCCGAAAGAGAGGCATGCACTCAGAACCCGACATTGAACTGAACGGCCAATGTCTGTCTGTGAATGCGGAGCATAAATTCCTAGGCTTAATCTTGGACAACAAGTTGACCTTCTTACCACACATAAAGTATTTAAAAACAAAATGTTTAAAAGCCATGAATGTTATAAAAGTTTTGTCACGTACTACAAGGGGTAGTGACAGGAAATGCCTCATGAACCTGTATAGAAGCCTCATTCGCACCCGCTTAGATTATGGGGCCATTGTTTATCAGTCTGCGACTCAAAGCGCTTTGAAGATGCTGGATCCTGTGCACCATTTAGGCGTCCGTCTTTCTACGAGTGCTTTTCGCACCAGCCCGTAGAAAGCCTTTACGTTGAGTCAAATGAGTGGTGGCTTCGTCTGCAGATAACCTACATGTCCTTCGTTTATTTCCTTAAAGTAAAAGCAGACAAAGAGCACCCCTCATACTCTACTATTAATGATTTGTCGAGCTCAATTCTGTTTCAAAACAGGCCTTAGATGAGGCAGCCCTTCTCAGTTCGCCTGAAGAGTCTAGCCGAGGAAACTGTAGTCTCACTTGAACACAGTTTAATGGCTCCTGTAGCATACCTTTCACCGTGGCAGTGGCAGACTATAGATTGCGATGTGTCTTTCCTAGAAATTACTAAACATGCGCCTATTGCCCATATTGGAACCTACTTCCTGGAACTTCAACACAAATACACACGTCCTGAGTTCTTTACAGATGCCTCTTAGTCTAACTCGTCTGTGTCCTACGCTGCTGTTGGCCCTTGCTTTTCGGATGCTGGCCCTCTACATCCAGGCACAAGTATCTTCACAGCGGAAGCTTACGCGATGCTTGTGGCAACTAAACACATCAAAAAATTACAAATACAAAAAGCAGTAATTTTTACAGACTCCCTCAGTGTGGTAACGGCTCTGCACAGTCTTAAAACACAATAAAAACCCTGTCCTCGTTTCACTTTACTCCATTTTATGCACACTCTACACACTCAAACAACATGTTGTAGTGTGCTGGGTGCCAGGGCACCGTGAGATTCAAGGCAACGTGAGGGCGGATCAGCTCGCTGCATCCGTCCACAAAAGCACTGCCCCTACACCCATATCAATCCCGGTTCTTGATCTTAAGCCGTCTCTCAAACGAAACGTCAGGGTATACTGGCAGAGCAAGTGGGATACACACACACAAAACAAACTACACGTTATTAAGCCACACCTTGGTCATTGGCTGCCCGTATCGAAATCGCGTCATACAGAGGTAATACTAACGAGACTCAGGATAGGACACACATACACGACACACACATATCTTTTGTCTGGTGGCGATCCACCATTGTGTGACAGACGTGGTGAAGCATTGACAGTCCTTCACATGTTAATCCAGTGCAAACACTTAGAAACTCTAAGGAAACTACATTTTTCATTACCCTACCGACAACATATACCTTTACACCCTGCAATGTTCGTCAATAGGGAACCGCTTTTTAGTCATAAATCATTGTTAGCGTTTTTAAAAGAAATTCATAATTTTCATATCATACACCCGGGCATTCCGTAGCACGACCTCTCTAGAGAAGTTTTTGCTGTGGAAGTTACACAAGAAAGCACTTGCCTCACGGCCCTTGGACGCAAGGGTATGAACGAGTGAGGCACTTGTGCTAATGTCATACATATCCACCATCGTCTTTATTATCACCAACTTTTGTCATCTATTCACACCACACACATCTTTCAATCATTGTCCATATTTTTAGTAAAATGAACTGGCGCTCTTTGGCCAACAACTGGCACTTGCGCCAAAAAACACCATATATCATCATCATCACAGCCATTTACCATATACATTGCTCTCATCCGATATCATTTCCTGGCCCTGTTTGGCCATCAATGGCCCTTGCGCCATTAATTAACCAATATCATCATCATCATCGAACGGTTGTCGAGACTGCCGCAGCTATGGCAATCCTGTGGTTCAACAAGGGTCATGCTACTTTCGAGCACATCCTGGAAGAGCTCAACATACTGCCATCTAGAGATCTAGTTACTTTCAGTGATTCCCGCGATGCGAGGCGCATCAAGAGAATGTCCGAGCGTCTGACAGCAGAAGCAAGGGCCCACCGTTGTCGTGGAGTGAAAAGGGCACGGCTAGAAGAGAGTGCTCACAAGGACCGTGAGGGCACAACCTATGCTCCAGGACAGTTCTAGTAACTTGCAGTGCTTTTCAAAGTTCTGTTGAACATTATGGCGAAAGATTATGCATTTCTAACAACTCTGTGATAAAAAAAAGGTTTCAAACTTTCAAATGCGTTTTTCTCCTTTTGCAGTTTTGCGTGATCTGTGCTTCTTATACACGCTAGTTCGTATACTTAGAATTGTCATACCTCTATGAAATTTTGCACATACCATGAAGGCCCATAGAGTGCAAGTATCTATTCAGATTGTCAGTGCTGCTTGATTATGTTTTTCAAAAATTACATAACATTGAAAGCCCTTGGCAACTAGAACCATAGTAAATTTTTCTATTTTATCTTTGTATTTCACCTTTTTACACACAAAATTTATATAGTTTTTTTGCACTCTACAGTTCCAAAGGATCATTGTCAGCTATATCTGCATGCTTTATCTCAAATTTTTATAGGTCAGAATTGTTGCATAACAATGACCATAATTTTGCAGTATCTGACCTGCAGAAAGAAAACAAAGCAAAATTCATGAAAATAAATGACATATTTGAAAAGAGGAGAAAAAATTCTATTAGCATGCCAATTTGTGTCAAATTCAGACTCTTATTAAAGAAAATCGTTTTTTGAGTAGCATCTCCCCTTAACTAATTATAATGGGCACCTAATTGCATGTCATAGTGCAGTGGCCAACAATTTTATAAGGGTAAAAGGGCCCTGCAACACTTTTAAACATGGTCAGAAAACGCTGACGATCGGTAGTCGAGGGCCCTGAGAGCACATGAGCCACACCTATATAGCATGTCGCGTGGCCTGGAATTCACAGTTCTCCAAGTGAGCGAAAAAATTGTTTCCTTGTCTTTCTACAAATTATGCCATTTACCCAAATGACCATGCCATACACACTCAAACCTCATTATAACAAAGTTACGTCTCAAGCTAATCGGCATTCTTTCCCTGCTGCACGAGTGCGTCTTCACCGTCACTCCGTCGCATCAGTTGCAAGCCCCGCATCACCGCTGTCATCGTTTGCGGGAGAGCACCCATGCCTTGGTAGCAGAGTCTCCGCTGCAAGCACCGCGTCCCGCTATCTTGTGATAAGGGTTATTTTCCACCGAACATTTTATTTTTACGCACTATTTGCGTCTTTAATCATTAGTTCTTTCTGTTAACCTCGTTCTCTTTTTTCATGTTGTGTTCTTTGTCTGTTGTTTACTATCTTTTGGGAGTTTCGTAAATATATTGAGTGTTGAGAATTCGGTGGTAACAAATGGTCTCGTCGGCTCATTTCTCGATGATGGTTATATTATCGGTTGTTTTTGTTTTACACGAACCTACACGAGAGCTTGCCCGTTAAACGGCCTCGTGACAATTGGTGTCCGGCGACAGGACGAGACCATTTTACCACTTGCCTCTCCACACTAGAACACGAACATGAGTAGGGCATACCTAAAGGAGTTGGCAAGACGCATGGGTTTAACAGTTGATGATATGTTGACTTGGTCTGACGAATGCGAGAGGCGCATTCACAAAGAGAGGGAGAAGGAAATGGAGTTTGAAATAGAACTGAGAAAGAAGGAAAATGAGATTGCGGAGCTAAGGCAAAAGACTCTTCAGCTGCGGATGAAACTGGCGGAGGCCGAAGCGAGGGCACTAAAAGGTAGAGACTGGCGAGAGGAATTTTCGTATCTGAGCTCCGAAAAGGGGGTAATCGATGTGTGCTTCGGTGGTAGGGTCTTTATTAGTAATTCAGTCTCTCTTTTTACGGCAGCCTTGAGAACGCTTGTGATGAAATTTTAGGTGCAGATTCCCTACAAGTGGACGGCAGAGTCGAAGGAAGGAGTGAGGGCGAGACCAGTCGAGGTTGTGTGACCGTGATCAATATGGCTTCTCATGAAGCTTCAAAGAAGGAACGGTCTAGTTCTTTGTATAGCCAGGGGGCTACGTGAACTGGTGCAACGGAATGCACATTATTAGAAGAGGTATGGAGTCCTCCATACAACCCTGACGTAAGGGCGATTGATGTTCGCATAGAGTTCACATCCGAAAACCAAGGGGCAGTCTCTAAAAGAGATGCCAATTCTTCCGGTGCACAAAGTAAAATAAGTAGCAAAGCAAGGATCGTATGTCTTGCTGACGACTATAAGGCGGTAGCCGTAGAGTCATTCTGTGTTACGCTGCCAGATGTAAGCAGTGGCACAGGCGTGGTCGAGGAACATACAATTATCTCGTCTCAACATGGCGCAATGATTACGTCATGTCAAAGTAAAGAGCATAGCGTTCCGTGCGAAGAGCAAGAAACGACTACGAAATCATTCAGTTTGAAAAACAAAAGTGAGTCAGATGTAGCAGTGTGCGACTTGTGTGCAAGCCAAGCAGAAAACTCGGAGAGAGTTGTAGTGCCTGTCTGTGTGCAGCCAGCTGTAGTGACAAATGCTGTTGGTATGGCTAATGGCCATGTGGGTAATTATCTTATGAACAGACAGAAGTTCATATATAGTTCCGATGAGATTTACACAAGTGAGCTGACCAAAAGGGCAGAAACACCTGTTCAAGTGTATATGGCAGTGTCACAAGTAGAGCCAGTGACCAACGATGATGTGGAATGCCAGGGAGGCCTAAATATAAAGGTCGACTGCATTCACAGTGAAACGGCTGGCCTTGCAAAAAGTGAACAAGAATATAGCAAGCCAGTTCTACTGCAAAGCTCTTTGAGCATTGAGGAAGCTCAGGTGCCCTCTCTGGCGTCAGCTGATCAGGAAGACGTTCAGGTTATAATCTTTAATCTCTCAAAGACTTTTGGGCCTGGACGAGGCGATGACGTGACAAAACAGGGCAGTGGAGCGTTTCAGACCGCTAACACTTGCAGAATACAACTACTTTTGTTGTCCAAGCACAGCCGTACTAAGGCAATCAGCTTGTTGGACTACCAGATTCCTCTGAGGCAGAACTACAGGCAGGTGTCCGATCGGAAATGCTACAAGGTTTTAGTTTTGCATGCGGCTGAAAGAAACAAATATGTTGTTCGTCTGGTGTGGGAGGCTATAACCTGAGAGTCAAGTTTAAATAACCGGTCGCTGCCTCTAGATTTAGACCACTTGAACAAGGACTTAGGTTGTTTGTAAATATCCTGGGTTTAAAACTTGTTTCACAAACAGTGTGATTTTGTTAGTTTTGGGCAGGATGCTGTAGCTTGGCTGTGAATTGTGTAGTGGACTTGAAATTTTGTCTGAACGTGCAAGGTATAATAAGTGAATGGATTGTAAGATTGTAGTGAACGTTGGGCAGGATGTGTGTTGTGTGTGGTGAAACGGGCACTTATCTGCAGTTTTTTCGTAGCGGAAAAAATCTTTTCGAAAAAGGGGCTTTTGTGATGTGATTGTGCGCGTTTAAAATGTCACCTGCCCCCATCTCACCAAGTGACAGGCAGGCTTCTAGTCTGAGCACTGCATTGTTTGGAAAAGGCCCCCCAAAGGCTTTCTGCACGACAGCTTGGTGCTTGCAGAAAACACTTAGGTTCCCTGTCCAGCAGCTGCATAGAGGGATGCTAGCAATAACCTCATACGCTGCGAATTCGGATGAGCAGGGAATCCTGTTCATAGCGTCATTGCCCAGGAAAACAATAGACTCCCGAGGGCTGTGATGTGATTGTGCGCATTTAAAAAGTGCGCCACTCTATCAGCCAGAAGAAGATGAAGATAACGCTCGGTTGCGGCACGTGTGGGCGTGAACATTTTGGTCCAATGAGGTCCCTCCACGGAGATATAGGAGAGCCACTGGAGAAGAACAGCGAAGCTATAGGCAGACGTGGCCGAGTTGGCACCTAGTGAAGAAGGTGGCCAGGGCGCGGGAGTGGCGGCCAGCAGAGCTCCTGCATCAAGGTCCCAGCGGGCTCCAACCTGGACACAGAGCTTCTTCTTGTCGCCAGACGTGGGCCAGGCTGACTCTGGTCTTGTGGTGTTGGCCAAGAAACATCTCCGGCTTCGTGTCCGAGCTGCGGCTGCCGAACGCCGAAAGGTCACTGACTCCGACCAGCCCGACGCTTCCTTCCATGCCAGTCCACCACGTGAGCGTCTCAAGCTAATCGCCAGTCTTTCCCCTGTTGCACAAGTGTGTCTTCACTATTACTCGGTCGCATCAGTTGCAAGCCCCGCGTCGCCGCTGTCATCGTTTGCGTGAGTGCGTCCATGCCTTGGTAGCACAGCCTTCGCTGCAAGCACCGCGTCCCGCTATGTTGTGACAAGGCTTATTTTCTACTCAACATTTATTACATGCACTGTTCACGTCTTTAGCCATTTGTTCTTCTTGCTAACCTCTTATTAGTTATCTATGCTGTGTTCTTTGTCTGCTATTTGTCTTTTAGGGTTTTCTAAATATATTGAGTTTTGGGGATTTGGGTGGAAGCAAATGGTCTCGTCAGCTCTTTTCCCGATGATGGTTATGTCATCGGTGGTTTTTGCTTTACACGAACCTACACGAGAGCTTGCCTTTTAAACAGCCTCGTGACAAGGGCACATCTGGCATCTTTTCAACAAGGTTTTGAAACCTGATTTGGTGAGAAGGCTCTCAGTGGTGTGCGTGGCGCAGTAGTCTAAAGTATTTTTCCACTTAATCATTATATACCCTACCAAGGCTACTGCATTATATGCCTTGTTTCGGCTGAGCACAATGTTCTTTAGAATCTAAATGGATGCCTCTGAATAATCATTGGTGTTGTGTTTTTGTGTCTTTAGGCTTACTTTGTGCAGCAACGCCCACTGCTGCTCACACTGGAGGAATGCCTCCACTCTCTGTCTGCTCTATGGCACGTGACCTATTGCTCACAGACTCTCTTTTGCAGCCTGCAGCTTTTCAGTACTCTGGGCATACAAGATCTTAAACAGAAAAGCAAAGCGTTTCTAGTGTATCAATTATCCCTATATCCCATTATGTTATACTCAGAAATGTTCAAATGCATTGCATAGTTTTTGCACAGATATATCTGTTATTTCACTAACACTTTAAGCAAAACGTGGAATATCTTCCAGAGACATGCTACCCCAACGACCCATTTTCAAATGTTATGAGCTGTGCTGGCCTTGCCTTTACCTCAATTGTTGTCTTATAATAGACTTGAGTGGAGTAATCGTTATGGTGACTGTCTGGAAAGCTGGTTCCTTGAAGGGTGCCATGACATACATTTTTTATTTGTAAGTGTTACTGAAACTTAAATGCGTTCATAGTTCTACAACTGCCAATCTTGTTCTTACTCTGTCTTAATGAAATGTGTTACTGGGAGAGTTTGTGCATATCTAAGAATAAAAGTAGAGCGCAAATAAAGACGACACACAAGAAACAAGTAGACAGGAGAACACTCACTACCAACTGATTTATTTACGAAAGAATTGTGGGGAGAAATGTGAAACATGCATCACAAATGCGGCTGGGCAGATCGCAACTGCGTCTGCAGGGGCGCCAGTGAAAGCAGGTGTTTGGTGTGTAGCGACACCACGGATCCGAGCTAACGGGGGGGTTTTGACTCCCTCCCACGCCTAGCCGTGCGTGGCTTTGCCGTGTCCGGGGAAAAGGGGATCCTGGGGGTTGAGCCGACGCCGGGTGATTGGACCTTTAAGGCCCCCCGGCGGAGGCAACACACCCCTTTGGCCCCGGCTTCACGTAGACGGCACCCCTGGGCTGACCCACCCAGGGCAAATCGGCAGTCGCCTTTTCCTATCTCTCTCTCCCTACCTCTGCGTCTTTTTATCTCTTTCAATCTTTTCTGTCGTCTCTGTGGTATCGTAAGGGCGAAGAATAAGACGATGCATGGCCAGAACAAGAAGGAATAAATGTTTATTCACGAGGCTGCTGTCTTGGTTTTAATACCCTGGCCCGAGGCCGGAGCATGCGCCGTGGCGAGGGGTGGAGGCACGTGTTATCGGTATGTTCTTCGGCGCGTGCACCTGATAATCTACGATATATCACTTCCTCCCCTCTGAGCTAAAACCTATCCCGCGGTTTGCGGGCACGGGTGGAGCGTCGGAGTGGGAGTGGTTCTGCCGTGGACCTTGGACTTGCTGGCTCGACGCCACCGCCAGACGCTTCCTCACCAGGCTCGGACAGACCGGCCTGAAGGGCTTCGCTGCTAGTTGACTGGATGCCGCTGGATGAGAGTGGCAATTGCTCCATGGCCATTGGCGTTTCGCACGGTTCTTTCTTAACCGGTGTCGACGAGACGCGTGGTCGTACTTGATCGACGTTGTCTACGTTGCACCCCCCTTGGCGTGTTAACGGTTAACAATCGCTTGCCTTCGACTGTTGTCACGGTTCGGGGTAGCCACCTTTGACCTAGCTGACTGTACTGTCGACTCCACACCTCCCTTCCTGGTGCAAACTCTTTCTTTCCAGAGTTCGGAACTCCGTTGACGGTAGCCTCCCTCTTCGCCCCGTCTTCCTCTGCCAGGTAGGTGCTCAGGCGGGTCCGTGGTTGGAATCCAAAAAGCCTTTCCGCGGGCGACTGCTCCTCTCGGGTCGGTGTTGTCCTGTAACGCTACAAAAATTTGGCAAGCCGACTTTGCAGCGTTCCCACCCGATTTTTCTTCAGGCCCTCCTTGATGGTGCGTACTGCCCGTTCCGCCAAACCGTTGGATTGCGGGTAGTATGGGGCCGTCGTTACGTGGCGCACCCCATTTTCCCGGAAGAACCGCGCTGTCTCTGCACTGGTGAATTGTGGACCATTATCCGACACGACAGTCCGTGGTATGCCAAATCGCGCGAAAATGCACCTAAGTGTGTCTACCGTAGTCGCTGCTGTCGCCGTCTTCAAGGGCACTGCTTCCATCCACTTAGTCTCGGCGTCGACGAGGACGAAGATCATATGCCCTTCCACGGGACCAGCAAAATCCACGTGTAGGCGGTACCACCGTCTGTTGTTCTTTGGCCAGTTTGCCGGGACCTGCGCTGGGGGCATGAGCAAACACTGCACGCATTGGGGACACCGTTTTGCAAGCATTTCAATTTCACCGTCTAGCCCTGGGTACAAGAAAATTGAGCGCGCGAGGTTCTTCATTGCCGTCATGCCTGGGTGCGTATCGTGCAACTCTTTCAAAACAAATTGCCGGTCAGCTGTAGGCAGAACCACACGGTGGCCCCAGTAGAGTATCCCGTTACTCACGGCCAATTCATGCCTCCGTGCAAAATACGGTTGGTACTGCTGTTCCTCTGAACCGAGACGCCTTGGCCAGCCTTGCAAGATCCAAGTCTTCACTTGCTGAAGTACGTCATCTTTGCTGGTGTGGTCTGAAATACTCTGCGCAGACAAAACAAAATCATCCATAGCCTGCGCATGCAGGACATATTCGGCTAGTTCATTTTCCCAGCCATTATCGCGAACTGGTAATGGCAACCGGCTTAGAGCGTCGGCATTTGCATTTAGCTCTCCTTTTCTGTATTCCAAGTCGTATTGATAAGGTGCTAAGAGCAGCGCCCGACATTGAATGCGGGCCGCTGCCATTTGCGGAATGGGTTTATCTGGGCCTAGCAAACCAGTCAGAGGCTTGTGATCGGTCACCAGAGTGAACTTGTTGCCAAACAAATAATCTCGAAATTTTACAACGCCGAAGACCAGCGCTAGTGCCTCCTTTTACAATTGTGAATAATTACGTTCCGCCGACGTTAGAGTTCTCGAGCGGAACGCTATGGGATGATCCACTCCTTGTATGCGGTGCGACAAAACTGCGCCTATACCCTCGGCCGACGCATCACACTCAAGCCGCAAGGGTCTTTGGGGGTCGTAATGCACAAGAAAGTTCGCCCTTCTCATGGCGCGCTTGGTTTCTTGGAATGCTGTTCTCTGTGCGGGCCCCCAACACCACAGTGCTCCTTTAGACAAGAGTCGGTGTAACGGGGCCAAAGTGGACGACAAGTTCGGTAGAAATTTGGAATAGTATGTGACCAGTCCTAAGAATGATTTAAGCTGGCTTACCGAAGTCGGTGGCGGTGCCGCTAGCACTGCTTCCAAATTGTGCTGCAGTGGGTGAAGGCCTTTTGCATCGATTCGGTGCCCTAGAAATACCACTTCTTTCTCCCGGAAGTGGCACTTCTCCTTGTTCAGTGTTAGGCCGTTCGCCCGAAGTCGTTCGAACACTTGCCGCAGTATCGTTGTGTCATACTCTTTTTCTGCTACAATAATGTCGTCCAGGTAAACTTTCACCCCTGGTATACCCTGCAGTACGGCTTCTATGCGCCGCTGAAACAGCGCAGGCGCTGAGGCAATGCCAAAAGCCAAGCGGTTGTAGCAGAAGAGGCCTTTGTGTGTATTCAACACAGTTATCTTCTTAGCATCATCATCCAGGGAAAGCTGGTTGTATGCGTTTTGTAAGTCGAGTGTGCTGAACACTTCGCCTCCTGATAGCGCCGCAAAGATGTCGTCAATTTTCGGAAGCGGGTACTGCTCTGTTCTTGTCGCTGGATTAACTGTTAGCTTAAAGTCCCCACACAGCCGGATGTCTCCGTTCTTCTTTACTACGGGCACGACCGGTGTTGCCCATTCAGCCACGCTCACTGGGGACAGCACGCCCACTTCCACCAGTCTGTCAATTTCGGCGGAGACTTGCGCTCTCATGGCATACGGGACTGTCCGAGCCTTCAGAAATCGAGGTTGCGCACTTTCCTTGAGGTACAGCTTCACCGGTGGTCTCTTACAGCATCCGAGGTTCTCAAAGAGGTCCGGAAACTCGTCAAGAAGTGCGGTTAGCTGGCTGTCGGCGTGAACAACATTCACCGAAGATGACGTGCCTTCTACTAGCAACATGCCTGCTTTGCGAAATTCCTCTATCGTGTCCCTTCCGCACAAAAGGGGCCCTCGATGGTCCACTACTATCAGCGAACTGCTCACCGTTACTGGTCCAAGCTGTACCTGCATGTGTACCTTGCCAACGACCGGCAACGGTCCCAGGAAACATGAAAGGCGTAGTGGAGTTTTTTGCAGAGCCGGCCACCACTTGCGATGCTTCTTGTACAAGCTTTTGGGAATCACGCTTACTGGTGATCCAGTATCGACAATCATTCGCAGCCTACGGCCTTCCCACGTTAAGGTGCGCTCGATTGGCTGCACCAAGTGCTTATTGGCGGAACTGTGTGCAACGAAAGCATACAACCTCTCTTCTTCGCTTTCACATTCGGTTCCGTCGACAGCGAACGTTCCTGACCTGGGGGTGTGGGGTCTTTTGCAAGCCCTAGCAAGATGCCCTCTTTTACCACATTGATGGCATATGGATCTGCGATGTCGACAGGACGCCGTTGCATGTGCCCCTTTTCATCTGTCGCATGAAAGGCTGCAATTCTTCCTCCACTGTCTGCCTTGTTGCTGTATCACGTTGACGCCGCCACCTTCGGTCCGGGCGTATGAAGTACGCATGCCCCGAGCGTCTTCGTTCGCTTTCTCAGAAGCTAAGGCGAATTCTTCGGCTTCTTCACGAGTCAAGTTCTTGCGGCCCAGCAGGCACCGGCGCGTTTCCTCATCCCGAATCCCACAAACGATTCGGTCCCGCAACATACGGTCCAGTGTCGCCCCGAAATTACAATTTACGGCCAGTCTTCTCAGTTCAGCAATGTAGTCCCGGACGCTTTCTTGCTCATCTTGTTTTCGCATAAAGAAAGAATAGCTTGCTGCTATTTCGTTTGCCTGAGGGTTGAAATGTTCTTCCAAGCATTTCACAACGTCATCGTACGTCAAGGAGTTGATGGCGACCCCCGGCTGGTGCCCTTGCAATATCCGGACGACACTGTCGCTCAATGATGAAACCAGTAGGGCCCGGCGTTTCGCTACGTCGGTAATATCGTTGCCCTCAAAGTAGGCTTCCAACCAGACACGATACGTGCTCCAGCTACTCACGGCGTCGTCGAAGGCAGGGGGTCGGGATCCCATTCTTCTGGTCTCAGCGTCGGAGTGCAATTAACCGGATCCCATCTTCGTCGCCACTGTAGTATCGTAAGCCCAGACAACGCTCCGACAACCTGAGGTTGTCCTGAGGATGACCTACACCGTACGAAAGTATGACCTGAGGAAGCCCTCAAATGAACCTCAAGTGGTCCTAAACCAGTCCGTTTGTCCGGCCTCAGATCGTCCTCAGGGCATCCAGAAAAGAGCACATTATGATGAGTCTAGTACTTTTTGAGGACGAAGCATACAAGACCTAGGCACTCATCAGACCTTACGAAAAGTTGCTCTAATTCTTCTTTTGGAGCGCTGAAATGACAACTGATCAATCAAAAGTGCCTGAACATGCACACTCTTTAAAGCACTGCCTGTGAGGTTTCAGTAACAATTTCTTCAAGTATAGCAATAAAAACAGCAATGCACAGAAAACATGTTTATTTTCAGGAATGAAACTTGGCAGTTTTCACTAGATGAGACTTCTTGCCCTGTGCCTTCAGAGGTCTTCATCCGATGGGCTTGACAACGCGACACTTTGAAGACATTCTGTAGTAATAGAAAGCAGCATATCTTGAAGCACAAGTGAATTTAGAGTATCAATAAGAATATTAAGACAATAACAGCATGCCAGATTTGAAAGCATAAAATGAAAATTATATTACCATAATGTGCAGGTACGAACTAGCCATTATATAATGGTGAAAATGATTTATATAGTTCATGCTTGCATACACATCAAAATTCGAGTAAGGCAAGAAAATTATTTAAACTATAACAGCAAAAGTATCATATGTTATGATAGCTTCAACAGCACAGATAATAAAACTCACCCTCATGGTGAGTGCGAGAAGTTCTTAAGCGCTGCTTCTGGAGCTTTTCCCCAGCATGCCGAAGCCACACTTTAATCACACACTCGATGTCATTTTTTTTTGTTTCCGGAAAATTTCGCCTCACGGCCTCTGAAAAAGTACAAAGTTCATAAAACAGGAATTACACAAACATAATACATTAATATAATGCTACATAGGTTGTTTGAAGAAGTACCTCTAGTCAGCATGATCGACATTTTGATAGGTGGGCACATCATCATTAAAGGTCCTTGCCATCCTTCCCCATGTTAATTTCAAGAGTACTGACATTGACACTATGTGTTGCATTACAAGAAGAACACCACGAAGAAGACATCATTGTAACTTTTTTGAAACCTAGCATGCAAAGAATGATGAGGCGCCTTTGACGAAAATACGTCCATGTATGAAAATGTTGACCAGCTTGTCTTAGGTACTTATTCCTGTTTAGAGATCCTCAGTGATCACTATGAGCTTCCATCTGTTAGTTTTCATCTGTACATAAGATTTCCACTACAGTTAAGAATGCCTAGTAGTGCTACCTGATAATAACTTCTGCAAGTAGTGAATGCTTGCGTATGTGTGCCATGCAAGTATACTAGTGTGCTTGAAGAAGCTGCAGGGTTTCTTACTGACAACAGATATTTCATGCTAAAAATTTTCCACGTTTAAGCACATAATTTTAATTAGCAAGCATCCTAAAAAATTTAATGCTTTCATGAAAAGATTGTTCTTTTGCTATTGACTTCAAATGAAAGATAATGTGGATAACAGACTTAGAAATGTCTGTACTCAAACACGGCTCTTGCAGCACATGGTGTTGTGAAACAAATTACTCACTGCAAATGACATCTGTGACACCTAGATCCACAAACTTCCTTTTGCCTTTTTGGCCTGCCCAGCTGAACTGCACAGCAACCTCAAGGCTTAGCAGAAGCTCCAGCATCCTCCTGGCTGCTGCCCCAAAAGTTGAGCCACCAAGGCCAGCAAGCTGCTGTATCTGTAAAGTTTTGAGGTCATTATTTTTTTTAGAAGAGTAGCTTAATGCAGTGACTAGAAAAAAAAATTATAGAAAAATATAATGAATGACGTACAAGCTTTAGCTTAATGTTGCCATCAGCAGCAAGTCTCCCCTCAAGACTTAGAAATTGGTCAATATCCTTGACCGGTGTCAAAACCACATCATCATTTGTCTCATCTTGAAGCCTCACTGTTGTGTTGAAAAGGTGCTGCTGCATGGCATCAACCTGTCGTCCCAGCTGCTCTAGCCTCATCAGGATAGTTTGCGAAATTCGCATGAGTTGACGCACGTATTCTGTAAAGACGTGTTCATGAAGTAATAGCGCTGAATTGCAACATATAAAATGGCAAAAGCTGAGATAACATTGAAAATGAGAAGTGCTACTAAACACAGCAAAACAAGCACACAGTTGTTTATGGCTTCTCTGCACATTATTGTCGGTTTTAGAAATTTGTGCCTACATGGCTTCAGTTATTTTGTTAGCATGCTCAGTGATGCCTTTTTAGGACCTGAATACGCATGCAGAGTTGACACTGAGATGAAGCACCTTCATTGCGTGCTGTGATTCAGTGTACCCATATATTTACAACCTAGTTTTCAACAAAAACTTGGAATAAGTTCAGAAAAATTGTTGAAAGTTAGGTTATTAAGTGAATTTGTGAAAAATAGAATAAGCAGAAACAGATACTTTAATGTTTTAAGCACTGAAACAATGTGTGACCAGACCATACATATAACAGTTGCCATAGTTTTTGCAGCAAAGTGATGCCACTATCACTTTCCCAACGAAAGCAAAAAAAAAATGTTTAAAATATAACTCTTCATTTATGGGGTAAAAGCGTGCTCATCGCCATCAAAGTGACACACAGTCCTCATTTCCACTGTGATCAAGAGGCATGTTCTCTACACTAAATAGGCGACAACAGTTGTTTATGAATTAAAAGTATTAATTGTGGCACCTTCGCTTCAATTTTTCTGAGACATCAGGTATTTACACTTGATAAAGCAACTACAGTTAGTACATTGTTCCGAAATTGCAAATAAGCAATTATGCTGCTTACGACTGGCACAGCTATAAGACAAAACGTTTTGCTTAGCACTTGCAAAGATTTTAATCTAAAGAGAAAAAAAACTGTATTCCCTAGACAATAAATACAAAGATTGTCTTCACCTCTGAAGTGGCACCCGGGTAAGAAAGCTTTAATGTTACTTACCAGGAGGTGAGCTTCTATTGCTAGAGGGGAAGCCTAATGAAGACCCATGGGTATTATTGTGTGCAGTCCCTACAGAAGCATAGATGAAGGTTTTAAGATGCACTTCTAAAAACTAGCTCTGAACATTTCATCGAAAGTATTCTTACATGAAGGGCCTTGCTGACTACTGTTATGTTGCTGCAACACTTGCCTTTCAAGGTTGTCTGCATGCTCTGTAAGTGACAGTTCCTACAAGTGACAGTTGCCATTGTTTTTGCTACAAAGTGATGCCACTGTCATTTCTGTCTACTGAAAAAAAAATATTTTTTTTTTGATTATGGGGTAAAAGCGTGCTCATTGCCATCGAAGTGACACGCAGTTTTCTCATTTCCACTGCGATCAAGAGGCATGTTCTGTACACCAAAAAGGTGATAACAGTTGTTTATGTATTAAAGCTTTAATTACTGGCACCTTAGCTTCAATTTTTCTGAGACAACAGGCATTTACACTTGATAAAGCAACTACATTTGGTACATTGTTCCATGTACCAGTGACATAAATGCTGATAGCAGCATTTATGTCACAAACAAATGGTCGCAAAAAATCATTCGCGTTGTTGGGCTTGCTGCTTCCGAAAAAAACACCCACTATAAATGGTGCTTTGTCCTCCAAATTACTTATGCGTCCCAGTATGCACCAAAATTGGCCCCGTGAACTTTTTGAAACCGGCAGACCGTCAATGTTGAAGCTAAGCTTCAAAATTCTTGGTAGTTCTGCACAATCTTGCAGCACTCGCTGTAGGCCTGCACTGAGGCCGAAATGATGGTATTTCCCGCCGGCCAGCTGCAACACTTCCAGGCACTTCTTGGGCGTCTGTAACAATGCCCTTGCAGTTGAAGGGAGCGCGCTGAAGCATTCGTGGGACTGTAGTACTCTCAAGAGCGATGTAACTGAAGTGTGCGATGCGCGAGATTGTAAGGCCCACGCTTGCAGTCTCTCACGAAAGGCCAGCAAGCTGTCCACACTGCCGCGTTCACAAACTTGCTCTTCGTTACTCCCAGTCGGTGCCAATTCGAAAGAATCCCTCTGCCTCACCTGCGAGGTCGCCGAAGTCGAAGCCGCAGCGCTGCTGTCATGGAAGGCACGCCGTTCGAAGTCTGTGTGATCGTGAGGCACAGAAACACTGCAGCCGCTGGGGTAGCACGCGTCGCCAGAAATCAAAACGTGTCCTTGGGGCACATCCGTTTCTGGAACGATCGAGGAGTGTGCCGAAGGCCGTTCTCTGTCATGAACACAAAGGCGACGATGGCCGTCTTCGAGGTCGACCGCACAAGCCTCGGAGGGCAAGTCGCTCTCTCTTTCGGCGTTGCGGGAATCTCGGTCAACGTACCGCGTGTCATTTATGACATCGGCCTCACTGTCAATAAGCTGAAAACTAGCATTGACGCGCCGATTAATTTCACGCCGAAATTTGCGATCCGCGCTCTCAGCCATCTTGAACAGCACAGAGCACAGTAGAATGGTGGCTAGACCAAAGAACACCCACCACCAGAACACGTTGTTAGGCTAGTCAGTTGGTTTGTACATACATACATGAATAAGCAGTAAAGATATACAGCGCGAGGCTGAAAATCAACTGTCCTCTCTTTTTTTATTTATTTACCTTTGCGGCTTACAACTTCAATATGAAAATTTAACAGAAGACACTCACCTGGCATGCTTACGATTCTTTGAGGGCTTCTGCGAGAAGCTTCCTCTATGGCGAGAAGTGTTGTATTGGAATGTTGACTCGACCAATGACTCGACTTGACTTACTGCAGGCCCATAATGATGATGATGATAGTTGCGTCACTTTAAAATGGGTAAACAGTGTCGTAGACATCCAGATTTAAAAGCACCTTGACTGCGCATGGTGACCGCATTAAGGTACTGCTTTTTTTTTGTTAGCACCACCACAACTTCAGTCGCCCATTCGTTTTCCCACAGCGTTCTAGTTCCAATGCTGCTCTATTCACGATAACCTAGGCCAGCCCAGTCGTCAGCATGGTCAGTTGTCGTCTGCTCGATGGGACCGTGCGGCATTGCAACACTGGACACTCGAGAATAACGTGCTCGCTATTCACAGTTTTCACGCCTGCATTCATTTTGGAGCCGACACCGTTTATACTCGCACCAAACTTGGTCTGCCGCACGTGCGTTCATTGGGGAAACGGGTCAGACCACAGTCAGTGCGATATAATTCCGTATGCACGTCGGCGGTAGATCACGACCAACGAAAACGTGCAGGCAGAAAGTTTGGCCTACGATCACTTACAAAGTAAATAAATAAATAATAAATAAAAGAACACGTCTTTCTCGTGTTGGCTTGAAGTGCTTCCTCGTGTAACTATCTCATTTTAATGATCGAGAAGTACTTTACTATTATGACTCGAAAGTAGGCATACGAAATCCCGTGGACTTATTCGTTAACAGCCAGAAAATTAACCAAACACGAATTGCGAAAGCTGCATGCACCTACGAAACATGCATATCCTCAAAACGTCCTCGAGCAGACGATATCAGGACAATTCTTCGTCCTTAAAAAGGTCTCAAAGGGGCATTTTGGGGATAATCCTGCAAGTGTCGACTAGAGGACCAAATGAGGACGTCCTGAAACTGCCGAGGACGTTTGTACCATATGAGGACGACCTCAGGTCGTCGAGTGTTGTCTGGGAGGGCGAAGAATAAGACGATGCATGGCCAGAACAAGAAGGAATAAATGTTTATTCACGAGGCTGCTGTCTTGGTTTTAATACCCTGGCCCGAGGCCGGAGCATGCGCCGTGGCGAGGGGTGGAGGCACGTGTTATCGGTATGTTCTTCGGCGCGTGCACCTGATAATCTACGATATATCAGTCTCCTCACTATGTTTACTTCCATCCTCCAGGCGGCAAGGGCTAACCTTGTTTAGTTACACAACCTTGAGTAGTTATATTCGGTTATAGCGGCGATGCATGGCTGGCGTCTCCAATGTGTTCACTATTCAACCTTGTAGCGTCCCCTTGTTGGGCTCGGTAGTGGGTGGCCACCATCGCCCCTGAACTTTAAACAATCTGCATGGCTAACTTTTACCCCCTCTCCATGATCGTCGCCGCCCGAAAAGGTGGCGCACCGAAGACCCGTTCCTCCTTTCAAAACCAAAGCAGTCTTTTCCCAAGTATCATGTCATACATAGCCAGAAAGAAAACAAAACAGTCCGAGCAATCTCATCCTTTCTTGTCTCAAAAACACTCACAGAAGCAATCGGGCCAGGATATCGTGTAACCAAGTTGGAAAGCGGCGACCTCCTCAGGGAGGTTCGCGACAAGCTGCAATATGACAATTTACCTAAACTGGTAGCATTTCCAATTTACCTAAACTGGTAGCATTTCCAGTTTCCGTAGGCCCCCACAGGTCCTTAAACACAGTCCGCGGTGTCATCTCTGATGACGACCTTCTTGGATTATCAGAGCCCCGCAGGGACGCCTGCGCAAGTAGGCGTTTGGTGTGTAGCGACACCACGGACCCGAGCTATTGGGGGAGTTTCTACTCCCTCCCACGCCTAGCCGTGCGTGGCTTTGCCGTGTCCGGGGAAAAGGGGATCCTGGGGGTTGAGCCGACGCTGGGTGATTGGACCTTTAAGGCCCCCCGGCAGAGGCAACACACCCCTTTGGCCCCGGCTTCACGTAGACGGCACCCCTGGGCTGACCCATCCAGGGGAAATCGGCAGTCGCCTTTTCCTATCTCTCTCTTCCTACATCTTCGTCTGTATCTCTCTCTTTTTATCTGTCCTGTCATCTTCTCTTTTCCGTTTACTTCCGAATTTCCTGGCGGCGAGGGTTAACCCTGTGTAGTTACCCAACCTTGGGTAGTTATATTCGGTTATAGCGGCGATGCATGGCTGGCGTCTCCAAGTGTTCACTAGTCAACCTTGTAGCGTCCCCTTGTTGGGCTCGGTGGTGGGTGGCCACCATCGCCGCCGAACTTTATAGTATTTTTATGGCAAAAGCTTTTCCCCTCCTTCCTGATCGCTCCCTAAAAAGGTGGCGCACCGATGATACTTTCCTGCTAAACACACCAAAGCCGACATTCCCAAAGTACCATGTAATCCACAGTCAAAACGAAAACAAGACAGTCCGAGCCATTTCACCTTTCCTCGTTTCCAAAACTCTCACAGAAGCAATAGGCCCAGGTTATAAAGTGACAAAGATGGGAAGTGGCGATCTTCTTTTAGAGGTACGTGACAAAGCCCAGTATGAAAAGCTGTCTAAGCTTGTAGCCTTTGGGGAAACCCCTGTTTCGGTGGGCCCACACAGGTCCATGAACACTGTCCGTGGCGTAGTTTCTGATGATGACCTTACTGAGCTTTCTGAAAGTGAGCTGCTCGAAGGTTGGCAGGACCAGAACGTGGTCAAAGTCCAACGAATAACAATAAGGCGCAACAACAAACTTACCCCTACAAAACACGTAATAATTACCTTCGGAACAAGTGACCTACCAGAATCAATCGAAACCGGCTATTGTAAGCTTCGTGTAAGACCATACATTCCCAACCCTCGTCGATGTTTCAAGTGCCAACGTTTCGGTCATGGATCGCAGAGTTGCAGAGGGCGTGCCACTTGCGCAAAGTGCGCATCCATTCAACACATATCAGACAACTGCACCTCAGAAACATCTCATTGTTCGAACTGTGAAGGAGATCACGCTGCCTACTCACGATCATGCCCCGCATGGAAAAAAGAAAAACAAATAGTAGAACTCAAGGTTAAATTCAATCTCACATACCAAGAAGCACGCCAACGTTTCGCAATACACAACCCATCTTATCCCTCCTTTGCAGATGTGACGCGCCGGGGCGCCGCGCCACATGCCTCGGCACCCGCGAATGTCACACAGTGTGTGGCCGCGGTCGTGCCGCCAGCGCCCCCGGCTGGAGCAGCCTGTACTGCTCCGCCACCTGACAAACAGGGCCGGCAGACCCCGGTGTCTGCCGAACCTGGGACCACTGCAGGCGCAGTTAGGTCCAAAAGTTCAGTGAATGTGCCTGCCCAGCAGGCACCATCCACCACCTCACAAGAGGTGATGGATACAAGTCCCACTCCTCCGGCGCCTCAGACGCCGAAGGATAGGCGCAACTCCTTAGAGCGCGCCAAAAAAGAAAAACCTCGAATCACGGGGCCCTCAAAAGGCCCTGTAAACTAACGCAACACCTCTGTATGCACAGCACCACACTAAATTAAAATGACACAAATACTACAGTGGAACGTCAGAGGACTGTTGAGAAACCTCGACGATATCCAGGAACTTTTACACAAACATACACCTAAAGTGCTGTGCGTACAAGAGACACACCTGAAACCGAAACACACCAACTTTTTACGTCACTACATTATCTTTCGGAAAGACCGGAATGATGCCATTGTGCCATCCGGTGGTGTTGCCATTATAGTCAATCAAGGGATTGCATGCACACACCTAACATTACAAACATCCCTTGAGGCGGTGGCTGTTCGAGCAGTTCTATTGAATAAGCTCGTCACCATCTGCTCTCTCTACATACCTCCGCAACACCGTCTTGAAAAGCATGAATTCGAGTCCCTCATAGAGGAACTTCCAGAACCTTATATTCTCCTGGGAGATTTCAATGCACATAGCAATCTATGGGGTGACTCTCGCTGCGATGCTCGAGGTCGCCTGATTGAACAGGTCCTGTTTTCTTCCGGTGCGTGCCTGCTGAATCGGAAAGAGCCAACATATTACAACATCGCTAACAATACGTACTCAGCAATAGACCTCAGCATAATATCCCCATCACTCCTGCCTCTACTTAAATGGGAAGTCATTAATGATCCATATGGTAGTGACCATTTTCCTATCGTTATTAGCACATCAATAACAAATACATGTCCTGCACAAGTTCCCAAATGGCTCACCGACAAAGCCAATTGGGAAAAGTTTCAAAAATGACTTTATTATCTTGGACTGACATGGCGACATTGAGCATAGAGGATGCTGTATGCTACTTCACAGCTTTCTTGGTTGATGCAGCAACAAAATGTATTCCCCAAACATGTGGACCGTCAAGCAAACGACGAGTACCATGGTGGAATAATGAGTGCCGTGATGCTCGAAAAAAACAAAATAAGGCATGGAGGTTGCTTAGATACTCGCCCACAGCCGAGAATCTTGTAAACTTTAAAAACGTTAAGTCGCAAGCAAGGAGGACGCGCCGACAGGCGAAAAGAGAAAGTTGGCACAAATTTGTGTCGGGCATTAACTCATACACAGATGAGTCGAGAGTCTGGAGTATGGTTGGTAAGGTGGCAGGACGAGGAGCACATTCTCTTCCTCTAGTGAACACCCAAGGCGAGAGTTTGGAAGACCAGGCAAACACTCTCGGAGCACACTTTGAACAGGTCTCCAGCTCAACACACTATAGTGAAGCGTTCCGACGATACAAAACCGCAATAGAAAAACAGAGATTAGAGCGCAAGCCCAGAACACATGAGGCATACAACGAACCTTTCTGTTTGGCTGAACTGCAGGCCTCACTTGCCTGCTGCAATAAATCTGCCCCAGGCCCGGACCGTGTGGCATATGAAATGTTGAAACACCTGCCCACTGAAACCCAGAAAGCTCTCCTCTCTCTCTATAATGCGATATGGTCTTCTGGCGAGCTACCCTCAGCCTGGAAGGAAGCTATCATTATCCCAATTTTAAAACAAGGCAAGGACCCGGCCTCAGTTTCCAGCTACAGGCCAATAGCATTAACCAGCTGTATTTGCAAAGTCTTTGAAAAAATGATTAACAGGCGCCTGATGCACTTCCTTGAAATTAATGGCCTACTTGACCCATACCAGTGTGGATTTCGAGAGGCTCGGTCCACCACTGACCACCTTGTCCGTATCGAAGCACAAATTCGCGATGCTTTTGTTCATAAGCAATTTTTTCTGTCTGTGTTCCTCGATATGGAAAAGGCATATGACACTGCATGGCGCTTCGGCATATTGCGAGACCTGTCACATTTAGGTGTGCGGGGTAGAATGCTGACAGTTATCGAAAGCTACCTGTCCAATCGTACATTCCGTGTCCAAGTTGGCACCGTCTTCTCTCGAGTATTTGTCCAAGAAACAGGAGTGCCACAAGGAGGTGTATTGAGCTGCACACTTTTCATAGTTAAAATGAATTCCTTGCACCTGTCTCTCCCACGAAATATTTTTTACTGCATATATGTCGATGATGTGCAGATTGGTTACAAATCGTGCAACATCTCAATGTGCCAACGCCAAGTTCAACTAGGGTTGAACAAGGTATCTCAATGGGCAAACGAGAATGGTTTTATACTCAACGCGCAAAAGAGCACTTGTGTCTTGTTCAGCCGAAAGAGGGGCCTCCATCCTGACCCAGACATTGACCTGAATGGTCAACCTCTGTCAGTGAAGACCGAGCACAAGTTTCTTGGTCTCATATTAGACACTAAGCTAACCTTCATCCCACACATCAAGTATTTAAGGGACAGGTGCTTAAAAACAATGAACATTTTGAAAGTGTTGTCACGCACTACATGGGGTTGCGACAGGAAATGTTTAATTAACTTATATAAAAGCCTCGTACGCACACGCCTAGATTACGGTGCTATAATTTATCAGTCGGCAACACCATCAGCCTTGAAAATTCTCGACCCTGTCCACCATCTAGGCATTCGCCTCTCTACGGGTGCTTTCCGCACCAGCCCTGTGGAGAGCCTGTACGTGGATTCGAATGAATGGTCGCTCCACCTACAAAGATGTTCCTTGTCCTTTCTGTACTTTTTGAAGGTGAAGGCAGACAAGAAACACCCTTCCCATTTCATAATTAATGATTTGTCTTGTTCTGGCTTGTTCGAGAACCGTCCTTCGTTTAGGCAGCCCTACGCGCTGCGTGTAAGGAGCCTGGCCGAAGAAACAGGTGTGCCTCTTCTTGAACCCAGTTTGATGGCTCCTGCAACATATCTGCCACCGTGGCAGTGGCAGCTTATAGACTGTGATATCTCTTTTGTTGATGTCACAAAGCACGCACCACTTGCACACATACATACATTTTTCCTAGAACTACAACATAAATACACATGCCCCGAGTTCTTTACCGATGCGTCAAAGTCAAACACTTCTGTGTCATATGCAGCGGTAGGCCAATCCTTTTCCGAGGCTGGCGTTCTTCATCCTAATGCAAGCATTTTCACAGGAGAAGCTTACGCAATACTGGCGGTCGTAAAACACATTAAACAGATAAAATTACAAAAGGCGGTAATATACACAGATTCCCTAAGCGTGGTCAAAGCCCTGAAAACTCCTAAAAAACACAAGAACCCCGTGCTGGTGTCACTCTACTCACTTCTGTGCACACTTTACACATCAAAACAGCATGTCGTTGTCTGCTGGGTTCCAGGGCACCGTGAAATACAAGGAAACGTTTTGGCCGACAATCTGGCTGCTTGCGCCAATGTCACTACTGCCAATGCATCAACACCAGTCCCTGCACTTGACTTAAAACCTTTCATAAAACGAAAGCTCAGGGAGTATTGGCAGAGGATGTGGGATAAACACACAGATAATAAACTACATGCTATTAAGCCGCAACTAGGTTATTGGCCGCCACTATCAAAATCACGACACACAGAAGTAATACTAACAAGGCTTAGAACAGGACACACACATTCCACACACTCATTTCTTCTGTCCACCGGTGATCCACCATATTGTGAGAGATGTGGAGACCCCCTTACGGTTCTCCACATTCTCGTCCAGTGCAATGAGCTAGATGCTCTAAGAAAAAAGCACTTTTTACTACCCTACCGACAGCAGCTCCCTCTACACCCTGGGATGCTCATCGGTAGGGATCCGCTTTTTAAACTGCATGCACTTTTTAGGTTTTTAAAAGATGTGCAAAGCTTTCACCCGATATTTCGAGGTCATCCGTAGCACGACCTCTATAGTGTGGTCGTCGCTGCGGTGACTATATCTTCATCATGGTTTGATTATCAAGACAATTTTGCCATCAGCTATCACCACACATATGTTACGCCACTGTCATAATTTTATTACTTTCATGTTTTAACCCGCGTTAGAGCGAGGAATTTTAAGGCCCCTTTACAGCCACGCACCATATCATTGTTCATATCTGTAGTCAATTGAAATGGCGCTTTTTGGCCATCAATTGGCCCTTGCGCCACTAAAATCTACTCATCATCATCATTGGATTATCAGAGAGTGAATTATTGGAAGGCTGGCAAGACCAGAATGTAGTAAAGGTTCAAAGAATAGTAATACGACGAGACAAAAAAGAAACACCAACGAAACATATAATTATCACCTTTGGCACTAGCCATTTACCCGATTCAATTGAAACCGGCTACTGCAAGCTTCGAGTCAGGCCCTACATACCAAATCCTCGTAGGTGTTTCAAATGTCAGCGCTTTGGATTCGGTTCGCAAAGCTGCAGAGGGCGTGCGACTTGCGCGAACTGTAGCTCCAACGAACACCCATCGAACAATTGTACTGCTGCAGCCTGCTGTGCGAATTGTGAGGGAGACCATCTCCCGAACATGCCAATCCTGGAAAAAGGAAAAACAAATTCTTCAACTCAATCTGTCTTCCAAGAGGCGCGCCAGCGCTTCTCCCTCCATAACAAAAACTCTCCTTCTTTTGCAGATGTGACGCGCCAGGGCGCCGTGCCACATCTTTCCGCGTCTGCGAATGTCACACGAAGTGTGACTACGGTCGCGGAATCTGCGCCCAAAGCTGGAGTAGCCTGTGCTGCTGCACCTCCTGCCGAACAGGTTCAGCAGACTTCAGAGTCTGCCAGAACCCGGACCACTGCACTTGCAATTGCGTCCGAAACTTCTGTGAATGTGCCTGATCATCAGGCACCATCCGCCACCTCGCAGGGGGTGATGGATACAAGTCCCATTCCTCCGGCGCCTCAGTCGTTAAAGAATAGGCGCAACTCTTTGGAGCGCGTCCATAAAGAGAAACGTCGAATTACGGGGCCCCAAAAGACACTGTAACCTGAAGTGACACTTCTTGTACCCACAGCACCACACATCTTTAAAATGACACATATAATGCAGTGGAACGTGAGAGGCCTACTGAGGAACCTCGACGATATCCAAGAACTTCTACACAAACATACATCAAAAGTGCTGTGTGTGCAAGAAACACACTTAAAATCAAGACACACTAACTTTCTTCGAAATTACCTTATCTTTCAAAAAGACCGAGATGATGCTGTCGCCTCATCCGGTGGTGTTGCCATAGTCGTTGATCAAGGAACAGCCTGTACACGTTTACCCCTTCAGACATCCCTGGAAGTAGTAGCTGTCCGAGCTGTCATCTTCAACAAATAATTTGCAGTATATACATACCGCCACACCATACACTGACGAAACACGAGCTTCAGTCGCTGATAGCAGAACTTCCAGAACCGTATCTCGTCCTAGGGGACTTTAATGCTCATAGTAGCTTATGGGATGACTCTCGCTGCAATGCGCGAGGTCGCCTGATTGAACAGTTTCTTTTTTCTTCCGGTGCGTGCCTTCTGAATCGGAAAAAGCCAACATATTACAACATCGCTAACAATACGTACTCAGCCATAGACCTCAGCATAACATCTCCATCACTCCTGCCTCTACTTAAATGGAAGGTCATTAATAATCCATACGGCAGTCACCATTTTCCTATCAATATCAGCACATCAATAACAAATATATGTCCTGCACAGGTTCCCAAATGGCTCACCGACAAAGCCGATTGGGAACAGTATCAAAAAACGACTCTCCTAACTTGGACTGACATAGAGGGGTTAAGCGTAGAAGCTGCTGTGAGCTTCCTTGACATTTTTGATTGATGCTGCAACGAATTGTATACCACAAACATGTGGACCGTCAGGCAAAAGACAAGTCCCATGGTGGAATAATGAGTGCCGTAATGCGCGCAAAGAACAAAATAAGGCATGGAAGTTGCTTAGAGACACGGCTACAGCCGAGAATCTTACAAGCTTTAAGAAGACCAAGCCGCAAGAAAGGTGTGCCGACAGGCCAGAAGAGAAAGTTGGCATAAATTCTTATCAGGCATTAATTCATAGACAGATGAGGCGAGAGCCTGGAACATTGTTAGTAAGGTAGCAGGACGACAAGTAAACACACTTCCTTTAGTGAACACACAAAGGGAGAGCTTGGAAGACCAGGCAAACACTCTCGGAGTGAACTTCGAACAGGTCTCCAGCTCGACACACTATACTGAAGCGTTCCATCGATACAAAACCGCAATAGAAAAACAGAGATTAGAATGGAAGCCCACAACACATGAGGCATACAACGAACCTTACTGTTTGGCCGAACTACAAGCCTCACTTACCTGCTGCAATAACTCTACACCAGGCCCAAACCGTGTGGCATATGAAATGTTAAAACACCTGCCTACTGAAACCCAGAAAGCTCTCCTCTCTCTGTATAATGCGATATGGTCTTCTGGCGAGCTACCCTCAGCCTGGAAGGAAGCTATCGTTATTCCAATTTTAAAGCAAGGCAAGGACCCAGCCTCAGTTTCCAGCTACAGGCCAATAGCGCTAATCAGCTGTCTTTGCAAGGTCTTTAAGAAAATGAATAACAGGCGCCTGATGCACTTCCTTGAAATTAATGGCCTACTTGACCCATACCAGTGTGGGTTTAAAGAGGCGCGGTCCACCACCGACCACCTTGTCCGTATCGAGGCACAGATTCGCGACGCTTTTGTTCATAAGCAATTTTTTCTTTCTGTGTTCCTCGATATAGGAAAGCATACGACACTACATGGCGCTTTGGCATATTGCGAGACCTGTCACATTTAGGTGTGCGGGGTAGAATTCTGACAATTATAGAAAGGTACCTGTCCAACGTTTACATTCCCTACTGAACTACCTCTGCATTAGGCAGAGCAGGGTCTGTCGGGGAAAACTTGTGTCGCATGTAGTCGCACACTGTCACAAAGTAGTGCCGAACTGCCTCGAAGAGTTCGTTTGTTCCTTGGGCTTTAGCTTGTCTTATTTTTGAACAAAGGTGGTCCACTTTTGCAAAAATGCAACTTCGTCCACTTTTGCTGGAAGGCACACTGCTCCCTTCTCAGCTGCCAAGTTTATTAAGTGGCAAGCGCACCCGATTTTAATTAAATTTTCTTGGACTTCCGTCAGCACCGCTGCCACACCATTTTTTTTACCAAGCATCACGTTGGCGTTGTCGGAACAAAACGCTACACAGTTCGTGACTGGTATATGAAACGACGCGAGAGCCTCCAGAATTAGGTTGCCTATGTTGCGACCACTTGCTTGTCCCGCCAACGTACACAAAGAAAGTAGTCGACTCTCAACTAAGCCAGACTCCCTCACGTATGTCACCACGATCGGGTACAACTGCGAGTGGCTATCATTACTGCCGTCGATGGCAACCGAGAAAACTTTTTGCTTCAAGGAACTCACTATGCGCTCCTGAGTATGGTTTGCCATCTCGCCAACAATTGCACTTGTCTTGGTTCTCGCACAGCCGTACCGCTTTGCGACATCCGAAGTAGGGAACATCTTTCGTAGCAGGGGACCCACGTGGTCAGAGACGGTCAATGGAAGGTTATTTTCCTGCAGAAACCCAGTGAAGAGACATTCCGCTCGGATCACGTCACTATCAGAGTTCCGCTTTGAAAAAAACTGTCCCAGCTGCTGCTGCTTTTCTTTGCATTGCATGTGACTTACGTGTTTCTTGGATGAAACGTGAGCGACAACGTCGGTTTTGCCTCCGTGAGAAATGCTGATATTGCAGCCACACACCGCGCAGAACGCAAAATGCTTGCCCTTCCTCGATTCCACGATGCAGGGGAATTCGGATGTGTACTGCTTCAAAAACACCTGTAAGTACTGTTTTCGCTCCCGCTCTTTACTAAGAGCCATGGCTGACAGCAAACCAAGACACCAAAACCACTGCTCCAAAGCACGCCAACTCAACCGCTTACAAAGCACAACATGGCGAACATTGCAAGCTCGATCAACTGAGTGATGGCAGAGGCAGTTGGTTTTGATTAGTCTCACCAAAGTTGCCAGACCAACAGTAAATTTCCTGCTAAAAACGGCTAAAAATTTCCGCAAAACTACGTTTTTGCACGCTTCCCGGAAGATTTTTGCGTCAACCGTACAAAGGGGCCGAAATTCGTACATTGTACGGGTAATCGGGAAGACTTGGCAGGTCTGTGAATGGTGTGCGAGTTGGCACTGTCCTATCTCGAGTATTTGTCCAAGAAACAGGAGTGCCACAAAGAGGTGTATTGAGCTGCACACTTTTCATAGTTTAAATGAATTCCTTGCACCTGTCTCTCCCACGTAATACTTTTTACTGCATATATGCCAATGATGTGCAGATTGGTTACAAATCGTGCAACATCTCAATGTGCCAACGTCAAGTTCAACTACGGTTGAACAAGATATCTCAATGGGCAAATGAGAATGGTTTTATACTGAACGCGAAAAAGAGCACTTGTGTCTTGATCAGCCGAAAGAGCCCCACAGGGGCGCCTGCGCAAATAGGCGTTTGGTGTATAGCGACACCACGGACCTGAGCTAACGGGAGAGTTTTGACTCCCTCCCACGCCTAGCTGTGCGTGGCTTTGCCGTGTCCGGGGAAAAGGGGATCCTGGGGGTTGAGCAGACGCTGGGTGATTGGACCTTTAAGGCCCCACGGCAGAGGCAACACACCCCTTTCGCCCCGGCTTCACATAGACGGCACCCCTGGGCTGACCCACCCAGGGAAAATCGGCAGTTGCCTTTTCTTTTCTCTCTCTCCCTACATCTTAGTCTTTATCTCTCACTATTTATCTGTCCTGTCTTCTACTCTCTTCTGCCTACTTCCAAACTTCCTGGCGGCTAGGGTTAACCCTGTGCAAATAGGCTATCTTGGTCTAGGCGCATTGGGTTATAGTAGCGTTGTACGGCTGGCGTCTGCAGGTTTTAGCATCCGCAGACTTGTAGCGTCCCCTCGTTGGGCTTCGTGGTGGGTGGCCGCCAACGCTTCTGAAGAAAATTAAACTGGAATGCATAGAGCGTTTCCCTTGTTAAGTGATCGTACCGCCTTAAAGCACGTACGCACCGAAGACTTTGGCTTTTTCAATCGATGAAATGAAAATTTTCTCCATTTTCATGTTATACATATTGAGATAAGCAGCAAGCAAGCCAGAACTGTATCCCCCTTTGTAGTAGCCAGATGTCTCACAGAAACTCTTGGAGTCAGGTAGAAAGTTACCAAAATGGCCAGCGGAGACCTTCACCTTGAAGTTGGAGAGAAAGAACAGTTTGAAAAGCTACAGATTCTTTCAACTTTGGTGACACTCCCATCACTGTAACGCCACACAGATCTATGAACACAACCCGTGGAGTAGTATCTGATGCTGATTTGCTCGGCTTGACCGAAGAGGAACTTCTGGAGGGGTGGTAGAGTCAGAATGTGATCAATGTACAAAGAATCATCATTAGAAGAGACAACAAGGTAACACCAACAAAACACCTAATACGTTCGCTTCCAGTAATCTGCCAGAAAGTATTCAAACAGGGTACACTAAGACGTCGATCAGACCATACATACCTAACCCACGTCGTTGTTTTAAATTCCAGAAGTATGTCCACGGCTCACAAAGCTGTCGTGGTCACCAAACTTGTGCACAATGTGGAGTGTCAGGCCACAATTCTGACAATTGCAAAGAACCATCGCACTGTGTGAACTGTGGGGGAAATCATGCCGCATACTCACGGTCTTGCTCATTTTGGAAAAAAGAAAAGGAAATCATCACATTGAAAATTAAAGAAAATATCACATTCAAGGAAGCAAGACGAAGAGTGTCGCCATTTTATGGCGCTACATATGCTGATGCGGCGCGTCAGGGGGCAACGCCGCACCAGCCCTCGCCACCCCTTTGGCCAGCGCAGAGTGAGTCGTCGGCTGTGGTGCCTGCCCCCAAGGCGGCAGTAGTTCAGTCTACTCCTCCTCCTAGCGAATTGAGGCCGGAGACTCCAGGGTTCTCTGGTATCAAGGCCTCCCCTCACTAGGCGAGGCCTAAAATCCGAACCACCAGCTCGCCTGTGCGGGCACCCAGTGCCTCTCAGGAGGCAACGGATACAACGGTACCCTTGGTACCAAAAGTGCGGCGCGGCTCCTTGGAGCTCGCCAAGAAAAATAAGAAACCAATAACGGGGCCGAACGACCGTCCTGCCACCTGAATTAACGAGCCCACTCCAACACAGGATACTCTTTGTACACACAGCAGCATCTCTCTTGTTTAAATATGCAGACAGAAATATTACAGTGGCACATCCGAGGCCTTCTTCGAAACCTCGATGACTTACAAGAACTCCTCCATGAACACAATCCTAGACTGCTGTGTGTACAAGAGACACACTTGAAACGAACAAACACAAACTTTTTACGAAACTACGAAATCTTCTGAAAGGATAGAGATGATGGCATGCCACCATCCGGTGGTGTAGCGGTTATAGTTAGTCATGGTATATCATGTACACAATTACCCCTTCAGACTTCCCTCGAGGCGGTGGCTGTCCGAGCAGTTATTCAAAACAAACTCGTCACTGTCTGCTCTTTGTACATACCTCCGCACCACCGTCTTGAAAAACTTCCATTCCTGTCTTTAATAGACGAACTACCTGAACCTTATCTGGTTTTTGGGGACCTGAATGCACATAATGGTCTGTGGGGTGACTCTCGCTGTGATGCATGAGGTTGTCTCATTGAACAATTCCTCATTTCATCAGGTGCTTGTCTGTTGAATAGGAAAGAGGCAACATACTATAACCTTGCCAACGAAACTTACTCTTCCATAGACCTCAGTATCGCCCCCGCAGGGGCGCCTGCGCAAGTAGGGGTTTGGTGTGTAGCGGCACCACGGACCCGAGCTAACGGGGGAGTTTCTACTCCCTCCCACGCCTAGCCGTGCGTGGCTTTGCGTGCCCGGGGAAAGGGGGATCCTGGGGGTTGAGCTGACGCTGGGTGATTGGACCTTTAAGGCCCCCCGGCAGAGGCAACACACCCCTTTGGCCCCGGCTTCACGTAGATGGCACCTCTGGGCTGACCCACCCAAGGGAAATCGGCAGTCGCCTTTTCCTATCTCTCTCTCCCTACATCTTCGTCTTTCTTACTTTTTTAACTTTCCTGTCTACTTCTCTCTTCTGTTTACTTCCAATTTTCCTGGCGGCAAGGGTTAACCCTGTGCAAATAGCCTACCTTGGTCTAGGCGCATTGGGTTATGGCAGTGTTGTACGGCTGACGTCTGCAAGCTTTCAGCACCTGCAAACTTGCAGCGTCCCTTCGTTGGGCTCCGTGGTGGGTGGCCGCCAACGCTGCTGAACAAAAATAAGACCGGCATGCATGGAGCATTCCCTCAACTGTCTGATCGTACCGGACTAAAGCGGGTACGCACCGACGACATAAATTTCTTTAACCAGCCGATAGAAACTTTTCCCCACATCCACGTCATTAACTGGGAAAAAACCGGAAAGCAAGCCAGGACCATATCTCCTTTCGTAGTTTTCCGCAGGGGCGCCTGCGCAAGTAGGCGTTTGGTGTGTAGGGACACCACGGACCCGAGCTAACGGGGGAGTTTCTACTCCCTCTAACGCCTAGCCGTGCGTGGCTTTGCCGTGCCCGGGGAAAAGGGGATCCTGGGGGTTGAACTGACGTTGGGTGATTGGACCTTTAAGGCCCCCCGGCAGAGGCAACACACCCCTTTGGCCCCGGCTTCACGTAGACGGCACCTCTGGGCTGACCCACCCAGGGGAAATCGGCAGTCGCCTTTTCCTATCTCTCTCTCCCTACATCTTCGTCTTTCTTACTTTTTTAGCTTTCCTGTGTACTTCTCTCTTCTGTTTGCTTCCAATTTTCCTGGCGGCAAGGGTTAACCCTGTGCAAATAGTCAACCTTGGCCTAGGTGCATTGGGTTATGGCAGTGTTGTACGGCTGACGTCTGCAAGCTTTCAGCACCTGCAAACTTGCAGCGTCCCCTTGTTGGGCTCCGTCGTGGGTGGCCGCCAACGCTGCTCAACAAAAATAAGACCGGCATGCATGGAGCATTCCCTCAACTGTCTGATCGTACCGGACTAAAGCGGGTACGCACCGACGACATAAATTTCTTTAACCAGCCAATAGAAACTTTTCCCCACATCCACGTCATTAACTGGGAAAAAACCGGAAAGCAAGCCAGGACCATATCTCCTTTCGTAGTTTTCCGCAGGGGCGCCTGCGCAAGTAGGCGTTTGGTGTGTAGGGACACCACGGACCCGAGCTAACGGGGGAGTTTCTACTCCCTCTAACGCCTAGCCGTGCGTGGCTTTGCCGTGCCCGGGGAAAAGGGGATCCTGGGGGTTGAACTGACGTTGTGTGATTGGACCTTTAAGGCCCCCCGGCAGAGGCAACACACCCCTTTGGCCCCGGCTTCACGTAGACGGCACCTCTGGGCTGACCCACCCAGGGGAAATCGGCAGTCGCCTTTTCCTATCTCTCTCTCCCTACATCTTCGTCTTTCTTACTTTTTTAGCTTTCCTGTGTACTTCTCTCTTCTGTTTGCTTCCAATTTTCCTGGCGGCAAGGGTTAACCCTGTGCAAATAGTCAACCTTGGCCTAGGTGCATTGGGTTATGGCAGTGTTGTACGGCTGACGTCTGCAAGCTTTCAGCACCTGCAAACTTGCAGCGTCCCCTTGTTGGGCTCCGTCGTGGGTGGCCGCCAACGCTGCTCAACAAAAATAAGACCGGCATGCATGGAGCATTCCCTCAACTGTCTGATCGTACCTGCCTAAAGCGGGTACGCACCGACGACATAAATTTCTTTAACCAGCCAATAGAAACTTTTGCCCACTTCCACGTCATTCACTGTGCAAAAAACCGGAAAGCAAGCCAGGACCGTATCTCCTTTCGTAGGTGCCAGGTGTCTTACTGAAACTCTCGGGGCTGGATACAAAGTAACCAAAATGGCTAGCGGAGACCTTCTTCTTGAAATTCGGGACAAAGCACAATTTGTAAAGCTAGACAGCCTCTCAACGTTTGGTGACGCCCCGCAGGGGCGCCTGTGAAACCAGGCGTTTGTTGTGTAGCGACACCACGGACCTGAGCTAACGGGGGAGTTTCTACTCCCTCCCACGCCTAGCCGTGCGTGGCTTTGCCGTGTCCGGGGAAAAGGGGATCCTGGGGGTTGAGCTGACGCTGGGTGATTGGACCTTTGAGGCCCCCCGGAAGAGGCAACACATTCCTTTGGCCCCGGCTTCACGTAGACGGCACCCCTGGGCTGACCCACCCAGGGGAAATCGGCAGTCGCCTTTTCCTATCTCTCTCTCCCTACATCTTCGTCTTTATCTCTCACTATTTATCTGTCCTGTCTTCTACTCCCTTCCGTTTACTTCCAAACTTCCTGGCTGCTAGGGTTAACCCTGTGCAAATAGCCTACCTTGGTCTAGGCGCATTGGGTTATAGTGGCGTTGTACGGCTGGCGTCTGCAGTTTTCAGCATCTGTAAACTTGTAGCGTCCCCTCGTTTCGCTCCGTGGTGGGTGGCCGCCAACGCTGCTGAACAAAAATAAGAAAGGCATGCATGGAGCATTCCCCCTAATGTCTGATCGTACCGGCTTAAAGCGGGTACGCACCGATGCTATAATTTTTTTCAACCAGCCAAAAGAAACATATCCTCACTTTCATGTTATCCACTGTGAAAAAACTGAAAAGCAAGCCAGGACCGTCTCTCCTTTCCTAGTTTCTAGATGTCTCACCGAAACTCTTGGCACAGGATACAAGGTAACCAAAATGGCTAGTGGAGACCTTCTCCTCGAAATCCGCGACAAAGAGCAATTTGAAAAGCTAGACCGTCTTTCAGATTTCGGTGGCATACCAATAACCATTACACCACATAGGTCAATGAACACAACTCGCGGAGTGGTATCTGACATGGACTTAATTGACTTGACTGAGACTGAACTTTTGGAGGGGTGGAAGAGCCAAAATGTCACTAATGTACAGAGAATCATCATCAGAAGAGATAATAAGGAAACACCGACAAAACACTTAATACTCACGTTTGCATCCAGTAAGCTACCGGAATCTATTCAAACCGGGTACACGAAGACATCTATCAGGCCGTACATACCAAACCCTCGTCGTTGCTTCCAATGCCAGAGGTATGGCCATGGCTCCAAAACCTGTCGTGGTCGCCAGACTTGTGCACAATGTGGAGTCCTAGGCCACGTGTCTGAGAACTGCAAACAACCGCCACACTGTGTAAACTGCGAAGGAAACCATGCCGCATATTCACGCTCCTGCACATACTGGAAAAAAGAAAAAGAAATAATTACGTTGAAGGTGAAGGAGAATATTACATTTAAGGAAGCGCGGCGAAGAGTAGCTCCATTCTATGGACCTACATACGCTGATGCGGCGCGTCAGGGGGCACCGCCGCACCAGCCCTCGCCACCCCTCCGGCCCGCGCATTCCGAGCCGGCGGTTGTGGCACCTTCCCCCAAGGCGGCTGTAGCCCAGGCTACACCGCCTACTCCCAAACAGAGACCGGAGACTCCAGAGTCTTCGGGTCTCAAGGCCTCCCCTCACCAGGCGAGGCCCAAAATTCGAACTAACAGCCCGCATGTGCGGGCATCCAGTGCCTCCGAGGAGGCAATGGATACATCGGCACCCTTGGTGCCGAAAGAGAGGCGTGGCTCCTTGGAGCGCGCCAAGAAAACAAAAAAGCAAATAACAGGGCCTGGTGATGGCCCTGTTAAGTGAACTCAAACTCCCCGTCTAAGCAGCCACTCGCTTTTCGTACACACAGCACTATTTCACATTCACCATGAACACTCAAATTATACAATGGAACGTCAGGGGCCTTCTCAGAAACCTTGAAGACATCCAAGAACTCTTACATGAACACTCGCCAAAAGTGCTGTGTGTACAAGAAACACACCTTAATTTAAAAAAACACAAATTTTCTTCGTAAATATGTTATTTTCCGAAAAGACCGTGTTGATGCTATGACATCATCCGGAGGTGTTGCCATCATAGTGAATCAAGGAATAGCATGTACACATTTACAACTCCAAACACCCCTTGAGGCAGTGGCTGTTCGAGCGGTTCTTTTTGATAAACTGATCACAATCTGCAGTATTTAAATTCCTCCTAGCTATCAGCTCCAAAAACGCGATTTACACTCTCTAATTGATGAACTTCCGGAGCCTTATGTTCTTCTTGGAGACTTTAATGCGCATAGCAGGTTATGGGGTGACTCTCGGTATGACGCGCGAGGTCGACTGATCGAACAGTTCCTTATCTCGTTGAGCGCGTGTCTCCTAAATCGAAAAGAACCAACCTATTATAACCTCGCTAATAACACCTACTCCTCTATAGACCTCAGCATAGTATCTCCATCTCTTGTGCCTCTACTCCAGTGGAAAGTCGTCAGTAATCTGTACGGAAGTGACCACTTCCCCGTAGTTTTGAGCACAACGACAGTAACTGAGTGTCCACCACGTGTTCCCAAGTGGCTCATAAACAGAGCCGACTGGGAACAGTTTCATACAATCGCTTGTCTAGGTTGGAATGACATCTGTACTTTGAACATTGATGTTGCTGTGAACTACTTCACAACGTTTTTGATTGATGCTGCAACAAAATGCATCCCACAAACAAATGGACACCTTGGAAAACGATGTGTGCCATGGTGGAATTCTGAATGCCGAAACGCGCGCAAACAGCAAAACAGAGCTTGGAGGCTGCTTCGGAACTCACCGACAGCCGAAAATCTTGAAACCTTCAAGAAAATAAAGTCTCAAGGCAGGAGAACGCGTCGGCAGGCCAGAAGAGAAAGCTGGCAGAAGTTTTTATCAGGGGTTAATTCATACACACAGGAGGCTAAAGTCTGGAACATGGTCGGTAGGATAGCAGGAAAACAAGTATACACACTTCCACTCGTAAACACTCAGGGTGATACCTTGGAAGATCAGGCAAACTTCCTCGGTGCACACTTCGAACAGGTATCCAGCTCGTCCCACTATACTGACACTTTCCAAAAATACAGAACAAGAATAGAAAAGCAGAAACTCGAACACAAATCCACTAGATACGAGGCATATAACCAAGCTTTCAATCTAGCTGAGCTCCAAACATCTCTAAACTCCTGCAGTACTTCTGCCCCAGGTTCTGACCGTGTGATGTATGAAATGTTAAAAAACCTACCAAACAAAACCCGAAAAACCTTACTTCGTTTGTACAATGCTATTTGGTCTTCTGGCACTATTCCTACCTCCTGGAAATAGGCTATTGTTATTCCCATTTTGAAAGAGGGCAAGGACCCTTTTTTACCCTCGAGTTATAGGCCCATAGCACTTACAAGCTGCTTGTGCAAAGTCTTCGAAAAAATGATAAACTGCCGACTTGTACAATTTATTGAAACAAATAATTTGCTCGACCCATTTCAGTGCGGGTTTCGAGAAAGTAGATCCACCACAGACCACCTTGTTCGTATCGAGGCACAGATCAGAGACGCCTTCATCCATAAACAATATTTTCTCTCTGTGTTCCTCGATATCGAAAAGGCGTTTGATACAACATGGCGTTTCGGAATTCTAAGAGACCTGTCCCACCTTGGTGTGCGCGGAAGAATGTTTCATATAATCGAAAGTTACCTGTGAAACCGGACATTCCGTGTCCGTCTGGGCAGTGTGCTCTCCCTAACATTTGTCCAGGAAACAGGCGTACCACAAGGTGGCGTGCTTAGTTGCACACTTTTTATTATCAAAATGAATTCTTTACACTTGTCCATTCCCTGCAATATGTTCTATTGTACATATGTCGACGACGTTCAGCTTGGCTTCAAGTCATGCAACTTGGCCATGTGTGAGCGGCAGGTTCAGCTGGGTTTAAATAAGGTCTCTAAATGGGCAGATGAAAACGGATTTCGACTTAACCCACAAAAAAGCACGTCTGTCTTGTTCTCTCGAAAGAGAGGCATGCACTCAGAACCTGACATTGAATTGAACGGTCAACGTCTGTCTGTCAATGTGGAGCATAAATTCTTAGGATTAATCTTGGACAACAAGTTGACCTTCGTACCGCACATCAAGTATCTAAAAACAAAATGTTTAAAAGCCATGAATGTTTTAAAAGTGTTGTCACGTACTACGTGGGGTAGTGACAGGCAATGTCTCATGAATCTGTATCGAAGCCTCATTCGCACCCGCTTAGACTATGGGGCCATTGTTTATCAGTCTGCAACACAAAGTGCTTTGAAGATGCTGGACCCCGTGCACCATTTGGGCATCCGCCTTTCTACGGGTGCTTTTCGCACCAGCCCCGTAGAAAGCCTTTATGTTGAGTCGAATGAGTGGTCGCTACATCTGCAGAGAACTTACATGTCCTTTGTTTATTTCCTTAAGGTGAAAGCAGATAAGAAGCACCGCTCATACTCCACTATTATTGATTTGTCTAGCTCCATTCTGTTTCAAAACAGGCCTTCGATGAGGCAGCCCTTCTCAGTTCGCCTGAAAAGTCTAGCTGAGGAAACTGGAGTCTCACTTGAACATAGTTTAATGGCTCCTGTAGCATATCTGCCACCGTGGCAGTGGCAGACTATAGACTGTGATGTGTCCTTTCTTGAAGTTACAAAACATGCGCCTATTGCCCATATTCGAACATACTTCTTGGAACTTCAACACAAATACACACGTCCTGAGTTTTTTACAGATGCCTCTAAGTCTAACTCCTCTGTGTCCTACGCTGCTGTTGGCCCATCCTTTTCGGATGCTGGCCCTCTACATCCAGGCACAAGTATCTTCACAGCGGAAGCTTACGCGATACTTGTGGCAGCTAAACACATCAAACAATCACAAATACAAAAAGCAGTAATATATACAGACTCCCTCAGTGTGGTAACGGCTCTGCACAGTCTTAAAAAACAAAAAAACCCTGTCCTAGTTTCACTTTACTCCATTTTATGCACCCTCCACACACTCAACAGACATGTTGTTGTGTGCTGGGTGCCAGGGCACCGTGAGATTCAAGGCAACGTGATGGCGGATCAGCTTGCTGCATCCGCCCACGAAATCACTGCCATTACACCGACATCAATCCCGGCCCTTGATCTTAAGCCGTATCTCAAACGAAAACTCAGGGACTACTGGCAGAGCAAGTGGGATACACACACACAAAACAAACTACACGTTATCAAGCCACACCTTGGCCATTGGCCACCAGTATCAAAATCACGTCTAACAGAGGTAACACTAACAAGACTCAGGATAGGACACATATACACGACACACACGCATCTTTTGTCCGGTGGTGATCCACCATTGTGTGACAGATGTGGAGAGGCATTGACAGTCCTTCACATATTAATACAGTGCAAACAATTGGACACTGTAAGAAAACAACACTTTCCATTACCCTACCGACAACATATACCTTTGCACCCTGCAATGTTCGTCGGTAGGGAACCGCTTTTTAGTCACAAATCATTGTTAGCGTTTTTAAAAGAAATTAATAATTTTCATATCATACACCCGGGCATTCCGTAGCACGACCTCTCTAGAGAGGTTTTTGCTGCAGCGGTTACACAAGAAAGCACTTGCCTCACGGCCCTTGGACGCAAGGGTATGAACGAGTGAGGCACTTGTGCTAATGCCATTCATATCCACCATCGTTTTTTATAATCACCAACTCTTGTCATCTATCCTCACCACACACACCTTTCACGGCATGGTCATGATTTTATTACTTGTATGTTTTTACCCGCCTTACCGCGAGAAATTTTATGGCCTTTATACAGCCGCTTATCACAATCATTGTCCATATTTTTAGTAACATGAACTGGCGCTCTTTGGCCGTGAAACGGCCCTTGCGCCACAAAACTTCAAACATCATCATGAAGAGTCTAGCTGAGGAAACTGGAGTCTCACTTGAGCACAGTTTAATGGCTCCTGTAGCATACCCGCCACCGTGGCAGTGGCAGACTAAAGACTGCGATGTGTCTTTCCTAGAAGTTACAAAACATGCACCTATTGGCCATATCCGAACCTACTTTTTGGAACTTCAAAAGAAATACACACGTCCTGAGTTCTTCACAGATGCCTCCAAGACTAACTCCTCTGTGTCCTACGCTGCTGTCAGCCCATCCTTTTCGCTGGGTCATTGGACCTTGAAGGCCCCCGGGCAGAGGCAACACACCCCTTTGGCCCCGGCTTCACGTAGACGGCACCCCTGGGCTGACCCACCCAGGGGAAATCGGCAGTCGCCTTTTCCTATCTCCCTCTCCCTACATCTTTGTCTTTATCTCTTACTGTTTATCTGTCCTGTCTTCTACTTTCTTCCGTTTACTTCCAAACTTCCTGGCGGCTAGGGTTAACCCTGTGCAAATAGCCTACCTTGGTCTAGGCGCATTGGGTTATGGTGGCGTTGTACGGCTGGCGTCTGCAGGTTTCAGCATCCGCAAACCTGTAGCGTCCCCTCGTTGGGCTCCGTGGTGGGTGGCCGCCAACATATCCTCACTTTCATGTTATCCACTGTGAAAAAACTGAAAAGCAAGCCAGGACCGTCTCTCCTTTCCTAGTTTCTAGATGTCTCACCGAAACTCTTGGCACAGGATACAAGGTAACCAAAATGGCTAGTGGAGACCTTCTCCTCGAAATCCGCGACAAAGAGCAATTTGAAAAGCTAGACCGTCTTTCAGATTTCGGTGGCATACCAATAACCATTACACCACATAGGTCAATGAACACAACTCGCGGAGTGGTATCTGACATGGACTTAATTGACTTGACTGAGACTGAACTTTTGGAGGGGTGGAAGAGCCAAAATGTCACTAATGTACAGAGAATCATCATCAGAAGAGATAATAAGGAAACACCGACAAAACACTTAATACTCACGTTTGCATCCAGTAAGCTACCGGAATCTATTCAAACCGGGTACACGAAGACATCTATCAGGCCGTACATACCAAACCCTCGTCGTTGCTTCCAATGCCAGAGGTATGGCCATGGCTCCAAAACCTGTCGTGGTCGCCAGACTTGTGCACAATGTGGAGTCCTAGGCCACGTGTCTGAGAACTGCAAACAACCGCCACACTGTGTAAACTGCGAAGGAAACCATGCCGCATATTCACGCTCCTGCACATACTGGAAAAAAGAAAAAGAAATAATTACGTTGAAGGTGAAGGAGAATATTACATTTAAGGAAGCGCGGCGAAGAGTAGCTCCATTCTATGGACCTACATACGCTGATGCGGCGCGTCAGGGGGCACCGCCGCACCAGCCCTCGCCACCCCTCCGGCCCGCGCATTCCGAGCCGGCGGTTGTGGCACCTTCCCCCAAGGCGGCTGTAGCCCAGGCTACACCGCCTACTCCCAAACAGAGACCGGAGACTCCAGAGTCTTCGGGTCTCAAGGCCTCCCCTCACCAGGCGAGGCCCAAAATTCGAACTAACAGCCCGCATGTGCGGGCATCCAGTGCCTCCGAGGAGGCAATGGATACATCGGCACCCTTGGTGCCGAAAGAGAGGCGTGGCTCCTTGGAGCGCGCCAAGAAAACAAAAAAGCAAATAACAGGGCCTGGTGATGGCCCTGTTAAGTGAACTCAAACTCCCCGTCTAAGCAGCCACTCGCTTTTCGTACACACAGCACTATTTCACATTCACCATGAACACTCAAATTATACAATGGAACGTCAGGGGCCTTCTCAGAAACCTTGAAGACATCCAAGAACTCTTACATGAACACTCGCCAAAAGTGCTGTGTGTACAAGAAACACACCTTAATTTAAAAAAACACAAATTTTCTTCGTAAATATGTTATTTTCCGAAAAGACCGTGTTGATGCTATGACATCATCCGGAGGTGTTGCCATCATAGTGAATCAAGGAATAGCATGTACACATTTACAACTCCAAACACCCCTTGAGGCAGTGGCTGTTCGAGCGGTTCTTTTTGATAAACTGATCACAATCTGCAGTATTTAAATTCCTCCTAGCTATCAGCTCCAAAAACGCGATTTACACTCTCTAATTGATGAACTTCCGGAGCCTTATGTTCTTCTTGGAGACTTTAATGCGCATAGCAGGTTATGGGGTGACTCTCGGTATGACGCGCGAGGTCGACTGATCGAACAGTTCCTTATCTCGTTGAGCGCGTGTCTCCTAAATCGAAAAGAACCAACCTATTATAACCTCGCTAATAACACCTACTCCTCTATAGACCTCAGCATAGTATCTCCATCTCTTGTGCCTCTACTCCAGTGGAAAGTCGTCAGTAATCTGTACGGAAGTGACCACTTCCCCGTAGTTTTGAGCACAACGACAGTAACTGAGTGTCCACCACGTGTTCCCAAGTGGCTCATAAACAGAGCCGACTGGGAACAGTTTCATACAATCGCTTGTCTAGGTTGGAATGACATCTGTACTTTGAACATTGATGTTGCTGTGAACTACTTCACAACGTTTTTGATTGATGCTGCAACAAAATGCATCCCACAAACAAATGGACACCTTGGAAAACGATGTGTGCCATGGTGGAATTCTGAATGCCGAAACGCGCGCAAACAGCAAAACAGAGCTTGGAGGCTGCTTCGGAACTCACCGACAGCCGAAAATCTTGAAACCTTCAAGAAAATAAAGTCTCAAGGCAGGAGAACGCGTCGGCAGGCCAGAAGAGAAAGCTGGCAGAAGTTTTTATCAGGGGTTAATTCATACACACAGGAGGCTAAAGTCTGGAACATGGTCGGTAGGATAGCAGGAAAACAAGTATACACACTTCCACTCGTAAACACTCAGGGTGATACCTTGGAAGATCAGGCAAACTTCCTCGGTGCACACTTCGAACAGGTATCCAGCTCGTCCCACTATACTGACACTTTCCAAAAATACAGAACAAGAATAGAAAAGCAGAAACTCGAACACAAATCCACTAGATACGAGGCATATAACCAAGCTTTCAATCTAGCTGAGCTCCAAACATCTCTAAACTCCTGCAGTACTTCTGCCCCAGGTTCTGACCGTGTGATGTATGAAATGTTAAAAAACCTACCAAACAAAACCCGAAAAACCTTACTTCGTTTGTACAATGCTATTTGGTCTTCTGGCACTATTCCTACCTCCTGGAAATAGGCTATTGTTATTCCCATTTTGAAAGAGGGCAAGGACCCTTTTTTACCCTCGAGTTATAGGCCCATAGCACTTACAAGCTGCTTGTGCAAAGTCTTCGAAAAAATGATAAACTGCCGACTTGTACAATTTATTGAAACAAATAATTTGCTCGACCCATTTCAGTGCGGGTTTCGAGAAAGTAGATCCACCACAGACCACCTTGTTCGTATCGAGGCACAGATCAGAGACGCCTTCATCCATAAACAATATTTTCTCTCTGTGTTCCTCGATATCGAAAAGGCGTTTGATACAACATGGCGTTTCGGAATTCTAAGAGACCTGTCCCACCTTGGTGTGCGCGGAAGAATGTTTCATATAATCGAAAGTTACCTGTGAAACCGGACATTCCGTGTCCGTCTGGGCAGTGTGCTCTCCCTAACATTTGTCCAGGAAACAGGCGTACCACAAGGTGGCGTGCTTAGTTGCACACTTTTTATTATCAAAATGAATTCTTTACACTTGTCCATTCCCTGCAATATGTTCTATTGTACATATGTCGACGACGTTCAGCTTGGCTTCAAGTCATGCAACTTGGCCATGTGTGAGCGGCAGGTTCAGCTGGGTTTAAATAAGGTCTCTAAATGGGCAGATGAAAACGGATTTCGACTTAACCCACAAAAAAGCACGTCTGTCTTGTTCTCTCGAAAGAGAGGCATGCACTCAGAACCTGACATTGAATTGAACGGTCAACGTCTGTCTGTCAATGTGGAGCATAAATTCTTAGGATTAATCTTGGACAACAAGTTGACCTTCGTACCGCACATCAAGTATCTAAAAACAAAATGTTTAAAAGCCATGAATGTTTTAAAAGTGTTGTCACGTACTACGTGGGGTAGTGACAGGCAATGTCTCATGAATCTGTATCGAAGCCTCATTCGCACCCGCTTAGACTATGGGGCCATTGTTTATCAGTCTGCAACACAAAGTGCTTTGAAGATGCTGGACCCCGTGCACCATTTGGGCATCCGCCTTTCTACGGGTGCTTTTCGCACCAGCCCCGTAGAAAGCCTTTATGTTGAGTCGAATGAGTGGTCGCTACATCTGCAGAGAACTTACATGTCCTTTGTTTATTTCCTTAAGGTGAAAGCAGATAAGAAGCACCGCTCATACTCCACTATTATTGATTTGTCTAGCTCCATTCTGTTTCAAAACAGGCCTTCGATGAGGCAGCCCTTCTCAGTTCGCCTGAAAAGTCTAGCTGAGGAAACTGGAGTCTCACTTGAACATAGTTTAATGGCTCCTGTAGCATATCTGCCACCGTGGCAGTGGCAGACTATAGACTGTGATGTGTCCTTTCTTGAAGTTACAAAACATGCGCCTATTGCCCATATTCGAACATACTTCTTGGAACTTCAACACAAATACACACGTCCTGAGTTTTTTACAGATGCCTCTAAGTCTAACTCCTCTGTGTCCTACGCTGCTGTTGGCCCATCCTTTTCGGATGCTGGCCCTCTACATCCAGGCACAAGTATCTTCACAGCGGAAGCTTACGCGATACTTGTGGCAGCTAAACACATCAAACAATCACAAATACAAAAAGCAGTAATATATACAGACTCCCTCAGTGTGGTAACGGCTCTGCACAGTCTTAAAAAACAAAAAAACCCTGTCCTAGTTTCACTTTACTCCATTTTATGCACCCTCCACACACTCAACAGACATGTTGTTGTGTGCTGGGTGCCAGGGCACCGTGAGATTCAAGGCAACGTGATGGCGGATCAGCTTGCTGCATCCGCCCACGAAATCACTGCCATTACACCGACATCAATCCCGGCCCTTGATCTTAAGCCGTATCTCAAACGAAAACTCAGGGACTACTGGCAGAGCAAGTGGGATACACACACACAAAACAAACTACACGTTATCAAGCCACACCTTGGCCATTGGCCACCAGTATCAAAATCACGTCTAACAGAGGTAACACTAACAAGACTCAGGATAGGACACATATACACGACACACACGCATCTTTTGTCCGGTGGTGATCCACCATTGTGTGACAGATGTGGAGAGGCATTGACAGTCCTTCACATATTAATACAGTGCAAACAATTGGACACTGTAAGAAAACAACACTTTCCATTACCCTACCGACAACATATACCTTTGCACCCTGCAATGTTCGTCGGTAGGGAACCGCTTTTTAGTCACAAATCATTGTTAGCGTTTTTAAAAGAAATTAATAATTTTCATATCATACACCCGGGCATTCCGTAGCACGACCTCTCTAGAGAGGTTTTTGCTGCAGCGGTTACACAAGAAAGCACTTGCCTCACGGCCCTTGGACGCAAGGGTATGAACGAGTGAGGCACTTGTGCTAATGCCATTCATATCCACCATCGTTTTTTATAATCACCAACTCTTGTCATCTATCCTCACCACACACACCTTTCACGGCATGGTCATGATTTTATTACTTGTATGTTTTTACCCGCCTTACCGCGAGAAATTTTATGGCCTTTATACAGCCGCTTATCACAATCATTGTCCATATTTTTAGTAACATGAACTGGCGCTCTTTGGCCGTGAAACGGCCCTTGCGCCACAAAACTTCAAACATCATCATGAAGAGTCTAGCTGAGGAAACTGGAGTCTCACTTGAGCACAGTTTAATGGCTCCTGTAGCATACCCGCCACCGTGGCAGTGGCAGACTAAAGACTGCGATGTGTCTTTCCTAGAAGTTACAAAACATGCACCTATTGGCCATATCCGAACCTACTTTTTGGAACTTCAAAAGAAATACACACGTCCTGAGTTCTTCACAGATGCCTCCAAGACTAACTCCTCTGTGTCCTACGCTGCTGTCAGCCCATCCTTTTCGCTGGGTCATTGGACCTTGAAGGCCCCCGGGCAGAGGCAACACACCCCTTTGGCCCCGGCTTCACGTAGACGGCACCCCTGGGCTGACCCACCCAGGGGAAATCGGCAGTCGCCTTTTCCTATCTCCCTCTCCCTACATCTTTGTCTTTATCTCTTACTGTTTATCTGTCCTGTCTTCTACTTTCTTCCGTTTACTTCCAAACTTCCTGGCGGCTAGGGTTAACCCTGTGCAAATAGCCTACCTTGGTCTAGGCGCATTGGGTTATGGTGGCGTTGTACGGCTGGCGTCTGCAGGTTTCAGCATCCGCAAACCTGTAGCGTCCCCTCGTTGGGCTCCGTGGTGGGTGGCCGCCAACATATCCTCACTTTCATGTTATCCACTGTGAAAAAACTGAAAAGCAAGCCAGGACCGTCTCTCCTTTCCTAGTTTCTAGATGTCTCACCGAAACTCTTGGCACAGGATACAAGGTAACCAAAATGGCTAGTGGAGACCTTCTCCTCGAAATCCGCGACAAAGAGCAATTTGAAAAGCTAGACCGTCTTTCAGATTTCGGTGGCATACCAATAACCATTACACCACATAGGTCAATGAACACAACTCGCGGAGTGGTATCTGACATGGACTTAATTGACTTGACTGAGACTGAACTTTTGGAGGGGTGGAAGAGCCAAAATGTCACTAATGTACAGAGAATCATCATCAGAAGAGATAATAAGGAAACACCGACAAAACACTTAATACTCACGTTTGCATCCAGTAAGCTACCGGAATCTATTCAAACCGGGTACACGAAGACATCTATCAGGCCGTACATACCAAACCCTCGTCGTTGCTTCCAATGCCAGAGGTATGGCCATGGCTCCAAAACCTGTCGTGGTCGCCAGACTTGTGCACAATGTGGAGTCCTAGGCCACGTGTCTGAGAACTGCAAACAACCGCCACACTGTGTAAACTGCGAAGGAAACCATGCCGCATATTCACGCTCCTGCACATACTGGAAAAAAGAAAAAGAAATAATTACGTTGAAGGTGAAGGAGAATATTACATTTAAGGAAGCGCGGCGAAGAGTAGCTCCATTCTATGGACCTACATACGCTGATGCGGCGCGTCAGGGGGCACCGCCGCACCAGCCCTCGCCACCCCTCCGGCCCGCGCATTCCGAGCCGGCGGTTGTGGCACCTGCCCCCAAGGCGGCTGTAGCCCAGGCTACACCGCCTACTCCCAAACAGAGACCGGAGACTCCAGAGTCTTCGGGTCTCAAGGCCTCCCCTCACCAGGCGAGGCCCAAAATTCGAACTAACAGCCCGCATGTGCGGGCATCCAGTGCCTCCGAGGAGGCAATGGATACATCGGCACCCTTGGTGCCGAAAGAGCGGCGTGGCTCCTTGGAGCGCGCCAAGAAAACAAAAAAGCAAATAACAGGGCCTGGTGATGGCCCTGTTAAGTGAACTCAAACTCCCCGTCTAAGCAGCCACTCGCTTTTCGTACACACAGCACTATTTCACATTCACCATGAACACTCAAATTATACAATGGAACGTCAGGGGCCTTCTCAGAAACCTTGAAGACATCCAAGAACTCTTACATGAACACTCGCCAAAAGTGCTGTGTGTACAAGAAACACACCTTAATTTAAAAAAACACAAATTTTCTTCGTAAATATGTTATTTTCCGAAAAGACCGTGTTGATGCTATGACATCATCCGGAGGTGTTGCCATCATAGTGAATCAAGGAATAGCATGTACACATTTACAACTCCAAACACCCCTTGAGGCAGTGGCTGTTCGAGCGGTTCTTTTTGATAAACTGATCACAATCTGCAGTATTTAAATTCCTCCTAGCTATCAGCTCCAAAAACGCGATTTACACTCTCTAATTGATGAACTTCCGGAGCCTTATGTTCTTCTTGGAGACTTTAATGCGCATAGCAGGTTATGGGGTGACTCTCGGTATGACGCGCGAGGTCGACTGATCGAACAGTTCCTTATCTCGTTGAGCGCGTGTCTCCTAAATCGAAAAGAACCAACCTATTATAACCTCGCTAATAACACCTACTCCTCTATAGACCTCAGCATAGTATCTCCATCTCTTGTGCCTCTACTCCAGTGGAAAGTCGTCAGTAATCTGTACGGAAGTGACCACTTCCCCGTAGTTTTGAGCACAACGACAGTAACTGAGTGTCCACCACGTGTTCCCAAGTGGCTCATAAACAGAGCCGACTGGGAACAGTTTCATACAATCGCTTGTCTAGGTTGGAATGACATCTGTACTTTGAACATTGATGTTGCTGTGAACTACTTCACAACGTTTTTGATTGATGCTGCAACAAAATGCATCCCACAAACAAATGGACACCTTGGAAAACGATGTGTGCCATGGTGGAATTCTGAATGCCGAAACGCGCGCAAACAGCAAAACAGAGCTTGGAGGCTGCTTCGGAACTCACCGACAGCCGAAAATCTTGAAACCTTCAAGAAAATAAAGTCTCAAGGCAGGAGAACGCGTCGGCAGGCCAGAAGAGAAAGCTGGCAGAAGTTTTTATCAGGGGTTAATTCATACACACAGGAGGCTAAAGTCTGGAACATGGTCGGTAGGATAGCAGGAAAACAAGTATACACACTTCCACTCGTAAACACTCAGGGTGATACCTTGGAAGATCAGGCAAACTTCCTCGGTGCACACTTCGAACAGGTATCCAGTTCGTCCCACTATACTGACACTTTCCAAAAATACAGAACAAGAATAGAAAAGCAGAAACTCGAACACAAATCCACTAGATACGAGGCATATAACCAAGCTTTCAATCTAGCTGAGCTCCAAACATCTCTAAACTCCTGCAGTACTTCTGCCCCAGGTTCTGACCGTGTGATGTATGAAATGTTAAAAAACCTACCAAACAAAACCCGAAAAACCTTACTTCGTTTGTACAATGCTATTTGGTCTTCTGGCACTATTCCTACCTCCTGGAAATAGGCTATTGTTATTCCCATTTTGAAAGAGGGCAAGGACCCTTTTTTACCCTCGAGTTATAGGCCCATAGCACTTACAAGCTGCTTGTGCAAAGTCTTCGAAAAAATGATAAACTGCCGACTTGTACAATTTATTGAAACAAATAATTTGCTCGACCCATTTCAGTGCGGGTTTCGAGAAAGTAGATCCACCACAGACCACCTTGTTCGTATCGAGGCACAGATCAGAGACGCCTTCATCCATAAACAATATTTTCTCTCTGTGTTCCTCGATATCGAAAAGGCGTTTGATACAACATGGCGTTTCGGAATTCTAAGAGACCTGTCCCACCTTGGTGTGCGCGGAAGAATGTTTCATATAATCGAAAGTTACCTGTGAAACCGGACATTCCGTGTCCGTCTGGGCAGTGTGCTCTCCCTAACATTTGTCCAGGAAACAGGCGTACCACAAGGTGGCGTGCTTAGTTGCACACTTTTTATTATCAAAATGAATTCTTTACACTTGTCCATTCCCTGCAATATGTTCTATTGTACATATGTCGACGACGTTCAGCTTGGCTTCAAGTCATGCAACTTGGCCATGTGTGAGCGGCAGGTTCAGCTGGGTTTAAATAAGGTCTCTAAATGGGCAGATGAAAACGGATTTCGACTTAACCCACAAAAAAGCACGTCTGTCTTGTTCTCTCGAAAGAGAGGCATGCACTCAGAACCTGACATTGAATTGAACGGTCAACGTCTGTCTGTCAATGTGGAGCATAAATTCTTAGGATTAATCTTGGACAACAAGTTGACCTTCGTACCGCACATCAAGTATCTAAAAACAAAATGTTTAAAAGCCATGAATGTTTTAAAAGTGTTGTCACGTACTACGTGGGGTAGTGACAGGCAATGTCTCATGAATCTGTATCGAAGCCTCATTCGCACCCGCTTAGACTATGGGGCCATTGTTTATCAGTCTGCAACACAAAGTGCTTTGAAGATGCTGGACCCCGTGCACCATTTGGGCATCCGCCTTTCTACGGGTGCTTTTCGCACCAGCCCCGTAGAAAGCCTTTATGTTGAGTCGAATGAGTGGTCGCTACATCTGCAGAGAACTTACATGTCCTTTGTTTATTTCCTTAAGGTGAAAGCAGATAAGAAGCACCCCTCATACTCCACTATTATTGATTTGTCTAGCTCCATTCTGTTTCAAAACAGGCCTTCGATGAGGCAGCCCTTCTCAGTTCGCCTGAAAAGTCTAGCTGAGGAAACTGGAGTCTCACTTGAACATAGTTTAATGGCTCCTGTAGCATATCTGCCACCGTGGCAGTGGCAGACTATAGACTGTGATGTGTCCTTTCTTGAAGTTACAAAACATGCGCCTCCCCGCAGGGGCGCCTGCGCAAGTAGGCGTTTGGTGTGTAGCGACACCACGGACCCGAGCTAACGGGGGAGTTTCTACTCCCTCCCACGCCTAGCCGTGCGTGGCTTTGCCGTGCCCGGGGAAAAGGGGATCCTGGGGGTTGAGCTGACGCTGGGTGATTGGACCTTTAAGGCCCCCCAGCAGAGGCAACACACCCCTTTGGCCCCGGCTTCACGTAGACGGCACCCCTGGGCTGACCCACCCAGGGGAAATCGGCAGTCGCCTTTTCCTGTCTCTCTCTCTCCCTACATCTTCGTCTTTATCTCTCACTATTTATCTGTCCTGTCTTCTACTCTCTTCAGTTTACTTCCAAATTTCCTGGCGGCAAGGGTTAACCTTGTGTAGTTACCCAACCTTGGGTAGTTATATCGGGTTATAGCGGCGATGTATGACTGGCGCCTTCAAGTGTTCTACCTTGTAGCGTCCCCCTGTTGGGCTCGGTGGTGGGTGGTCACCATCGCCGCCGAACATGAAATGCATCACATGGCAAAAACGTTCCCTCCTTACAATGATCGGTCCCTGAAAAGGAACCGCACCAATGAAAGCTCGAAACGAACCGGAAGCAATTGTGACCACTTCCCACGCTATTTAGTCATACACTCTCTGGCAGATAACGTCTCAGTTGCAGGACTGTCGGTTTTCCTGATAGCTAAAACCCTTGCTAACCTAATAGGCAAAAAGTACGACGCAAAGAAACTGTCATCCGGTGATCTTCTTGTTGAAGTAAGCCAGAAACAGCATGCAGACACTCTCCTTAAACAGAAGCAGTTCGCCCACCTGGACGTGTCTATCACCCCCCATCGCAGCCTTAACACTGTTCAAGGCGTCATTTCACAACGTGATCTGATCCGGGAAACTGAAGCTGACCTTCTTGAAGGCTTTCGAGAGCAAGGCGTAGTAGCCATTCGTCGGATAACCATCAGGCGAAACAATGAAGAAGTGGTGACGCCTCATATAGTACTAACATTCAACCGTTCCACCCTGCCAGAATCTGTGAAAGCTGCGTTCCTTCACTGCAAAGTACGCCCCTACATACCCAACCCTAGAAGGTGCTACAAATGCCAGAAATATGGACATGGGTTGAATACCTGTCGCGGAAAACAAACATGTGCAAAATGTGGTGATCATGAGCACCCAACAGAGAGCTGTACTTCCACGCAAACAGAGTGCCCTAACTGTCACGGGCCGCACGCAGCGTACTCGCGAACATGTGAAATTTTCAAAAAGGAAAAGGAAATTATCCAGACAAAAGTAATGGAAAACATCACATTCTCTGAAGCCCGGAAGAAGGTGTCGCTCTTCTCCGGAAGGACGTACGCTGACGCAGCGCGCCGGGGGGCCGGGCGGCGTCTAGTGACGGTGGGCACGCAATACAGCTTTGCTGATGCGTGCACATCTTTGCCCCCCACCAAGCAGCCACAGGCTGCACCAACCTCTCACGTCCCGGAGGTCGAACTTCATCAGACCCCAGGGACCACAAAGACAACTGAGACACCTGTCTCTTCTGACAAACCTCCACTAGCTTCTTCCGGTCTACCGGAGGCAATGGAAGTGACACCAGGATCCTCAGCGTCTAAGATGCTGACGGAATCCCCCCAAAAGAGGCGGGGCTCCATCGATCGCCTCAGAGGGAAAAGACACCCGCCAGTGAAGCCTCCTAATAGAGGCAGCGAAGTATGAATAAGTCACGCTCTTTTCCTCATTCATAAAAATGGCTGCCGAAAATATCATCCAATGGAACTGCCGAGGCTTACTTAAGAACTTAGACGACATCTATGAAATATTTGCACAACACCAACCAAACATACTTTGCTTACAGGAAACACACCTAAAACCTACACACACTAGCTTTTTGAAAAGATATGTGGTATACCGAAAGGACAGACAGGGCACTACACATTCATCTGGTGGTGTCGCTATCGTGGTGCAAAAAGCAGTTCCGTCTCAAAGCCTCACTCTGGTTACCGGCTTAGAAGCAGTGGCAATACGAACTCTAATTTTTGGACGAGTAACAACAGTGTGTTCACTATACATCCCTCCAGACTACCAACTTTCTACTAAAGAATTTGAAGCACTCATCGATCAGCTTCCGCATCCATTTCTGTTGGTCGGAGATTTTAACGCGCACCACCCTTTATGGGGATGTAGAAGAACAGATTCTCGAGGCTCCTTAATTGAAAACTTTCTTTTGTCCTCCGGCTCCTGTATATTTAACAAAAAAGAGCCAACATATTTTAATGCAGCACACAACTCATACACAGCAATAGATCTTGCTATCGGATCTCCTTCACTCTTGGCAACCACTGAGTGGGCTGTAATTCATAACCTCTATGGAAGTGATCATTTTCCTGTTTGTGTAAAATACAAAGAAAATACGAGTACAATGACTGTGAATGTAACCAGGTTTCGAGAACAGGGTGCGAACTGGACGAAATTCCGAAAACTCTCAAAACTATCGCGCTCATCAATTGAAACCCTAGGCATCGATGAATCTGAAGCGCTGGTCACACTGCACATTATACAGGCCGCAGAGCAATCTATCCCACATACATCTAACAATACACGGAACAAAAGACGACCTTGGTGGAACTCTGAGTGCAAAAATGCTCGTGACAATCAAAACAAAGCATGGTCGAAATTCCGCAGGTATCCTACAGTCGAAAACTTGGTGAATTTTAAGCGTGCAAAAGCAAACGGTAGACGTGTCCGACGAGAATCTAAACGACAGAGCTGGCAATCCTTCCTCTCATCGGTGAACTCTTACACTGACACGCATAAGGTGTATAACAGAGTAAGGGCACTCCAAGGGTACAGCACTCATCCGTTGCCCCTTGTTAGTGTTGCTGGTGATACACTGGAACACCAGGCAGATGCCTTAGGCCAACACTTCGAGTATATTTTCAGCTCTTCACATTATACAGACTCCTTTAGGCGATACAAACTTGCCGAGGAACGTAAACCTATTCGTGATGACAGGCCATCGGCAGGAGGGTACAATGCCCCCTTTACTATAGGTGAACTAAAGGCAGCACTGGCAAAGTGCGGCAGCTCAGCAGCGGGCTCGGACAGGATTACTTACGGCATGCTGAAACACCTACACGAAGAAACGCTTGACGTCATCCTCATTCTTTTCAACAATGTATGGTCCTCTGGGCGTCTGCCCATGACCTGGAAAAAGGCAGTTATCATACCCATTCTTAAACAAGGAAAAGAAGCCACACTTGCTGCTAGTTACAGGCCAATTGCGCTGACCAGCTGTTTGGGCAAGGTGTTCGAAAAAATGGTGAATCGCCGCCTTATGTATTACCTTGAATACAATGGCCTCCTTGATCGTCATCAAGCTGGATTCAGGTCTGGCCGGTCGACAACTGACCAACTGGTAGCATTTGAATCCTATGTCAGAGATGCCTTCATTCATAAACAACACTGCCTATCTGTATTTTTTGACTTGGAAAAGGCTTACGACACGACATGGCGTTATGGCATTCTCCGTGACCTGCGATCTTTTGGAGTGTCAGGAAATATGCTGAATACTATTGAAAGCTACCTTTCTGACCGTACATTTGTGGTTCGTGTTGGTAATGCCTTATCGAAGTGGTTTACGCAAGAGAATGGCGTACCCCAGGGCGGTGTTCTTAGCTGCACACTATTCATCGTAAAAATGAACTCCATAAACACCATACTGCCTAAAACAATCTCCTACTCTGTATATGTGGATGACATTCAGATCAGCTTCAAATCATGCAACATAGCCACGTGTGAACGTCAGATTCAGTTGGCAGTAAACAAGCTGTCAAGCTGGGCAGACAAAAATGGGTTTAAGTTTAACTGTGACAAGACTGTTTGCGTACTCTTCTCAAAACTACGTGGCATAAGGCCACCCCCCAACATTTCAATTAATGGACAAACCATAACTACCAAAAAAGATCACAAATTTCTAGGTGTTGTGGTTGATGAAAAGCTCAGCTTTGTTACACATATCAAACAGCTACGACTTAAGTGCCTGAAAGCCTTAAACCTGCTCAAGATTCTCTCGCATCAGTCATGGGGCACAGACCGTGACTGTCTACTCAACCTTCTCAACAGTGTAGTGCTATCGCGCATCGATTACGGCTCGGTAGTTTACGAGTCAGCTTCAAGATCTGCATTGAAGATGCTTGACCCAGTGCACCACCTTGGGCTCCGGCTGGCCAGCGGTGCTTTCCGAACCAGCCCGACAGCCAGCCTGTATGTTGAGACAGACCGGTGGTCACTAGAACGGCGACGTCAGTTTACAAGTGTCACGTATGCCACCAAGGCGCTGTCCCATGTCGACCACCCAGCTCGCGCGCTATTGCAGGATACATCGAACGCCCTCCTGTTTTCGAGGCGACCATCAGCTACGCCACCGTATTCCCTCAGAGTGGCCTCACACCTTGGAAATATGCACATACCGGTCTCCAATCTTCAACTAACCTCTCACAAGGACACTGTTGTGCCATGGGAAATGCAGGCTATCGATTGTGATTTGTCATTCCTAGAGGTAGGAAAAAATGGCCACCCAGTAGCAATCGATCAACACTTCAAGTTCCTGCAGGCCAAATACAGGTGTGCTGAATATTATACTGATGCCTCCAAGTCCTCCGTAGTCGCATGTGCGGCACACGGTCCCGCTTTCTCTGAATCTAGAACAATGAACGAACATACCAGTATATTTACTGCAGAATGCAATGGCATACTCTTAGCTGTAACGCACATTTTAAAGGAGAAAGAGCCAGCCTCAATCATATACACAGATTCTCTCAGTGCTGTGACTGCGCTGTCCTCCACTAAGATACTCAAAAACCCAGTTACTAATACACTTCGAAAATGCATCATGTCAGCCCGCAAATCTAAGCTCAAAATCACGCTATGCTGGATTCCGGGACACTGCAACATTGCTGGCAATGAGATAGCAGACAAACTTGCGAAGTCAGCAGCACTCCGCCCAACAGTTGACGTAGACACCATCCCGTATGAGGACCTGAGGCCACTCATCATATCCCGAATGCGTAGACAATGGCAAGAAGAATGGAACGCAGCAAACGCAAACAAACTGCAATTAGTAAAGCCAAGAATAGGAAGATATCTCCCCGCAGGGGCGCCTGCGCAAGTAGGCGTTTGGTGTGTAGCGACACCACGGACCCGAGCTAACGGGGGAGTTTCTACTCCCTCCCACGCCTAGCCGTGCGTGGCTTTGCCGTGTCCGGGGAAAAGGGGATCCTGGGGGTTGAGCTGACGCTGGGTGATTGGACCTTTAAGGCCCCCCGGCAGAGGCAACACACCCCTTTGGCCCCGGCTTCACGTAGACGGCACCCCTGGGCTGACCCACCCAGGGGAAATCGGCAGTCGCCTTTTCCTATCTCTCTCTTCCTATATCTTAGTCTTTTCTCGTCTTTAAATCTGTCCTGTCTTCTTCTCTCTTCCATTTACTTCCGATTTTTCATGGCGGCAAGGGTTAACCTTGTGTGGCTATCCTGCCTAGGATAAACCATATTCGGTTATAGCAACGGCGTACTGCTGGCGAAGGGCAGGCTTGTTCACATGTTCTGCCGCGTCCCCTTGTTGGGCTCCGTGGTGGGTGGTAGGCGCCGATGCCGAAGAAGCCAATTTTTCATGGGACCTCAAAACCCCCCTGTAACTGATCGTGCTCCGAAAAGAGTACGCACCGATGCATCATCTTTGTTTTTCCCTCAAAACGTTGAAACATTTCCAAAATACCATGTCCTTCACTGCGAGCAATCATCAACCAAAGCCAGAGCAATATCACCTTTTCTAGTGGCCAAGTGCCTTAAAGACACCATTGGAACCGGCTATAAGGCCTCAAAGATGGCAAGTGGGGACATTCTCCTCGAACTAAAAGACAAGGAACAGTACGACAAACTCTCACACCTCGTAGCCTTTGGCAATATCCCTGTATCAGTTACTGCACATCGTACCATGATCACAGTGAAGGGCGTAGTATCCGATGAAGACCTTAAGACACTAAGTGAAGAGGAACTCCTAGACGGATGGAAAGACCAAGGCATATTACATGTGCAGCGCATAAAAATCAGACGCAACAACACTGAAACCGCAACAAAGCACCTAATACTTACATTCAATTCAAACATCCTACCTAAAACAATCGAGACCGGCTACGTAAAACTTTCTGTGCGACCGTATGTTCCTAACCCGAGACGTTGTTTTAAATGCCAGCGATTTGGACACGGATCTCAGACCTGCCGAGGTCAGCTGACTTGTGGCAAATGCGGCATAACAGGTCACGAAACTGATAAGTGCCAAAACGATGAGGTACACTGTGCAAACTGCAAAGGCAGCCATGCCGCATATTCCAGAGCGTGCCCAGCCTGGAAGAGAGAAAAAGAAATTATCACCATAAAAGTTAACGAAAATATAACGTTCCGTGAAGCACGACAGAGAGTTTCACCTTCATTCGCACTAAGAGCCTCCTTCGCTGAAGTGGTGCAACGAGGGGCGGCACCACAACGGCCCTTGGTGGCTACCTGGACCATGCCTAGCGTGGCCAGGTCAGAGCCACCTGCCCCTCTGGCGGGAACAGCCAGCGCTGCCCTGCCCGCAGCAAACCAGTCCACACCGGTGGCCTCTGCAAGCCCTGGCAGCAGCCAGGGCAACAAGGAGGCCAAGGAGGTCCCAACAACCTCTTGCCCGGTGGGGTCAAAGACTTCGTCGACTGAGGCGAAGTCTACGCTACACACAGATCGCTCTTTGGAGCGGGTGTCCAGTGCCTCGCAGGAGGCAATGGACACCACCACCAGCCAAACAGCCATGCAGGCCTCTGGGTCTGCAGTTTTCGGGCCACCTGCCAAGGCAGAGGGCCCGAAGTCTCTCACAACCGCACGCGGGCACCGCGAGCGGGCGTCCAGCGTCTCTTCCGAGATGATGGACACAACACAAAGTGTATCGGCGCCTCAGACGCCGAAAGATTGGCGTGGCTCTAAGGAGCCTGCCAAAAAAGAAAAACCACGCATTAGGGGGCCTGAAAAGGCCTCCTAAGCTAAGGTTGTCTACTTCGACGCACAGCACAAAAACTCACTCAAAATGGCTACACAAATAATGCACTGGAATGCTAGGGGTCTTCTCCACAATCTTGATGACATTACAGAACTTTTACATAAACACAATCCCAAGGTGCTGTGCATCCAAGAGACACATCTGAAGCCATCTCAAACAAACTTTCTTAGACAATATGCCGTGTTCCGCAAGGATCGGGATGAGGCAACTGCTTCATCCGGCGGTGTAGCTATAATAGTACAAACATCCGTGCCTTGCCGACCTCTTATTCTTCAGACGGCACTCGAAGCAGTGTCAGTCCGCGTCATTCTATTTGACAAACTAGTCACTGTGTGTTCACTATACATACCACCAAGCTACAAACTTAACCGCACAGATTTTCATCACCTCATTGACCAGCTGCCGGCACCCTACATTGTTGTTGGTGATCTCAATGCTCACAACACTCTGTGGGGGGATGCCCGGTGCGATGCGAGAGGCCGACTGATAGAGCAATTCCTCCTGTGCTCCGGAGCATGCCTCTTCAATAAAAAACAGCCTACCTATTACAACATTCATCACAACTCATACTCATCGATAGACTTGGCGCTTGGTTCTCCCTCTCTCTTTACCGAGTTAGAATGGAACGTGGTCATGAATTCGTACGGCAGTGACCACTTTCCTGCTATGTTAAACTTGACATTATCGCATGAGGTTCCTCCTCATATTCCCAAATGGAAAATAGCATCCGCTGACTGGGAGAAATTTCAAGAATTGACACTTTTACCTCGTGACTTTATCACAAATTGTGACATTGATTGCGCAGTAGCATTCTTCAGTGCGTTTATTCTGGATGCTGCTGAAAAGTGTATCCCGCAAACAAATGGGCACTCGTGTAAACGACGTGTTCCCTGGTGGAACGATGACTGTAGAGAAGCGCGTAGGAAACAAAATAAAGCCTGGGGCATCCTGCGCCGATATCCAAACGCAGAAAACCTCGTCGAATTTAAAAAAGTGAAATCACTGGGTAGGCGAACACGACGTCAGGCAAGAAGGGAGAGTTGGGTCAAGTTTCTCTCCGGCATTAACTCCTACACCAATGAAAAGAAAGTCTGGAGCAGCCTCAGAAGTCTTAAGGGGCAGCAAGCATATCCTCTGCCTTTAGTGAGTCAAGGGAACACACTGGAGGACCAGGCCAACAGCCTTGGCAAGCACTTTGAGCGCATTTCCAGTTCTGCGCACTACTCAAAATCTTTCTTAAAACATAAAGAAATGACAGAACGGAAAACACTAGAGTTGAAGTCCAAAACAAACGAACAGTATAATACTCCATTTAAAATTGCCGAACTTAGGACGGCCCTCAATGCGTGCCACAGCACAGCGCCGGGACCAGACAGAATTATGTATGACATGCTCAAACACCTTCACGATGACACCGAAATCAGTTTACTTGCTCTGTATAACACTATCTGGGCTGCTGGGTACCTGCCGTCTACGTGGAGGGAGGCCATTGTTGTTCCTATTCTAAAGGAAGGCAAGGACCCCTCTTCAGTTACAAGTTACCGTCCAATAGCCCTTACGAGCTGCCTGTGCAAGGTGTTCGAGAAAATGATAAACAAAAGACTTATGCATTTTCTAGAAACCAACAAACTTCTTGACCCCTTTCAATGTGGTTTTAGAGAGGACCGATCTACTACAGACCATCTCATACGCATTGAAGCATACATACGCGATGCGTTCATCCACAAACAGTACTGTCTCTGTGTGTTTCTTGACATGGAAAAAGCATATGACACCACATGGCGCTACGGCATCCTTAGAGATCTGTCAGACATTGGTATTCATGGCAATATGTTGAATATCATAAAGAGCTACTTATCCGAGCGAACATTCCGTGTTCGTATTGGGAATGTCTTGTCCAGGCCGTTTATTCAAGAAACGGGAGTACCCCAGGGTGGTGTCCTGAGCTGCACCCTCTTTATTATAAAAATGAATTCATTACGACTCTGCATTCCACATAACACATTCTATTCAATGTATGTGGATGATATCCAGGTAGGCTTTAGGTCATGTAATCTTGCAGTGTGTGAGCGGCATGTCCAGCTTTGTCTGAACAAAGTATCCAAGTGGGCTGACCAAAACGGGTTCAGGTTAAGTCCAGAGAAGAGCACCTGTGTGCTCTTTTCTAGAAAGAGAGGCCTCCACCCAAATCCCGAAATTGACTTGCTTGGCCAGCGGTTACCTGTAGAGGCCGAGCATAAATTTCTAGGCCTAATTTTGGATTCTAAACTCACATTTACATCACACATCAAGTATATTAAAAACAAATGTATAAAAACAATGAACATTCTGAAAGTACTCTCACGCACATCATGGGGGAGTGACCGAAATTGTTTGATCAATCTCTACAAAAGCCTCGTTCGAACGCGCCTGGATTATGGGGCAATAATATATCAGTCTGCCACCCCAAGTGCTCTGAAAATGCTTGACCCAGTCCACCATTTGGGCATCCGTCTGTCTACGGGAGCTTTTCGCACTAGTCCCGTGGAGAGTTTGTATGTCGAATCCAATGAGTGGTCATTGCACCTGCAAAGAACATACATGTCTTTTATATACTATTTAAAAACGAACGCAGACAAAGAACACCCTTCACACACGACTATCAATGACTTGTCAAGTTGTACGCTCTTCGAGAACCGTCCTTCGTTTCAACAGCCTTACTCACTTCGTGTGAGGAGCCTCGCTGAACAAACGGGTGTGCCACTTATTGAACACAGTCTGATGGCTCCCGTTCCATGTCTGCCGCCGTGGCAGTGGCAGCCCATAGACTGTGATACATCATTTGTTGAAGTTACGAAGCATGCGCCTATAGCACATATACACACTCACTTTCTCGAATTGCAGCACAAATACAACTGTCCTGAATTCTTTACGGATGCTTCCAAGTCTGATAGTGGCGTGTCCTATGCTGCCGTTGGTCCATCCTTTTCAGATTCTGGCATTCTCCACCCTAATTCAAGCATATTCACAGCGGAGGCCTATGCTATACTTGTGGCCGCTAAACATATAAAGGAACTAAAGCTACAACGTGCGATAATATTCACCGACTCTCTGAGTGTCATAAAAGCTTTGAAGACCCTCAAAAAACATAAAAATCCTGTTTTTTTGATGCTTTACTCTCTTCTGTGCACCATATACTCGCTCAAAAAACAAGTTGTATTGTGCTGGGTGCCAGGGCACCGCGAAATCCGGGGAAATGTGTTAGCGGACCAACTGGCTGCCTCAGCTAAGGACAACGCTAACACTAATGCATCTATGGCTGTCTCTGCGTTAGAACTCAAACAATTCGTAAAACAGAAGCTCAGGGCGCACTGGCAGCTTTCATGGGATAAGCAAACGCGAAATAAATTACATGTTATCAAACCGAGCCTTGGAACTTGGCCGTCAATATCAAGGTCACGCCACACTCAAGTAATACTCACAAGACTACAAATAGGACACACCCATAGCACTCATTCACACCTTTTGTCTGGTGGTGATCCTCCCGTGTGTGACAGATGTGGTGACCCACTCAGCGTTCTTCATATTTTAATTGAATGCAAGGAATTGGATGCTCTTAGACAAAAACACTTTCTACTTCTTCACCGACATCAAATGCCACTGCATCCGTCAATGTTTATAGGTAAAGAGCCTGTTTTTAAGCACAAATCATTGCTCGCATTTTTAAAAGATATAAATAATTTTCATGTCATATTTCCAGGAAATCCGTAGCACGACCTCCAAGTGGAGGTTGCTGCTGCGGTAACTACATTAAAAAAGCACCTGCCTGGCGTCCCTTGGACACAAGGGTCGTTGACAAGGCAGTTGTGCTATTATCCTTTTATGATTTTATTACTATGACCGTCTATCATTCATCCTCACTTCAAGTGCCACGTCATGCTCATGATTTTAGTATCTATTAGGCCACTATACAGCCACGTAACATTATCATTGCTCACATCCCTAAATACCATTGTTATACACTGACAATTATTACACTTTTATAATTTTTATGGCGCTCTTTGGCCAAACATGGCCCTTGCGCCAATAAAACCAATATAATAATAATAATAATAACACAAATACACACGTCCTGAGTTCTTTACAGATGCCTCCAAGTCCAACTCCTCTGTGTCCTACGCTGTTGTCGGGCCATCCTTCTCGGATGCTGGCCCTCTACATCCAGGCACAAGTATCTTCACAGCGGAAGCTTACGCGATATTTGTGGCAGCTAAACACATCAAACAATTACACATACAAAAAGCAGTAATATATACAGACTCCCTCAGTGTGGTAACGGCTTTGCACAGTCTTAAAAAACAAAAAAACCCGGTCCTCATCTCACTTTACTCCATTTTGTGCACACTCTACACACTCAAACATGTTGTAGTGTGCTGGGTGCCAGGGCACCGTGAGATTCGAGGCAACGTGAGGGCGGATCAGCTCGCTGCATCCGCCCACAAAAACACTGCCCCTACACCCATATCAATCCCGGCCCTCGATCTTAAGCCGTCTTTCAAACGAAACCTCAGGGACTATTGGCAGAGCAAGTGGAATACACACACAGAAAACAAACTACACATTATTAAGCCACACCTTGGTCATTGGCTGCCCGTATCGAAATCGCGTCACACAGAGGTAACACTAACGAGACTCAGGATAGGACACACATACACGACACACACATATCTGTTGTCTGGTGGCAATCCACCATTGTGTGACAGATGTGGTGAACCCTTAACCATCCTTCACATGTTAATTCAGTGTAAACACTTAGAAACTCTAAGAAAACAACATTTTCCATTACTCTACCGACAACATATACCTTTACACCCTGCAATGTTTGTCGGTAGGGAACCGCTTTTAAGTCATAAATCATTGTTAACGTTTTTAAAAGAAACTCATAGCTTTCATGTCATATACCCGGGCATACCGTAGCACGATCTCTCCAGAGAGGTTTTTGCTGCGGTGGCTACACAGGAAAGCACATGCCTCACGGCCCTTGGACGCAAGGGTATGAACGAGTGAGGCACTTGTGCTAATGCCATACATATCCACCATCGTCTTATTATCACCAACTTTTGTCATCATTCTCACCACACACATCTTTCACGGCATGGTCATCATTTTATTACTTGTATGTTCTTACCCGCCTTATCGCGAGGAATTTTATGGCCCTTATACAGCCGCTTATCACAATCATTGTCCATATTTTTAGTAAGATGAAATGGCGCTCTTTGGCCAACAAATGGCCCTCGCGCCAAAAAAACACCATATATCATCATCATCATTATTCGCACCCGCTTAGATTATGGGGACATTATTTATCAGTCAGCGACTCAAAGTGCTTTGAAGATGCTGGATCCCGTGCACCATTCGGGCATCCGCCTTTCTACGGGTGCTTTTCGCACAAGCCCCGTAGAAAGCCTTTACGTTGAGTCAATTGAGTGGTCGCTTCATCTGCAAAGAACCTACATGTCCTTTGTATATTTCCTTAAGGTGAAAGCAGACAAGAGGCACCCCTCATACTCTACTATTAATGACTTTTCGAGCTCCATTCTTTTTCAAAACAGGCCTTCAATGAGGCAGCCCTTCTCAGTTCGCCTGAAGGATCTAGCTGAGGACACTGGAGTGTCACTCGAACACAGTTTAATGGCTCCTGTAGCATACCCGCCACCGTGGCAGTGGCAGACTATAGAATGCGATGTGTCTTTTTTAGAAGTTACTAAACATGCGCCTATTGCCCATATTCGAACATACTTCTTGGAACTTCAACACAAATACACACGTCCTGAGTTTTTTACAGATGCCTCTAAGTCTAACTCCTCTGTGTCCTACGCTGCTGTTGGCCCTTCCTTTTCGGATGCTGGCCCTCTACATCCAGGCACAAGTATCGTCACAGCGGAAGCTTACGCGATACTTGTGGCAGCTAAACACAACAAACAATCACAAATACAAAAAGCAGTAATTTATACAGACTCCCTCTGTGTGGTAACGGCTCTGCACAGTCTTAAAAAACAAAAAAACCCTGTCCTCGTTCCACTTTACTCCATTTTATGCACCCTCTACACACTCAACAGACATGTTGTTGTGTGCTGGGTGCCAGGGCACCGTGAGATTCAAGGCAACGTGATGGCGGATCAGCTTGCTGCATCCGCCCACGAAAGCACCGCCATTACACTGACATCAATCCCGGCCCTTGATCTTAAGCTGTCTCTCAAACGAAAACTCAGGGACTACTGGCAGAGCAAGTGGGATACACACACACAAAACAAACTACACGTTATCAAGCCACACCTTGGCCATTGGCCACCAGTATCAAAATCACGTCTAACAGAGGTAACACTAACAAGACTCAGGATAGGACACATATACACGACACACACACATCTTTTGTCCGGTGGTGATCCACCATTGTGTGATAAATGTGGTGAGGCATTAACAGTTCTTCACGTTTTAATTCAATGTAAACATTTAGACACTCTAAGAAGACAACACTTCCCACTATCCTACCGACAACATATACCTTTACACCCTGCAATGTTCGTCGGTAGGGAACCGCTTTTTAGTCACAAATCATTATTAGCGTTTTTAAAGCAAATTCATAATTTTCATATCATATACCCGGGCATACCGTAGCACGACCTCTCCAGAGAGGTTTTTGCTGCGGTGGCTACACAGGAAAGCACTTGCCTCACGGCCCTTGCACGCAAGGGTACTAACGTGTGAGGTACTTGTGCTAATGCCATACATGTCCACCATCGTTTTTCATTATCACCAACTTTTGTCACCTATTCACACCACACACACCTTTCACGGCATGGTCATGATTTTATTACTTGTATCTTTTTACCCGCTTTAGTGCGAGGAATTTTATGGCCCCTATACAGCCGCTAATCACAACCATTGTCCACATTCCTGTCTCATGAACTGGCGCTCTTTGGCCATCGAATGGCCCTTGCGCCAAAAAACACCATATATCATATGTGGGGTAGTGATAGGCAATGCCTCATGAACCTCTATAGAAGTCTCATTCGCACCCGTTTAGATTATGGGGCCGTTGTCTATCAGTCTGCTACTCAAAGTGCCTTGAAGATGCTGGACCCCGTACACCATTTGGGCATCCGCCTTTCTACGGGTGCTTTTCGCACCAGCCCCGTAGAAAGCCTTTATGTTGAGTCAAATGAGTGGTCGCTTCATCTGCAGAGAACTTACATGTCCTTTGTTTATTCCCTTAAGGTGAAAGCAGACAAGAAGCACCCCTCATACACTACTATTAATGATCTGTCGAGCTACATTCTGTTTCAAAACAGGCCTTCGATGAGGCAGCCCCTCTCAGTTCGCCTGAAGGGTCTAGCTGAAGAAACTGGAGTGTCACTTGAACACAGTTTAATGGCTCCTGTAGCATACCCGCCACCGTGGATATGGCAGACTATAGACTGCGATGTGTCTTTCCTAGAAGTAACAAAACATGCACCTATTGCCCATATTCGAACATACTTCCTGGAACTTCAACACAAATACACACGTCCTGAGTTCTTTACAGATGCCTCCAAGACTAACTCCTCTGTGTCCTACGCTGCTGTTGGCCCTTCCTTTTCGGATGCTGGCCCTCTACATCCAGGCACAAGTATCTTCACAGCGGAAGCTTACGCGATACTTGTGGCAGCTAAACACATCAAACAATCACAAATACAAAAAGCAGTAATTTATACAGACTCCCTCAGTGTGGTAACGGCTCTGCATAGTCTTAAAAAACAAAAAACCCTGTCCTCGTTTCACTTTACTCCATTTTATGCACACTTTACGCACTCAACCGACATGTAGTTGTGTGCTGGGTGCCAGGGCACCGTGAGATTCAAGGCAACATGATGGCGGATCAGCTTGCGGCATCCGCCCACGAAAGCACCGCCATTACACCTTCATCAATCCCGGCCCTTGATCTTAAGCCGTCTCTCAAACGAAAACTCAGGGACTACTGGCAGAGCAAGTGGGATACACACACACAAAACAAACTACACGTTATCAAGCCACACCTTGGCGTTTGGCCACCAGTATCAAAATCACGTCTAACAGAGGTAACACTAACAAGACTCAGGATAGGACACACATACACAACACACACACATCTTTTATCCGGTGGTGATCCACCATTGTGTGATAAATGTGGTGAGGCATTAACAGTTCTTCACGTTTTAATTCAATGTAAACAGTTAGACACTCTGAGAAGACAACACTTTCTATTATCCTAACGACAACATGTACCTTTACACCCTACAATGTTTGTCGGTAGGGAACCGCTTTTTAGTCACAAATCATTGTTAGCGTTTTTTAAAGAAATTCGTAGCTTTCATGTCATATACCCGGGCATACCGTAGCACGACCTCTCCAGAGAGGTTTTCGCTGCGGTGGCTACACAAAAAAGCACTTGCCTCACGGCCCTTGGACGCAAGGGTATGTACGAGTGAGGCACTTGTGCTAATGCCATACATGTCCACCATCGTTTTTCATTATCACCAACTTTTGTCACCTATTCACACCACCCACACCTTTCACGGCATGGTCATAATTTTATTACTCGTATGTTTTTACCCGCCTTACTGCGAGGAATTTTATGGCCCTTATACAGCCGCTTATCACAATCATTGTCCACATTCTTTGTCCCATGAACTGGTGCTCTTTGGCCATCAAATGGCCCTTGCGCCAAAAACCACCACATATCATAATCATCATCATCGCTCTTTCTTCTTTGTTTGCAGCTGCTCCCTGTAGGCGCTGTAGGCACTGCGAACTGTCTTCACCATCCTGTCGGTAATGTCTACTTGAGCAATGCCACCTGCTGCCAAGACTGCATCATGCACTACTCTCTGTGCCACAAGAGAATCTTCTTTCAAATTTTCAACAAGGCATTCCTTGTTGACAGAAAAGCCTCTATCTACTGCAGCATTGCCGTGAGACAAGCACGAGAGAAGTTTCACAAAAGCTGCAGCTCCTTGTGATCCTGGGAACATATGTTTGTCCACACAGTATCCAGCCTCTGTTTCTTCCTGTCAAAATTTGCCAGCTGTGCCCGCGTACTGCTTTCTGAGCACACCTTCGCGTATGAGTGATGGGCTCGCTCTGCTTGCAAGCTGCTCATCCAGTGGTGCTCGGAAAGTACTTCAAGTGCCAGCGTAAGCCGCCTGGGACCAGCCTCCAAAGACAATGCACAGACAGGGTCTAAACAGCCTGCACCCACGGCCAACATGTACTTAAGCGGCGATCTCTCCACCACTTTCTGTTCACAAGCCTTGAAAAACGATATGCAGCCTTTTTAAAATTCATTATTGCAAGCTGTGACAACTTCTTGTTCTTGCGGAGCTCGTTTTTTGCCGAAAACCCAGCGTCGAATGTGGCTACATTTACTGCATTTTTTGGTATGCTTAGGTCTATCTTTATCAACTTGATTGATTGATTGATTTGTGGGGTTTAACGTCCCAAAACCACCATTTGATTATGAGAGGCGCCGTAGTGGAGGGCTCCGGAAATTTCGACCACCTGGGGTTCTTTAACGTGCACCCAAATCTGAGTACACGGGCCTACAACATTTCCGCCTCCATCGGAAATGCAGCCGCCGCAGCCGGGATTCGAACCCGCGACCTGCGGGTCAGCAGCCGAGTACCTTAGCCACTAGACCACCGCGGCGGGGCTATCTTAATCAACTTGGCGATCGAGTTGGCAGCATCGAGAACTTCCCGTTTTACAATTCTCGACAGCAGTGAACGCAGAATGCTCCCTAGTGCTGCTGACAGGAACGGAACCATCGGTTTATCCGTTTGAAATTCACGCAGAAGGGTTCTAATTCCTCAGCAATCGAAAGAGCAAAAGCTAGCTTTGCTGACAAGACCTGATTAGACACAGCTTCTTCAACTACTTTGTAGCTTGAGCATGTTGGCCTCTTGTGTGCTTTTTCTTTACACTGCCGCACAAATACAATGCGGTTTGGTAGAATCTCCAGTGCCCTACAGATTACAGTACTGTTTTCCAGCCACCTCACTGCACAGAACTTCATGGGAAATTTCGAGCACTCCGTGAGGCTGACGAAGTAAGCGCGACGTGCAGGAACGCATTTGAACAGGTTGTAGGCGCTTGAAAGAAATGACACCAAATCCCAGCCAGATGCAACGTGGCCAGCTTTATAAGCACCATTGATTGCATGAAGTCCAAAGCTTCCTATGTCGAGGATATGGCTCTCATCTGACTCGCAAAGCTCTTCCTTCAGAGACTACAAAAACTTAAAGTTAACCCGTCCATGGACACTTGCAGGATTTTGGATCCTTTGATTTCCTCCACCGCTTGACAAAACGCTGACGCCAAGTCTGCAGCGCACGTATGACCCATGAAACAAGACGTCAGGTAGCGAGTCTTCACGCTGTCGTCAGCAGCATCCCAGTATCTAATTAGAACATCCATTTGCTGTTTCTGGGTGACCTTGTTCAGCGCCTCGTCAAAACAGACTACCAGGTAAGGCACATTGACGAGACTCGACAGCAACATATTGCGAAACTACGGCGCAATGCCATGGCAAATGGTGTAGCCTACCTTGTCTTTACCCTGCCGAACTTTTGCAGCCACCTCAGAAGTGGGAAACATCAGTAGAAAAAGTGCCGCAGACGCTGCCGCAGAACGAAAAGATCTATGTGTTATTATGGTATTGAGACACCAAATTATTTCTGCTTTAGTCACGTTGTTCTTAAACAAAAAACCACCCACTGACACTTGCAGAGGAGCTGTAGTCACTGCAACTTCGGTAGCAGCAGGCGCAGATCCAGCGCTACTGCTAGGCGAGACGTCCATCGGGCTTTTAAAAATGACAATAGCTTTGGCTGGGAAGCACTTTTGAGAAAATTGAATGCAGCAAATTGCTTCTTGCTAGAGGCATGACTTGAAACAGCTCTGTGACCCATGTTGCTCAGCAAAAAAATGTTTTTTGGCAAACTGTACACATGGCTTTCCCCGCAGGGGTGCCTGCGCAAGTAGGCGTTTGGTGTGTAGCGACACCACAGACCCGAGCTAACGGGGGAGTTTCTACTCCCTCCCACGCCTAGATGCCTAGCCGTGCACGGCTTTGCCGTGTCCGGGGAAAAGGGGATCCTGGGGGTTGAGCCGACGCTGGGTGATTGGACCTTTAAGGCCCCCCGGCAGAGGCAACACACCCTTTTGGCCCCGGCTTCACGTAAACGGCATCCCTGGGCTGACCCATCCAGGGGAAATCGGCAGTCACCTTTTCCTATCTCTCTCCCCTACAACTTCGTCTTTATCTCTCTTTTTTAGTCTGTCCTGTCTACTTCTCTCTTCTGTTTACTTCCAATTTTCCTGGTGGCAAGGGTTAACCTTGTGTAATTACTCAACCTTGAGTAGTTATATTTGGTTATAGTGGCAATGTACGGCTGGCGTCTGCAGCCTTATGCTATTAAGTGCTTCAGCGTCCCCTGGTTGGACTCCATGGTGGGTGGTCGCCATTGCAGCCGAAAAAAAGTACACTACTATGGGAACACCTGCATTTCCCCGTCTCCTAAATCGTCTTCCGCTTAAGAGGGGACGCACCGATGAATTATCAGTTTTCAGCCAACCCAGACAATGCTTTCCGAAATTCCATGTTGTGCACAGCGAAAATCCAACAAAACAAGCCAGAGCCTTATCTCCATTTCTTGTTGCGAAATCTCTGACTGAGGTCTTTGGCCCAGGATGCAAGGTTACAAAGATGGCTAGTGGAGACCTTCTCCTTGAGCTCCCCGCAGGGGCGCCTGCGCAAGTAGGCGTTTGGTGTGTAGCGACACCACGGACCCGAGCTAACGGGGGAGTTTCTACTCCCTCCCACGCCTAGCCGTGCGTGGCTTTGCCGTGTCCGGGGAAAAGGGGATCCTGGGGGTTGAGCCGACGCTGGGTGATTGGACCTTTAAGGCCCCCTGGCAGAGGCAACACACCCCTTTGGCCCCGGCTTCACGTAGACGGCACCCCTGGGCTGACCCACCCAGGGGAAATCGGCAGTCGCCTTTTCCCATCTCTCTCTCCCTACATCTTCGTCTTTCTTACTTTTTTAGCTTTCCTGTCTACTTCTCCCTTCTGCTTACTTCCAATTTTCTCGGCGGCAAGGGTTAACCCTGTGCAAATAGCCTACCTTGGCCTATGCGCATTGGGTTATAGCAGGGTTGTACGGCTGACGTCTGCAAGGTTTTAGCATCCGCAAACTTGCAGCGTCCCCTCGTTGGGCTCCGTGGTGGGTGGCCGCCAACGCTGCTGAACAACATACAATTAGCATGCAGAAAGCATTTCCTTTACTTAGTGATCGTGCCTCCTCAAAGCGGGTACGCACCGAAGACATCAATTTTTTCAACCAGCCAAGACAATTGTTTCCTCGTTTCCAAGTTATACACTGTGAAAAAACTAACAAGCAAGCCAGAACGGTATCCCCCCCCCCCCCCATAGTGGTAGATGCTTAACCGAAACTCTCGGTGCTGGGTACAAGGTTACCAAAATGGCCAGCGGAGATCTACTTCTTGAGATACGTGACAAAGACCAATTCGATAAACTGAACACCCTCACAACGTTTGGAGACACACCTATCAGTATTACGCCACACAGGTCCATGAACTCATCTCGCGGGGTCGTATCGGACGCAGATTTGCTTGACCTGACCGAAGCTGAACTTCTGGAAGGATGGAAGAGCCAGAACGTGACAAACGTACAGCGTATTAAGATAAGAAGAGATCAAAAAGAAATACCAACCAAACACTTAGTACTGACCTTTGCTTCGAGCGATTTGCCGGAAACCATTCAGACTGGGTATACAAAGACATCCGTGAGGCCATATATTCCCAACCCCCGCCGTTGCTTCCAATGTCAGAGATATGGCCACGGCTCTCAAAGCTGTCGTGGCCGGAAAACTTGTGCTCTATGTGGAGTCGTGGGCCATGCCTCCGACAACTGCGAAGCACCTGCACACTGCGTGAACTGTGGTGGTAATCATGCCGCGTACTCGCGTTCCTGTTCTTTCTGGAAAAAAGAAAAAGAGATCATCACTTTAAAGATGAAAGAAAACATTACATTTAAAGAAGCAAGAAAAAGAGTCTCGCCATTTTATGGCCCCACATATGCTGATGCGGCGCGCCAGGGGGCAGTGTCGCACCAGCCCTCGCCACTCCTTCGGCCTGCGCAGAGCGAGCCATTGGCTGTGGCGCCTGCCCCCAAGGCGGCAGTAGTTGAGTCTACTCCGCCTACTATTGAACAGAGACCAGGGACTCCAGGGTCCTCGGGTCTCAAGGCCTCACCTCGCCAGGCGAGGCCCAACCTTCGAAAAACCAGCTCGCATGAGCGGGCATCCAGTGCCTCCGAGGAGGCAATGGATACGGCGGCACTCCTGGTGCCAAAAGAGCGGCGCGGCTCTCTGGAGCGCGCCAAGAAAACTAAAAAGCTCATAACAGGGCCTGATAATAGCCCTGCTACCTGAGCTCGACCTTTCAGCTTAAACAAGTCACTCCCTTAACGTACACACAGCACTACTTTACTTCCAATATGGAAACACAAATTATACATTGGAACGTCAGAGTCCTGCTTAAAAACCTCGACGACGTCCAAGAGCTTTTATACAAACACTCACCTCAAGTGCTGTGTGTAAAGGAAACACATCTGAAATCCTCCATTACAAATTTTTTACGTGCTTACGTCATATACCGAAAGGACCGAGATGATGCTGTGGCGTCATCCGGTGGCGTAGCCATCATTATTAACCAAGGAGTAGCGTGTACACATTTACCTCTCCAGACATCCCTTGAGGCGGTGGCTGTTCGAGCGGTACTTTTAAACAAACTCGTCACCATCTGCTCTTTGTATGTACCTCCCCACCACCGTCTTGAAAGACGTGAATTTCAGTCTTTAATAGATGAACTGCCTGAACCCTATTTGCTTCTTGGGGACCTAAATGCACATAGTGGACTGTGGGGCGATTCTCGCTCTGATGCACGAGGTCGTCTCATTGAACAATTTCTCTTCTCTTCCGGTGCCTGTTTGTTGAATAGGAAAGAGCCAACATACTATAACGTTGCCAACAAAACTTACTCGTCTATCGACCTCAGCATCGTATCACCTTCACTCCTACCCCTACTCAAATGGAAAACCATAAATAATCTATATGGTAGTGACCATTTTCCTGTAGTGCTGAGTTCACAAACAACATATGAAGGTTCTCTACACGTTCCCAAATGGCTGATAAACAAAGCAGACTGGGAACAGTTCCATAATACTACACGTTGGAGTTGGACAGACATATGTAGGTTAAACATAGATGAAGCTGCGCAGTATTTCACAGCTTTTCTAACTGACGCAGCAGCAAGGTGCATACCGCAAACATCTGGAATGCCCGGCAAACGACACGTCTCATGGTGGAACACGGACTGTCATAATGCGCGAAAGGAACAGAACAGGGCATGGAGATTGCTGCGCAACTCGCCAACAGCGGAAAATCTTGACACGTTCAAAAAAATAAAGTCTCAAGGAAGGAGAACGCGTCGGCAGGCCAGAAGAGAAAGCTGGCAGAAGTTTTTGTCAGGGATCAATTCATACACACAGCAGGCAAAAGTCTGGAACATGGTCGGTAGGATAGCAGGGAAACAAGTACACACACTTCCACTCGTAAACACTCAAGGTGATACCTTGGAAGATCAGGCGAACTTCCTCGGTGCACACTTTGAACGGTTATCCAGCTCGTCTCACTATACTGACACTTTCCAAAAATACAGAACAAGAATAGAAAAGCAGAAACTCGAACACAAATCCACTAGATACGAGGCATATAACCAAGCTTTTAGTCTAGCGGAGCTCCGAACATCTCTAAACTCCTGCAGCACTTCTGCCCCAGGTTCTGACCGTGTGGTGTATGAAATGCTAAAAAACCTACCAGCCGAAACACGAAAAACCCTACTTTGTTTGTACAATGCTATCTGGTTTTCTGGCACTATCCCTACCTCCTGGAAAGAGGCTATTGTTATTCCCATTTTTAAAGAGGGCAAGGACCCTTCTTTACCCTCGAGTTATAGGCCTATAGCACTTACAAGCTGCTTGTGCAAAGTCTTCGAAAAAATGATAAACTGCCGACTTGTACATTTTCTTGAAACAAATAATTTGCTCGACCCATTTCAGTGCGGGTTTCGAGAAAGTAGATCCACCACAGACCACCTTATTCGTATCGAGGCACAGATCAGAGACGCGTTCGTCCATAAACAATATTTCCTCGCTGTGTTCCTCGATATCGAAAAGGCTTATGATACTACATGGTGTTACGGAATTCTAAGAGACCTGTCCCACCTTGGTGTGCGCGGAAGAATGTTTCCTATAATCGAAAGTTATCTGTCAAACCGAACATTCCGTGTTCGTCTGGGCAGTGTGCTCTCCCAAACATTTGTCCAGGAAACAGGCGTGCCACAAGGTGGTGTGCTTAGTTGCACACTTTTTATTATTAAAATGAATTCTTCGCACTTGTCCATTCCCCGCAATATGTTCTATTGTACATATGTCGACGACGTTCAGCTTGGCTTCAAGTCATGCAACTTGGCCATGTGTGAGCGACAGGTTCAGTTAGGTTTAAACAAGGTCTCCAAATGGGCAGAGGAAAACGGATCCCGACTGAACCCACTAAAGAGCACGTGTGTCTTGTTCTCCCGAAAGAGAGGCATGCACTCAGAACCTGACATTGAATTGAACGGTCAACGTCTGTCTGTCAATGTGGAGCATAAATTCTTAGGATTAATCTTGGACAACAAGTCGACCTTCGTACCGGACATCAAGTATCTAAAAACAAAACGTTTAAAAGCCATGAATGTTTTAAAAGTGTTGTCACGTACTACGTGGGGTAGTGACAGGCAATGTCTCATGAATCTGTATCGAAGCCTCATTCGCACCCGCTTAGATTATGGGGCCATTGTTTATCAGTGTGCAACACAAAGTGCTTTGAAGATGCTGGATCCCGTGCACCATTTGGGCATCCGCCTTTCTACGGGTGCTTTTCGCACCAGCCCCGTAGAAAGCCTTTATGTTGAGTCGAATGAGTGGTCGCTTCATCTGCAGAGAACTTACATATCCTTTGTTTATTTCCTTAAGGTTAAAGCAGATAAGAAGCACCCCTTATACTCCACTATTATTGATTTGTCGAGCGCCATTCTGTTTCAAAACAGGCCTTCGATAAGGCAGCCCTTCTCAGTCCGCCTGAAAAGTCTAGCTGAGGAAACTGGAGTCTCACTTGAACATAGTTTAATGGCTCCTGTAGCATATCTGCCACCGTGGCAGTGGCAGACTATAGACTGTGATGTGTCCTTTCTTGAAGTTACAAAACATGCGCCTTATGCCCATATCCGAACATACTTCCTGGAACTTCAACACAAATACACACGTCCTGAGTTCTTTACAGATGCCTCCAAGTCTAACTCCTCTGTGTCCTACGCTGCTGTCGGCCCATCCTTTTCGGATGCTGGCCCTCTACATCCAGACACAAGTATCTTCACAGCGGAAGCCTACGCGATACTTGTGCGGCTAAACACATCAAGCAATTACAAATACACATAGCAGTAATTTATACAGACTCCCTCAGTGTAGTAACGGCTCTGCAAACTCTTAATAAACACAAAAACCCAGTCCTTGTCTCACTTTACTCCATTTTATGCACACTATACACACTCAAACAACATGTTGTAGTGTGCTGGGTGCCAGGGCACCGTGAGATTCAAGGCAACGTGAGGGCGGATCAGCTCGCTGTATCCGTCCACAAAAGCACTGCCCCTACACCCATATCAATCCCGGCCGTTGATCTTAAGCCGTCTCTCAAACGAAACCTCAGAGTATACTGGCAGAGCAAGTGGGATACACACACACAAAACAAACTACACGTTATTAAGCCACACCTTGGTCATTGGCTGCCTGTATCGAAATCGCGTCATACACAGGTAATACTAAGGAGACTCAGGATAGGACACACATACACGACACACACACACCTTTTGTCCGGTGGCGATCCACCATTGTGTAACAGATGTGGTGAAGTATTGACAGTCCTACACATTTTAGTTGAGTGCAAACAATTGGACACTGTAATAAAACAACAGTTTCCATTACCCTACCGACAACATATACCTTTGCACCCTGCAATGTTCGTCGGTAGGGAACCGCTTTTTAGTCACAAATCATTGTTAGCGTTTTTTGAAGAAATTCATAGTTTTCACATCATATACCCGGGCATCCCGTAGCATGACCTCTCCAGAGAGGTTTTTGCTGCCGTGGTTACACAAGAAAGCACTTGCCTCCCCCGCAGGGGCGCCTGTGCAAGTAGGCGTTTGGTGTGTAGCGACACCACGGACCCGAGCTAACGGGGGAGTTTCTACTCCCTCCCACGCCTAGCCGTGCGTGGCTTTGCCGTGCCCGGGGAAAAGGGGATCCTGGGGGTTGAGCTGACGCTGGGTGATTGGACCTTTAAGGCCCCCCAGCAGAGGCAACACACCTCTTTGGCCCCGGCTTCACGTAGACGGCACCCCTGGGCTGACCCACCCAGGGGAAATCGGCAGTCGCCTTTTCCTATCTCTCTCTCCCTACATCTTCGTCTTTATCTCTTACTGTTTATCTGTCCTGTCTTCTACTCTCTTCCGTTTACTTCCAAACTTCCTGGCGGCTAGGGTTAACCCTGTGCAAATAGCCTACCTTGGTCTAGGCGCATTGGGTTATAGTGGCGTTGTACGGCTGGCGTCTGCAGGTTTCAGCATCTGTAAACCTGCAGCGTCCCCTCGTTGGGCTCCGTGGTGGGTGGCCGCCAACGCCACCGAACAACATACAATTAGCATGCACAAAGCATTCCCTTTACTAAGTGATCGTGCCTCCTCAAAGCGGGTACGCACCGAAGATATCAACTTTTTCATGCGGCCAAGACAAACCTTTCCTCGATTCCATGTTATACACTGTGAAAAAACTAACAAGCAAGCCAGAACAGTATCCCCTTTCGTAGTGGCTAGGTCCTTAACCGAAACTCTCGGTGCCGGGTACAAGGTTACCAAAATGGCCAGTGGAGATCTACTCCTTGAAATACATGAACAAAACCAATTCGATAAACTGAACACCCTCACAACGTTTGGAGACACACCCATCAGTATTACGCCACACAGGTCCATGAACTCATCTCGCGGGGTCGTATCAGACGTAGATTTGCTTGAGCTGACGGAAGCTGAACTTCTGGAAGGATGGAAGAGCCAGAACGTGACAAACGTACAGCGTATTAAGATCAGAAGAGATCAAAAGGAAATCCCAACCAAACACTTAGTACTGACCTTTGCTTCGAGCGATTTGCCGGAAACTATTCAGACTGGGTACACAAAGACATCCGTGAGACCATATATTCCCAACCCCCGCCGTTGCTTCCAATGCCAGAAATATGGCCATGGCTCCAAAACGTGTCGTGGTCGCCAGACTTGTGCACAATGTGGAGTTCTAGGCCACGTGTCTGAGAACTGCAAACAACCACCACACTGTGTAAACTGCGAAGGAAACCATGCCGCATATTCACGCTCCTGCACATACTGGAAAAAAGAAAAAGAAATAATTACGTTGAAGGTGAAGGAAAACATTACATTTAAGGAAGCACGGCGAAGAGTCGCTCCATTCTATGGAGCTACATACGCTGATGCGGCGCGTCAGGGGGCACCGCCGCACCAGCCCTCGCCACTCCCTCGGCCCGCGCATACCGAGCCGGTGGTTGTGGCACCTGCCCCCAAGGCGGCTGTAGCCCAGGCTACACCGCCTACTCCCAAACAGAGACCGGAGACTCCAGAGTCCTCCAGTCTCAAGGCCTCACCTCCGCAGGTGAGGCCCGAAATTCGAACTAGCAGCCCGCACGTGCGGGCATCCAGTGCCTCCGAGGAGGCAATGGATACGTCGGCACCCTTGGTGCCGAAAGAGCGGCGTGGCTCCTTGGAGCGCGCCAAGAAAACAAAAAAGCCGATAACAGGGCCTGGTAACGGCCCTGTTAAGTGAAGTCAAACTCTGTCTAAACAGCCACTCGCTTTTCGTACACACAGCACTATTTTACATTCACCATGAACACTCAAATTATACAATGGAACGTCAGGGGCCTTTTCAGAAACCTTGACGACATCCAAGAACTCTTACACGAATACTCACCAAAAGTGCTGTGTGTACAAGAAACACACCTTAATTCAAAGCACACAAATTTTCTCCGTAAATACGTTATATTCCGAAAGGACCGTGTTGATGCTATGACATCATCCGGAGGTGTTGCCATCATTGTGAATCAAGGAATTGCATGCACACACTTACAACTCCAAACATCCCTTGAGGCAGTGGCTGTTCGAGCAGTTCTTTTTGATAAACTGATCACAATCTGCACTATCTACATTCCTCCTAGCTATCAGCTGCAAAAACGTGATTTACACTCTTTAATTGATGAACTTCCGGAGCCCTATGTTCTCCTTGGAGACTTTAATGCGCATAGCAGGCTATGGGGTGACTCTCGGTATGACGCGCGAGGTCGATTGATAGAAGAGTTCCTTCTCTCCTCCAGCGCGTGTCTTCTAAATCGAAAAGACTCAACGTATTATAATCTCGCCAATAACACCTACTCCTTTATAGACCTAAGCATAGTATCCCCATCTCTTGTGCCCCTACTCCAGTGGAAAGTCATCAGTAATCTGTACGGAAGTGACCACTTCCCCATAGTTTTGAGCACAAATACAGTAACTGAGTGTCCATCACGTGTTCCCAAGTGGCTCATAAACAGAGCCGACTGGGAACACTTTTATACCATCGCTCGTCTAGGTTGGAATGACATAAGTACTTTGAACATTGATGTTGCTGTCAACTACTTCACAGCATTTTTGATTGATGCTGCAACAAAATGCATCCCACAAACAAATGGACACCCTGGAAAACGGCGTGTGCCATGGTGGAACTCTGAATGCCGAAACGCGCGCAAACAGCAAAACAGAGCTTGGAGGCTGCTTCGGAACTCACCGACAGCCGAAAATCTTGACACCTTCAAGAAAATAAAGTTTCAAGGCAGGCGAACGCGTCGGCAGGCAAGAAGAGAAAGTTGGCAGAAGTTTTTGTCAGGGATCAATTCATACACACAGGAAGCTAAAGTCTGGAACATGGTCGGTAGGATAGCAGGAAAACAAGTACACACACTTCCACTCGTAAACACTCAGGGTGACACCTTGGAAGATCAGGCAAACTTCCTCGGTGCACACTTCGAACAGGTGTCCAGCTCATCCCACTATACTGACACTTTCCAAAAATACAGAACAAGAATAGAAAAGCAGAAACTCGAACACAAATGCACTGGATACGAGGCATATAATCAAGCGTTCAGTCTAGCTGAGCTCCGAACATCCCTAAACTCCTGCAGTACTTCATCCCCAGGTTCTGACCGTGTCGTTTATGAAATGTTAAAAAACCTGCCGATCGAAACGCGAAAAACCTTACTTTGATTGTACAATGCTATCTGGTTTTCTGGCACTATCCCTAACTCCTGGAAAGAGGCTATTATAATTCCCGTTTTGAAAGAGGGCAAGGACCCTTCCTTACCTTCCAGTTATAGGCCTATTGCACTCACAAGCTGCTTGTGCAAAATCTTTGAAAAAATGATAAACTGCAGACTTGTACACTTTCTTGAAATAAACAATTTGCTCGATCCATTTCAGTGCGGGTTTCGAGAAAGTAGATCCACCACAGTCCACCTTGTTCGTATCGAGGCACAGATCAGGGACGCCTTCGTCCATAAACAATATTTTCTCTCTGTATTCCTCGATATCGAAAAGGCTTATGATACAACATGGCGTTTCGGAATTCTAAGAGACCTGTCCCACCTTGGCGTGCGCGGAAGAATGTTTCACATAATCGAAAGTTACCTGTCAAACCGGACATTCCGTGTCCGAGTGGGCACGGTTCTTTCCCAAACATTCGTCCAGGAAACAGGCGTGCCACAAGGTGGTGTACTTAGCTGCACACTTTTTCTCATCAAGATGAATTCCTTGCACTTGTCCATCCCTCGCAATATGTTCTATTGTACATATGTCGACGACGTTCAGCTTGGCTTCAAGTCATGCAACTTGGCCATGTGTGAGCGGCAGGTTCAGCTTGGTTTAAATAAGGTCTCCAAATGGGCAGACGAAAACGGATTTCGACTTAACCCACAAAAAAGCACATGTGTCTTGTTCTCTCGAAAGAGAGGCATGCACTCGGAACCCGACATTCAACTGAACGGGCAACAACTGTCCGTCAAAGCCGAGCATAAATTCTTAGGCTTAATCTTGGACAACAAGTTGACCTTCGTACCCCACATAAAGTATTTAAAAACAAAATGTTTAAAAGCCATGAATGTTATAAAAGTGTTGTCACGTACTACGTGGGGTAGTGACAGGAAATGCCTCATGAACCTGTATAGAAGCCTTATTCGCACCCGCTTAGATTATGGGGCCATTGTTTATCAGTCAGCGACTCAAAGTGCTTTGAAGATGCTGGATCCCGTGCACCATTCGGGCATCCGCCTTTCTACGGGTGCTTTTCGCACCAGCCCCGTAGAAAGCCTTTACGTTGAGTCAAATGAGTGGTCCCTTCATCTGCAAAGAACCTACATGTCCTTTATATATTTCCTTAAGGTGAAAGCAGACAAGAGGCACCCCTCATACTCTACTATTAATGACTTATCGAGCTCCATTCTTTTTCAAAACAGGCCTTCAATGAGGCAGCCCTTCTCAGTTCGCCTGAAGGGTCTAGCTGAAGAAACTGCAGTATCACTTGAACACAGTTTAATGGCTCCTGTTGCATACCCGCCACCGTGGCAGTGGCAGACTATAGATTGCGATGTGTCTTTTTTAGAAGTTACAAAACATGCGCCTATTGCCCATATTCGAACATACTTCTTGGAACTTCAATACAAATACACACGTCCTGAGTTTTTCACAGATGCCTCTAAATCTAACTCTTCTGTGTCCTACGCTGCTGTTGGCCCTTCCTTTTCGGATGCTGGCCCTCTACATCCAGGCACAAGTATCTTCACAGCGGAAGCTTACGCGATACTTGTGGCAGCTAAACACATCAAACAATCACAAATACAAAAAGCAGTAATTTATACAGACTCCCTCAGTGTGGTAACGGCTCTGCACAGTCTTAAAAAACAAAAAAACCCTGTCCTCGTTTCACTTTACTCCATTTTATGCACCCTCTACACACTCAACAGACATGTTGTTGTGTGCTGGGTGCCAGGGCACCGTGAGATTCAAGGCAACGTGATGGCGGATCAGCTTGCTGCATCCGCCCACGAAAGCACCGCCGTTACACCGACATCAATCCCGGTCCTTGATCTTAAGCCGTCTCTCAAACGAAAACTCAGGGACTACTGGCAGAGCAAGTGGGATACACACACACAAAACAAACTACACGTTATCAAGCCACACCTTGGCCATTGGCCACCAGTATCAAAATCGCGTCTAACAGAGGTAACACTAACAAGACTCAGGATAGGACACACATACACGACACACACACACCTTTTGTCTGGTGGCAATCCACCATTGTGTGACAGATGTGGGGAATACTTAACCGTCCTTCACATGTTAATTCAGTGTAAACACTTAGAAACTCTTAGAAAACAACATTTTCCAATACTCTACCGACAACATATACCTTTACACCCTGCAATGTTTGTCGGTAGGGAACCACTTTTTAGTCATAATTCATTGTTAGCGTTTTTAAAAGAAATTCACAGCTTTCATGTCATATACCCGGGCATACCGTAGCAGGACCTCTCCAGAGAGGTTTTTGCTGCGGTGGCTACACAAAAAAGCACATGCCTCACGGCCCTTGGACGCAAGGGTTTGAACGAGTGAGGCACTTGTGCTATTGCCATACATATCCACCATCGTCTTTTATTATCACCAACTTTTGTCATCTGTTCACATCACACACACCTTTCACGGCACGGTCATGATTTTATTACCTGTATGTTTTTACCCGCCTTACTGCGAGGAATTTTATGGCCCTTATACAGCCGCTTATCACAATCATTGTCCATATTTTTTAGTAAGATGAACTGGCGCTCTTTGGTCGTGAATCGGCCCTTGCGCCATAAAACATCAAACATCATCATCAAAGCACTTGCCTCACGGCCCTTGGACGCAAGGGTATGAACGTGTGAGGCACTTGTGCTAATGCCATACGTATTCACCATCGTCTTTTATTATCACCAACTTTTGTCATCTATTCACACCGCACACACCTTTCACGACATGGTCATGATTTTATTACTTGTATGTTTTTACCCGCCTTACCGCGAGGAATTTTATGGCCCTTATACAGCCGCTTATCAAAATCATTGTCCATGTTTTTAGTAAAATGAACTGGCGCTCTTTGGCCGTGAAATGGACCTTGCGCCATAAAACATCAAACATCATCATTTGTCCATAAACAATATTTTCTTTCTGTGTTCCTCGATATCGAAAAGGCGTATGATACAACATGGCGTTTCGGAATTCTAAGAGACCTGTCCCACCTTGGTGTGCGCGGAAGAATGTTTCATATAATCGAAAGTTACCTGTCAAACCGGACATTCCGTGTCCGTCTGGGCAGTGTGCTCTCTCAAATATTTGTCCAGGAAACAGGCGTGCCACAAGGTGGCGTGCTTAGTTGCACACTTTTTATTATCAAAATGAATTCTTTGCACTTGTCCATTCCCCGCAATATGTTCTATTGTACATATGTCGACGACGTTCAGCTTGGCTTCAAGTCATGCAACTTTGCCATGTGTGAGCGGCAGGTTCAGCTGGGTTTAAAAAAGGTCTCCAAATGGGCAGATGAAAACGGATTTCGACTTAACCCACAAAAAAGCACGTGTGTCTTGTTCTCTCGAAAGAGAGGCATGCACTCGGAACCTGACATTCGACTGAACGGGCAACGTCTGTCCGTCAAAGCCGAGTATAAATTCTTAGGCTTAATCTTGGACAACAAGTTGACCTTCGTACCGTACATCAAGTATTTAAAACCCCGCAGGGGCGCCTGTTAAAGCAGGCGTTTGGTGTGTAGCGACACCAGGGACCCGAGCTAACGGGGGAGTTTCTACTCCCTCCCACGCCTAGCCGTGCGTGGCTTTGCCGTGTCCGGGGAAAAGGGGATCCTGGGGGTTGAGCTGATGCTGGGTGATTGGACCTTTAAGGCCCCCCGGCAGAGGCAACACACCCCTTTGGCCCCGGCTTCACGTAGACGGCACCCCTGGGCTGACCCACCCAGGGGAAATCGGCAGTCGCCTTTTCCTATCCCTCTCTCCCTACATCATCGTCTTTATCTCTTACTATTTATCTGTCCTGTCTTCTACTCTCTTCCGTTTACTTCCAAACTTCCTGGCGGCTAGGGTTAACCCTGTGCAAATATCCTACCTTGGTCTAGGCGCATTGGGTTATAGTTGCGTTGTACGGCTGGCGTCTGCAGGTTTTAGCATCCACAAACTTGTAGCGTCCCCTCGTTGGGTTCCGTGGTGGGTGGCCGCCAACGCTTCTGAAGAAAATTAAACTGGCATGCATAGAGCATTTCCCTTATTAAGTGATCGTACCGCCTTAAAGCGTGTACGCACCGAAGACTTAGGCTTTTTCAACCGATCAAGTGAAAACTTCCCCCATTTTCATGTTATACATAGTGAGATAAGCAGCAAGCAAGCCAGAACTGTATCCCCCTTCGTAGTAGCCAGATGTCTCACAGAAACTCTTGGCCGCAGGGGCGCCTGCGCAAGTAGGCGTTTGGTGTGTAGCGACACCACAGACCCGAGCTAACGGGAGAGTTTCGGCTCCCTCCGACGCCTAGCCGTGCGTGGCTTTGCCGTGTCCGGGGAAAAGGGGATCCTGGGGGTTGAGCCAATGCTGGGTGATTGGACCTTTAAGGCCCCCCGGCAGAGGCAACACACCCCTTTGGCCCCGGCTTCACATAGACGGCACCCCTGGGCTGACCCACCCAGGGGAAATCGGCAGTCGCCTTTTCTTATCTCTCTCTCCCTACATCTTCGTCTTTATCTCTCACTTTTTATCTATCCTGTCTTCTAGTCTCTTCCGTTTACTTCCAAACTTCCTGGTGGCTTGGGTTAACCTTGTGTAGTTACCCAACCTTGGGTAGTTATATCGGGTTATAGCGGCGATGTATGACTGGCGCCTTCAAGTGTTCTACCTTGTAGTATCCCCTTGTTGGGCTCGGTGGTGGGTGGTCACCATCGCCGCCGAACATGAAATGCACCACATGGCAAAATCTTTCCCCCCTCTCAATGATCGGTCCCTGAAAAGGAACCGCACCGATGAAATCTCCAAACGAACCGGAAGTGATTGTGACCACTTCCCACGATTTTTAGTCATACACTCTCTGGCAGATAACGTGCCTGTTGCAGGACTGTCGGTTTTCCTGATAGCTAAAACCCTTGCTAACCTAATAGGCAAAAAGTATGACGCAAAGAAACTGTCATCCGGTGATCTTCTTGTTGAAGTAAGCCAGAAACAGCATGCAAACACTCTCCTTAAACAGAAGCAGTTCGCCCACCTGGACGTGTCTATCACCCCCCACCGCAGTCTTAACACTGTTCAAGGCGTCATTTCACAACGTGATCTGATGCGAGAAACTGAAGCTGACCTCCTTGAAGGCTTTCGAGAGCAAGCAGCAGTCGCCATCTGGCGGATAACCATCAGGCGAAACAATGAAGAAGTGGTGACGCCTCATATAGTACTAACATTTAACCGCTCCATCCTGCCAGAATCCTTGAAAGCTGCATTCCTTCACTGCAAAGCCCGCCCCTACATACCCAATCCTAGAAGGTGCTACAAATGCCAGAAATACGGACATTGGTCGAACACCTGTCGCAGAAAGCAAACATGTGCAAAATGTGGTGATCATGAGCACCCTACCGAGAGCTGTACTTCCACGCAAACAGAGTGCCCTAACTGTCAAGGGCAGCACGCAGCATACTAGCGGACATGCGAAATTTTCAAAAAGGAAAAGGAAATCATCCAGATAAAAGCAACGGAAAACATCACATTCTCTGAAGCCCGAAAGAAGGTGTCGCTCTTCTCCGGAAGAACGTACGCTGACGCAGCGCGCCGGGGGGCCGGGCGGCGTCTAGTAACCGTGGGCACGCAGTACAGCTTTGCTGATGCGTGCACATCTCGGCCCCCCACCAAGCAGCCGCAGGCTGCACCAACGTTCGAAGTCTCGCAGGTCCACCTCCATCAGACCTCGGAGACAAAAGAGACAATCCAAACCCCGCAGGTCAACCTCCGTGAGACCTCGGGGACGACGCAGACAACTGAGAGGGCACCTGTTCCTTTTGAGAAACCTCCGTCAGCCTCCGAGTGTTCACAGGGGGCAATAGATGTGACACCGGCGTCCTCAGCGTCTCCGATGTTCACGGAATCCACCCTATTGAAGCAGAGCCCAACAGAACGCCTCAGAGGGAAGAAACACCCTCCAGTCCAGGCGCCTGACAAACGCGGCAAAGTCTGAATAACTCTCCTACCTTTCTTCGTTCTCAAAAATGGCTGCTGAGAGTATGATGATGATGTTTGATGTTTTATGGCGCAAGGGCCATTTCACGGCCAAAGAGCGCCAGTTCATCTTACTAAAAACATGGACAATGATTGTGATAAGCGGCTGTATAAGGGCCATAAAATTCCTCGCGGTAAGGCGGGTAAAAACATACAAGTAATAAAATCATGACCATGTCGTGAAAGGTGTGTGCGGTGTGAATAGATGACAAAAGTTGGTGATAATAAAAGACGATGGTGGATATGTATGGCATTAGCACAAGTGCCTCACACGTTCATACCCTTGTGTCCAAGGGCCGTGAGGCAAGTGCTTTCTTGTGTGACCACCGCAGCAAAAACCTCTCTGGAGAGGTCATGCTACGGGATGCCCGGGTATATGATGTGAAAACTATGAATTTCTTTAAAAAACGCTAACAATGATTTGTGACTAAAAAGCGGTTCCCTACCGACGAACATTGCAGGGTGCAAAGGTATATGTTGTCGGTAGGGTAATGGAAAGTGTTGTTTTCTTACAGTGTCCAATTGTTTGCACTCAATTAAAATGTGAAGGACTGTCAATACTTCACCACATCTGTTACACAATGGTGGATCGCCACCGGACAGAAGGTGTGTGTGTGTCGTGTATGTGTGTCCTATCCTGAGTCTCGTTAGTATTACCTGTGTATGACGCGATTTCGATACAGGCAGCCAATGACCAAGGTGTGGCTTAATAACGTGTAGTTTGTTTTGTGTGTGTGTATCCCACTTGCTCTGCCAGTATACTCTGAGGTTTCGTTTGAGAGACGGCTTAAGATCAACGGCCGGGATTGATATGGGTGTAGGGGCAGTGCTTTTGTGGACGGATGCAGCGAGCTGATCCGCCCTCACGTTGCCTTGAATCTCACGGTGCCCTGGCACCCAGCACACTACAACATGTTGTTTGAGTGTGTATAGTGTGCATAAAATGGAGTAAAGTGAGACAAGGACTGGGTTTTTGTGTTTTTTAAGAGTGTGCAGAGCCGTTACTACACTGAGGGAGTCTGTATAAATTACTGCTATTTGTTTTTGTAATTGCTTGATGTGTTTAGCCGCCACAAGTATCGCGTAGGCTTCTGCTGTGAAGATACTTGTGCCTGGATGTAGAGGGCCAGCATCCGAAAAGGATGGGCCGACAGCAGCGTAGGACACAGAGGAGTTAGACTTGGAGGCATCTGTAAAGAACTCAGGACGTGTGTATTTGTGTTGAAGTTCCAGGAAGTATGTTCGGATATGGGCAATAGGCGCATGTTTTGTAACTTCAAGAAAGGACACATACAGTCTATAGTCTGCCACTGCCACGGTGGCAGATATGCTACAGGAGCCATTAAACTATGTTCAAGTGAGACTCCAGTTTCCTCAGCTAGACTTTTCAGGCGAACTGAGAAGGGCTGCCTCATCGAAGGCCTGTTTTGAAACAGAATGGAGCTCGACAAATCAATAATAGTGGAGTATGAGGGGTGCTTCTTATCTGCTTTCACCTTAAGGAAATAAACAAAGGACATGTAAGTTCTCTGCAGATGTAGCGACCACTCATTCGACTCAACATAAAGGCTTTCTACGGGGCTGGTGCGAAAAGCACCCGTAAAAAGGCGGATGCCCAAATGGTGCACGGGGTCCAGCATCTTGAAAGCACTTTGTGTTGCAGACTGATAAACAATGGCCCCATAATCTAAGCGGGTGCGAATGAGGCTTCGATACAGATTCATGAGACATTGCCTGTCACATCCCCACGTAGTACGTGACAACACTTTTAAAACATCTATGGCTTTTAAACATTTTGTTTTTAGATACTTGATGTGCGGTACGAAGGTCAACTTGTTGTCCAAGATTAATCCTAAGAATTTATGCTCCACATTGACAGACAGACGTTGACCGTTCAATTCAATGTCAGGTTCTGAGTGCATGCCTCTCTTTCGGGAGAACAAGACACACGTGCTCTTTAGTGGGTTCAGTCGGAATCCATTTTCCTCTGCCCATTTGGAGACCTTGTTTAAACCTAACTGAACCTGTTGCTCACTCATGGCCAAGTTGCATGACTTGAAGCCAAGCTGAACGTCGTCGACATATGTACAATAGAACATATTGCGATGAATGGACAAGTGCAAAGAATTCATTTTAATAATAAAAAGTGTGCAACTAAGCACACCACCTTGTGGCACGCCTGTTTCCTGGACAAATGTTTGGGAGAGCACACTGCCCAGACGGACACGGAATGTCCGGTTTGACAGGTAACTTTCGATTATATGAAACATTCTTCCGCGCACACCAAGGTGGGACAGGTCTCTTAGAATTCCGTAACGCCATGTAGTATCATAAGCCTTTTCGATATTGAGGAACACAGAGAGGAAATATTGTTTATGGATGAACGCGTCTCTGATCTGTGCCTCGATACGAATAAGGTGGTCTGTGGTGGATCTACTTTCTCGAAACCCGCACTGGAATGGGTCGAGCAAATTATTTGTTTCAAGAAAATGTACAAGTCGGCAGTTTATCATTTTTTCGAAGACTTTGCACAAGCAGCTTGTAAGTGCTATAGGCCTATAACTCGAGGGTAAAGAAGGGTCCTTGCCCTCTTTCAAAATGGGAATAACAATAGCCTCTTTCCAGGAGGTAGGAATAGTGCCAGAAGACCAAATAGCATTGTACAAACAAAGTAAGGTTTTTCGGGTTTCGTTTGGTAGGTTTTTTAACATTTCATACATCACACGGTCAGAACCTGGGGCAGAAGTACTGCAGGAGTTTAGAGATGTTTGGAGCTCAGCTAGATTGAAAGCTTGGTTATATGCCTCGTATCTAGTGGATTTGTGTTCGAGTTTCTGCTTTTCTATTCTTGTTCTGTATTTTTGGAAAGTGTCAGTATAATGGGACGAGCTGGATACCTGTTCGAAGTGTGCACCGAGGAAGTTTGCCTGATCTTCCAAGGTATCACCCTGAGTGTTTACGAGTGGAAGTGTGTATACTTGTTTTCCTGCTATCCTACCGACCATGTTCCAGACTTTAGCCTCCTGTGTGTATGAATTAACCCCTGATAAAAACTTCTGCCAGCTTTCTCTTCTGGCCTGCCGACGCGTTCTCCTGCCTTGAGACTTTATTTTCTTGAAGGTTTCAAGATTTTCGGCTGTCGGTGAGTTCCGAAGCAGCCTCCAAGCTCTGTTTTGCTGTTTGCGCGCGTTTCGGCATTCAGAATTCCACCATGGCACACATCGTTTTCCAAGGTGTCCATTTGTTTGTGGGATGCATTTTGTTGCAGCATCAATCAAAAACGTTGTGAAGTAGTTCACAGCAACATCAATGTTCAAAGTACAGATGTCATTCCAACCTAGACAAGCGATAGTATGAAACTGTTCCCAGTCGGCTCTGTTTATGAGCCACTTGGGAACACGTGGTGGACACTCAGTTACTGTCGTTGTGCTCAAAACTACGGGGAAGTGGTCACTTCCGTACAGATTACTGACGACTTTCCACTGGAGTAGAGGCACAAGAGATGGAGATACTATGCTGAGGTCTATGGAGGAGTAGGTGTTATTAGCGAGGTTATAATAGGTTGGTTCTTTTCGATTTAGGAGACATGCGCTCGACGAGATAAGGAACTGTTCGATCAGTCGACCTCGCGCGTCATACCGAGAGTCACCCCATAAACTGCTATGCGCATTAAATTCTCCAAGGAGAACATAAGGCTCCGGAAGTTCATCAAATAGAGAGTGTAAATTGCGTTTTTGGAGCTGATAGCTAGGAGGAATGTAAATACTGCAGATTGTGATCAGTTTATCAAAAAGAACCGCTCGAACAGCCACTGCCTCAAGGGGTGTTTGGAGTTGTAAGTGTGTGCATGCTATTCCTTGATTCACTATGATGGCAACACCTCCGTATGATGTCATAGCATCAACACGGTTGTTTCGGAAAATAACATAATTACGAAGAAAATTTGTGTGTTTTAAATTAAGGTGTGTTTCTTGTACACACAGCACTTTTGGCGAGTGTTCATGTAATAGTTCTTGGATGTCGTCAAGGTTTCGTAGAAGGCCCCTGACGTTCCATTGTATAATTTGAGTGTTCATGGTGAATGTGAAATAGTGCTGTGTGTACGAAAAGCGAGTGGCTGCTTAGACGGGGAGTTTCAGTTCACTTAACAAGGCCATCACCAGGCCCTGTTATTTGCTTTTTTGTTTTCTTGGGGCGCTCCAAGGAGCCACGCCGCTCTTTCGGCACCAAGGGTGCTGATGTATCCATTGCCTCCTCGGAGGCACTGGATGCCCGCACATGCGGGCTGTTAGTACGAATTTTGGGCCTCGCCTGGTGAGGGGAGGCCTTGAGACCCGAAGACTCTGGAGTCTCCGGTCTCTGTTTGGGAGTAGGCGGTGTAGCCTGGGCTACAGCCGCCTTGGGGGCAGGTGCCACAACCGCCGGCTCGGAATGCGCGGGCCGGAGGGGTGGCTAGGGCTGGTGCGGCGGTGCCCCCTGACGCGCCGCATCAGCGTATGTAGGTCCATAGAATGGCGCGACTCTTCGCCGCGCTTCCTTAACTGTAATATTCTCCTTCACCTTCAACGTAATTATTTCTTTTTCTTTTTTCCAGTATGTGCAGGAGCGTGAATATGCGGCATGGTTTCCTTCGCAGTTTACACAGTGTGGCGGTTGTTTGCAGTTCTCAGACACGTGGCCTAGGACTCCACATTGTGCACAAGTCTGGCGACCACGACAGGTTTTGGAGCCATGGCCATACCTCTGGCATTGGAAGCAACGACGAGGGTTTGGTATGTACGGCCTGATAGATGTCTTCGTGTACCCGGTTTGAATAGATTCCGGTAGTTTACTGGATGCAAACGTGAGTATTAAGTGTTTTGTCGGTGTTTCCTTATTATCTCTTCTGATGATGATTCTCTGTACATTAGTGACATTTTGGCTCTTCCACCCCTCCAAAAGTTCAGTCTCAGTCAAGTCAATTAAGTCCATGTCAGATACCACTCCGCGAGTTGTGTTCATTGACCTATGTGGTGTAATGGTTATTGGTATGCCACCGAAATCTGAAAGACGGTCTAGCTTTTCAAATTGCTCTTTGTCGCGGATTTCGAGGAGAAGGTCTCCACTAGCCATTTTGGTTACCTTGTATCCTGTGCCAAGAGTTTCGGTGAGACATCTAGAAACTACGAAAGGAGAGACGGTCCTGGTTTGCTTTTCAGTTTTTTCACAGTGGATAACATGAAAGTGAGGATATGTTTCTTTTGGCTGGTTGAAAAAATTTATAGCATCGGTGCGTACCCGCTTTAAGCCGGTACGATCAGACATTAGGGGGAATGCTCCATACATGCCTTTCTTATTTTTGTTCAGCAGCGTTGGCGGCCACCCACCACGGAGCCCAACGAGGGGACGCTACAAGTTTACAGATCTGAAAACTGCAGACGCCAGCCGTACAACGCCACTATAACCCAATGCGCCTAGACCAAGGTAGGCTATTTGCACAGGGTTAACCCTAGCCGCCAGGAAGTTTGGAAGTAAACGGAAGAGAGTAGAAGACAGGACAGATAAATAGTGAGAGATAAAGACGAAGATGTAGGGAGAGAGAGATAGGAAAAGGCGACTGCCGATTTCCCCTGGGTGGGTCAGCCCAGGGGTGCTGTCTACGTGAAGCCGGGGCCAAAGGGATGTGTTGCCTCTGCCGGGGGGCCTTAAAGGTCCAATCACCCAGCGTCTGCTCAACCCCCAGGATCCCCTTTTCCCCGGACACGGCAAAGCCACGCACGGCTAGGCGTGGGAGGGAGCCGAAACTCCCCCGTTAGCGCGGGTCCGTGGTGTCGCTACACACCAAACGCCTACTTGCGCAGGCGCCCCTGCGGGGGGCTGCTGAGAGTATCATCTACTGGAACTGCTGAGGTCTACTGAAGAACCCGGATGACATTTATGAAATACTTGCGCAACACCAACCAAACATACCTTGCCTGCAGGAGACACACTTAAACTCAACACCCACTAACTTTCTAAGAAGATATGCGGTATACCGAAAGGACAGGCATGGCACTGCCCATTCATCCGGCGGTGTCGCTATCGTGGTGCAGAAAGCACTACCGTCCCGAAACCTCACTCTGGTCACCGACTTAGAGGCATTGGCAATACGAACCCTTATCTTTGGACGAATGACAACTGTGTGCTCTTTATATATCCCTCCAGACTACCGCCTGTCTACTAAAGAGTTTGAAACTCTAGTCGACCAGCTCCCGCATCCATTCTTCTTGGTTGGAGATTTTAATGCGCACAACCCCCTATGGCGATGCAGAAGAACAGATTCTCGAGGCTCCTTAATCGAAAACTTCCTCTTGTACTCCGGCTCCTGTATATTTAACAAAAAAGAACCAACGTACTTTAACGCAGCGTGCAACTCATGCACAGCTATAGATCGTGCTATCGGCTCTCCTTCACTCATGGCAACCATAGATTGGTCTGTTATTCATAACCTCTAGGGAAGTGATCATTTTCCTGTCTGCCTAAAACACACAGGAAGTACAAGTAAGACGACTACAAATGTATTCAGGTTTAGAGAACAGGATGCTGACTGGACAAAATTTCGAGAACTTACAAAACTGTCGCGTTCTTCTATTGAAAATCTAGACATTGATGACTGTGAAGCATTGGTCGTACTTCATATCATACAGGCCGCAGAGCGATCGATCCCACAGACATCTGACAAGACGCGAAACAAACGACGGCCCTGGTGGAATGCGGAGTGCAAAAAAGCTCGCGAGAACCAAAACAAAGCTTCATCGAAATTTCGCAGGTACCCGACAGCTGACAACCTGATGAATTTCAAGCGTGCAAAAGCAAATGGTAGGCGTATCCGACGAGAATCAAAGAGACAGAGCTGGCAGTCCTTCCTCTCGTCAGTTAACTTCTATAGTGATACGCATAGGGTGTACAACAGAGTAAAAGCACTTCAAGGGCACAACACTCATCCGGTCCCTCTCGTCAGTACTGCTGGTGATACGCTGGAACACCAGGCAGATGCCATAGGCCAACACTTTGAGTATATCTTCAGCTCAGCACATTATACAGAATCCTTTAAACGACACAAGCTTGCTGAGGAACGTAAGCCTATTCGTGATAGAAGGCCATCTGCTGGAGGCTACAATACTCTGTTTACCATCGACGAATTGAAGGCAGTGCTGGCAACATGTGGCAACTCAGCTGCAGGCCAAGACAAGATTACATAAGGCATGCTGAAACACTTACACGAACACACGCTTGATGTCATTCTCTTACTGTTCAACAGTGTATGGTCCTCCGGGCGTCTACCCAAGGCCTGGAAAGAGGCAGTTATAATACCCATCCTCAAACAAGGAAAGGAACCACACTTGTCGCTAGCCCGCAGGGGCGCCTGCGCAAGTAGGCGTTTGGTGTGTAGCGACACCACGGACCCGAGCTAACGGGGGAGTTTCTACTCCCTCCCACGCCTAGCCGTGCGTGGCTTTGCCGTGTCCGGGGAAAAGGGGATCCTGGGGGTTGAGCCGACGCTGGGTGATTGGACCTTTAAGGCCCCCCGGCAGAGGCAACACACCCCTTTGGCCCCGGCTTCACGTAGACGGCACCCCTGGGCTGACCCACCCAGGGGAAATCGGCAGTCGCCTTTTCCTATCTCTCTCTCCCTACATCTTCGTCTTTTGTTCTCACTTTACATCTTTCCTGTATTCTCCTCACTTCTTTTTACTTCCAATTTTTCTTGGCGGCAAGGGTTAACCTAGTGTAAATATCCAACCTTGGGTAGATATATTAGGTTAAAGCGGCCATGTACGGCTGGCGCTTGCGCCTCCTTCGCGTCTCGCAGCGTCCCCTTGTTGGGCTCGGTGGTGGGTGGCTGGCATGGCCGCCGAAAAAGCTATCAAATTTATGGGAACCCCTAGCCCTGTCACAACTAATCGCCCCTCTAAGAGGTGGCGCACCGATGTAATTCTTGAATTTCTCCCGAACAAAAGAGACAACTTCCCAAAATACCACATTATCCATTGTGAAAATACAGAAAAGAAGGCTAGAAACATTTCACCTTTCCTTGTATCGAAATGCCTTATAGAAACGCTGGGCGCAGGCTACAAGGCCACAAAGACCGCCAGTGGTGACCTGTTACTTGAAGTAAAAGACAACGCACAGTACCAGAGACTACATAAACTCACAGCATTTGGGGATCAGCCTATCACAATCACACCACATCGAACCATGAACACAGTGAAGGGTGTTGTATCAGATGGAGACCTGATGGACCTCTCTGTTGATAAACTTCTAACAGGCTGGAAAGAGGAAAATGTCATTCAGGTGCAGCGTATCAAAATAAGAAGAGAAAATAAGGAAATCCCAACGAAGCACATCATACTCACTTTCGCATCTAGCACCCTCCCAACTGAAATAGCAACAGGATATCTTAAACTGCCAGTTAGACCATACATACCCAACCCGAGGCGCTGCTTTAAGTGTCAGAGGTTCGGGCACGGCTCCCAGAGCTGCCGAGGACAGATTACCTGCGCAAAATGCGGCACCAAAGGTCATACCGCTGACAATGACTGTCAGCTACAAGTGCACTGTGCAAACTGTGAGGGTGACCATCCTGCGTATTCCAGGTCATGCGTGGCCTGGAAAATGGAAAAAGAAATTATTAGTACAAAATTTAAATTGAACATAAGCTTCCGTGAAGCGCGGCAGCGCGTTTCCCCGCATTTTTCTGGGAACACATCGTACGCCGAAGTGGCGCCAGGGGGGTCAGCACCACTTCGGCTTTCGGCAATGCCTTGGACCACGCCCAGCGTGCCGAGGCAAACGCCACAAGCCCCCATGGGGGGAGCAGGCTCGGCTGCCCCACCCTCCTTGAATACAGCCCCACCGAAGGCGCCTGTGAACCCTGGCAGCAGCCAGGGCACCACACAAACTAAAGAGGTCCCCTCGACCTCCAGCCCGGTGGGGTTTAAGGCTCCATCTGTCACGACGAAGCCTACAACGAAAACATTATCTGTCGCCTCTCCTGAGGCGATGGACACATCAACTGCACCGGCGCAGACTGCGCCAAAAGAGCGGCGGGGTTCCCTCGACCGCTCTAAAAAGACAAAACAGTAATTACAGGGCCTTCTAAAGGCTCTGTAAGATAAGTCACTTCTCTCTTTAGACACCAGCCACACTCATTTCGTACACACAGCACTTCTTCACTCCCATAATGGAGACACAAATTATACAATGGAACGTCAGAGGACTACATCGAAACCTCGACGATGTCCAAGAACTCCTAAACAAACATTCTCCAAAAGTGCTGTGTGTACAGAAAACACACTTAAAATCCAAGAATACAAATTTTTTGCGTCAATATGTTGTCTTTCGAAAGGACAGAGATGATGCTGTGGCATCATCTGGTGGTGTAGCCATTATTGTTAATCGAGGAGTAGCATGTAGCCATCTACCACTACTAACATCCCTAGAGGCAGTGGCTGTTCGAGCAGTTCTATTGAATAAGCTCGTCACCATCTGCTCTCTATACATACCGCCGCAACACCGCCTGGAAAAACGTGATTTTCACTCTTTAATAGCCGAGTTACCAGAACCTTATCTGGTTCTAGGGGACCTGAATGCCCACAGCGGTTTATGGGGTGACTGTCGATGTGATGCACGAGGTCGTCTCATCGAACAGTTCCTCTTTTCATCAGGTGCTTGTCTGTTGAATAGAAAACAGGCAACATATTATAACCTTGCAAACAATACTTACTCCTCCATAGACCTCAGCATCGCATCTCCTTCACTTGTACCATTACTTCAGTGGAAAGTCATAAATACCCCATACGGAAGTGACCATTTTCCTTTGGTTTTGAGTACACCAATAATACATGAATGTCCTCCACATGTTCCCAAATGGCTGATAAACAAAGCTGACTGGGAACAATTTCAAAAAATTACTCACTTAAGTTGGACCGAAATATGCGGATTAGGCATGGATGAAGCTGTGAAGTACTTCTCAGCTTTTCTAACTGACGCAGCAGCCAGGTGCATACCGCAAACATCTGGAATGCCCGGCAAACGACACGTCCCATGGTGGAACACGGAGTGTCGTAATGCGCGAAAGGAACAGAACAGGGCATGGAGATTGCTGCGCAACTCTCCAACAGCGGAAAATCTTGACACGTTCAAGAAAATAAAGTCTCAAGGAAGGAGAACGCGTCGGCAGGCCAGAAGAGAAAGCTGGCAGAAGTTTTTGTCAGGGATCAATTCATACACACAGGAGGCAAAAGTCTGGAACATGGTCGGTAGGATAGCAGGGAAACAAGTACACACACTTCCACTCGTAAACACTCAGGGTGATACCTTGGAAGATCAGGCAAACTTCCTCGGGGCACACTTTGAACGGGTATCCAGCTCGTCCCACTATACTGACACTTTCCAAAATTACAGAACATGAATAGAAAAGCAGAAACTCGAACACAAATCCATTAGATACGAGGCATATAATCAAGCTTTCAGTCTAGCGGAGCCCCGAACATCTCTAAACTCCTGCAGCACTTCTGCCCCAGGTTCTGACCGTGTGGTGTATGAAATGCTAAAAAACCTACCAGCTGAAACACGAAAAACCTTACTTTGTTTGTACAATGCTATCTGGTTTTCTGGCACTATCCCTACCTCCTGGAAAGAGGCTATTATTATTCCTATTTTGAAAGAGGGCAAGGACCCTTCTTTAGCTTCAAGTTATAGGCCTATTGCACTTACAAGCTGCTTGTGCAAAGTATTCGAAAAAATGATAAACTGCCGACTTGTACATATCCTTGAAACAAACAATTTGCTCGACCCATTTCAGTGCGGGTTTCGAGAAAGTAGATCCACCACAGACCACCTTGTTCGTATCGAGGCACAGATCAGGGACGCCTTTGTCCATAAACAATATTTTCTCTCTGTGTTCCTCGATATCGAAAAGGGGTATGATACAACATGGCGTTTCGGAATTCTAAGAGACCTGTCCCACCTTGGTGTGCGCGGAAGAATGTTTCATATAATCGAAAGCTACCTGTCAAACCGGACATTCCGTGTCCGTGTGGGCAGTGTGCTCTTTCACACATTTGTCCAGGAAACAGGCGTGCCACAAGGTGGCGTGCTTTGTTGCACACTTTTTATTATCAAAATGAATTCTTTGCACTTGTCCATTCCCCGCAATATGTTCTATTGTACATATGTCGACGACGTTCAGCTTGGCTTCAAGTCATGCAACTTGGCCATGTGTGAGCGGCAGGTTCAGCTGGGTTTAAATAAGGTCTCCAAATGGGCAGATGAAAACGGATTTCGACTTAACCCACAAAAATGCACGTGTGTCTTGTTCTCTCGAAAGAGAGGCATGCACTCGGAACCTGATATTCGACTGAATGGGCAACGTCTGTCCGTCAAAGCCGAGCATAAATTCTTAGGCTTAATCTTGGACAACAAGTTGACCTTCGTACCGTACATCAAGTATTTAAAAACAAAATGTTTAAAAGCCATGAATGTTATAAAAGTGTTGTCACGTACTACGTGGGGCAGTGATAGGCGATGCCTCATGAACCTCTATAAAAGCCTCATCCGCACCCGCTTAGATTATGGGGCCGTTGTCTATCAGTCTGCCACTCAAAGTGCCTTGAAGATGCTTGACCCCGTGCACCATTTGGGCATCCGCCTTTCTACGGGTGCTTTTCGCACCAGCCCCGTAGAAAGCCTCTATGTTGAGTCAAATGAGTGGTCGCTTCATCTGCAGAGAACTTACATGTCCTTTGTTTATTTCCTTAAGGTGAAAGCAGACGAGAAGCACCCCTCATACTCTACAATTAATGATTTGTCGAGCTCAACTCTGTTCCAAAACAGGCCTTCGATGAGGCAGCCCTTCTCAATTCGCCTGAAGTGTCTAGCTGAAGAAACTGAAGTGTCACTTGAACACAGTTTAATGGCTCCTGTAGCATACCCGCCACCGTGGCAGTGGCAGAATATAGACTGCGATGTGTCTTTCCTAGAGGTTACAAAACATGCACCTATTGCCCATATCCGAACATACTTTCTGGAACTTCAACACAAATACACACGTCCTGAGTTCTTCACAGATGCCTCCAAGACTAAATCCTCTGTGTCCTACGCTGCTGTCGGCCCATCCTTTTCGGATGCTGGCCCTCTACATCCACGCACAAGTATCTTCACAGCGGAAGCTTACGCAATACTTGTGGCAGCTAAACACATCAAACAATTACAAATACAAAAAGCAGTAATTTATACAGACTCCCTCAGTGTGGTAACGGCTCTGCACAGTCTTAAAAAACAAAAAATCCCAGTCCTTGTCTCACTTTACTCCATTTTGTGCACACTTTACAAGCAGAAATAACATGTTGTAGTGTGCTGGGTGCCAGGGCACCGTGAGATCCAAGGCAACGTGAGGGCGGATCACCTCGTGCATCCGTCCATGAGAGCACCGCCATTACATCCATATCAATCACGGCCCTTGATCTTAAGCCGTCTCTCAAACTAAACCTCAGGGACTACTGGCAGAGCAAGTGGGATGCACACACACAAAACAAACTACACGTTATCAAGCCACACCTTGGCCATTGGCCACCAGTATCAAAATCACGTCTAATAGAGGTAACACTAACAAGACTCAGGATAGGGCACACATACACGACACACACACATCTTTTATCCGGTGGTGATCCACCATTGTGTGATAAATGTGGTGAGGCTTTAACAGTTCTTCACGTTTTAATGCAATGTAAACAGTTAGACACTCTAAGAAGACAACACTTCCCATTACCCTACCGACAACATATACCTTTACACCCTGCAATGTTTGTCGGTAGGGAACCACTTTTCACACATAAATCATTGTTAGCTTTTTTAAAAGATGTTAATTTTTACCATGTATTATACCCAGGCATTGCGTAGCGTGACCTCTCAAGAGAGGTCGCTGCTGCTGTGATTACATTTAAAAGCACGTGCCTCGCAGCCCTTGGACACAAGGGCACTGATGAGGCAAGTGTGCTAGTGCCAAATATTTTTACGTTTTTATTATCAAAACCTTTGTCACCCTTTTTAATATGCATATCACGCCACTGTCATGTCTTTAATACTTATGTTTTTACCCGCATTATCGCGAGGAATTTTAAGGCCCCTATACAGCCACGCAACATATCATTGTCCGCATCTCTATACTCATTGAAATGGCGCTCTTTGGCCATCAATTGGCCCTTGCGCCATAAAACACCACACATCATCATCATCAACACTTGTCGCTAGTTATAGGCCTATCGCCCTGACTAGCTGCTTGTTCAAGGTTTTTGAAAAAATGGTAAACGGCCGCCTCATGTATTATCTTGAATATAATGGCCTCCTTGACCGCCGTTAGGCTGGATTCAGATCAGGCCGGTCGACAGCTGACCAACTCGTAGCATTCGAATCCTACGTCAGGGATGCCTTCATTCGCAAACAACCCTGCCTTTCTGTATTTTTTGACTTGGACAAGGCTTATGACACGACATGGCGTTATGGCATTCTCCGTGACTTGTAATTCCTTGGAGTGTCAGGGAACATGCTGAATACAATTCAAAGCTACCTCTCTGAACGTACATTCGTGGTTCGTGTTGGAAATGTTCTTTCAAGGCGGTTTACTGAGGAAAATGGTGTCCCCCAAGGTGGCGTACTTAGTTGCACACTACCCCGCAGGGGCGCCTGTGAAAGCAGGCGTTTGGTGTGTAGCGACACCACGGACCCGAGCTAACGGGGGAGTTTCTACTCCCTCCCACGCCTAGCCGTGCGTGGCTTTGCCGTGTCCGGGGAAAAGGGGATCCTGGGGGTTGAGCCGACGCTGGGTGATTTGACCGTTAAGGCCCCCCGGCAGAGGCAACACACCCCTTTGGCCCCGGCTTCACGTAGACGGCACCCCTGGGCTGACCCACCCAGGGGAAATCGGCAGTCGCCTTTTCCTATCTCTCTCTCCCTATATCTTCGTCTTTTGTTCTCACTTTACATCTTTCCTGTCTTCTCCTCACTTCATTTTACTTCCAATTTTTCCTGGCGGCAAGGGTTAACCTTGTGTGGCTATCCAAACTAGGGTAAACCATATTGGGTTATAGTAACTGCGTACTGCTGGCGTTGCGCAGACATGCCCACATGCTCTGCCACGTCCCCTCGTTGGACTCCGTGGTGGGTGGTAGGCGCCGTTACCGAAAAATACACATTTTCTCATGGGATCCCCGACCCCCTCTTTAACTGATAGTGCTTCGAAAAGGGTACGCACCGATGCAACATTCCTACTTTGGCCCAAAAACAAAGAAACTTTTCCAAAATACCATGTCCTCCACTGTGAACAATCATCTACAAAAGCTAGAGCAATCTCACCCTTCCTTGTAGCCAAGTGCTTGAGAGAGACCATTGGAACCGGTTATAAGGCCACGAAGATGGCAAGTGGAGATCTGCTTCTCGAATTAAAAGACAAGGAACAGTACAATAAACTCTCGCACCTCGTGGCCTTTGATAACATCCCTGTCTCTGTGAGCGCACACCGTACCATGAACACAGTGAAGGGCGTGGTATCGGACGAAGATTTGATGACACTGAGTGAAGAAGAGCTCTTTGATGGATGGAAGGATCAAGGTGTAATACAAGTCCAGCGCATCAAAATCAGACGTAACAACAATGAAATAGCAACAAAGCACTTGATACTCACCTTCAACTCAACCACTTTACCCGAGACTCTCGAAACTGGCTATGTAAAACTCAATGTCCGACCCTTCATTCCAAACCCGAGGCGTTGTTTTAAATGCCAGTGATTTGGTCATGCATCCCAGAGCTGCCGAGGACAGCTGATGTGTGCTAAGTGTGGCACAACCGGCCACAGTGCTGATGAATGTAGTCATGACGAGATCCTCTGTGCAAACTGCGAAGGTAGCCACCCCGCATACTTCAGAGCGTGCCCAGCCTGGAAAAGAGAAAAAGAAATAATAACTATAAAAGTTAAGGAAAATATCACATTCAGGGAAGCAAGACAACGAGTCTCGTTATCATTAGCACTAAAAACACCTTTCGCCGAAGTGGTGCAACGAGGGGCGGCACCACAAAGGCCCTTGGCATTTGCCCGGACCTCGCCTAGCGTGCCGAGGCCAATGCCACACGCCCCTGCGGCGGGAGCAGCCAGCGCTGCCCTGCCCACTTTCAGCCTGTCCACACCAGTGCCCTCTACAAGCTCTGGCAGCAGCCAGGGCAATCACGAGACCAAGGGGGCTCCATCAACCCCCAGCTCGGTGGGGACAAAGACTTCGTCGATCGAGGCGAAGTCTAAGCGACGCACAGATCGCTCTTTAGAGCGGGCGTCCAGTGCCTCGCAAGAGGCTATGGACACCAGTTCAAGCCAAACGGCGCATGAAGCGCCGAAGGAGCGGCGAGCTTCGCTAGACCGCCCCAAAAAGGACAGAACGCCGATTACAGGGCCTGACAAAGGCCCTGTAAAATGAGTTAATCCCCGTCTTCTTTGCACACAGCACTTTTTCCCTTTTTTTTCCACTATGGACAAAATCATACAGTGGAACGTAAGGGGAATACTTAGAAATTTAGATGACGTCCAAGAACTTCTGTGTAAGTTTAACGCGAAAGTGCTATGTGTGCAAGAAACGCACTTAACTCCTAAGCACAAAAACTTCCTACGACAATATATTATTTTCCGAAAAGACCGGGAGGATCCTGTTGTACCATCTGGCGGTGTAGCCATTATAGTCGATCGTAGTATAGCATGCCAGCATTTGAAGCTCCAAACGGCCTTGGAGGCAGTGGCCATTCGAGCTGTACTTTTTAACAAACTTATTACCATATGTTCTGTGTACATACCACCACATCAACAGCTACACAGACGTGATCTGGAATCACTAATAGATGAACTCCCAGAGCCATTTCTGGTTCTAGGTGATTTTAATGCACACAATGTCCTGTGGGGCAATGCTCACTGTGATGCGCGAGGACGTCTCATTGAGCAGCTCCTTTTCTCTTCTAGTTTATGTCTTTTAAATATGAAGGAGCCTACATATTTTTGCCTTGCAAGCAACACATACTCCTCCATAGATCTTAGCATTTCATCACCGTCACTTTTACCTGTTTTTAAATGGAACGTTCTTAAAAACCCTTATGGGAGTGATCACTTCCCAATCATCCTGAGTGCGCCAAACAAAGATCAACTACCCCCGCAGGTTCCTCGATGGAAGATTGAGTCAGCTGATTGGGAAGGGTATAGAACTCTTACACACATGACATGAACTGAGCTGTCTGCCCTGACCATAGATGACGCTGTCAGGTATTTTACAGCTTTTATACTTGATGCCGCATCTAAATGTATTGCCAAAACGAGTGGCATGTCTTCTAAACGGCGAGTCCCATGGTGGAACGACGCATGCAGGAAAGCACGGACCACTCAGAACAAAGCATGGGCGTTGCTTCGCGATTCCCCTACAGCATAAAACCTGGAAAATTTCAAGCGGGTCAAATCGCAGGCACGGAGAACGCGTCGACAAGCTAGACGAGAGAGCTGGAGAAAGTTTATATCGAGTATCAACTCCTACACAGATGAGGGAATAGTGTGGAATAAGGTAAAGAAAATTAAGGGCCAACAAACGTATTCTCTTCCTCTAGTAAATAGCCTCGGGGAAAGCTTGCAGGATCAAGCCAACTTTCTTGGCACACATTTCGAACACATATCGAGCTCCTCACACTACTCCGAATCCTTCCAGAATTACAAGGCACGAATAGAAAAACAAAAGTTAGAAAGAAAATCCCCAAGAAATGAGGCATATAATGCACCATTCTGCTTAGCAGAACTGCGAACAGCACTCAACTGCTGTAATACATCTACCCCATGTTCTGACAACGTAATGTACGCGATGCTGAAGGAACTACCCTCGGAAACTAAAAAAAGAAACCCTCCTCTCTCTTTATAATCGCATATGGTTTTCAGGTGTGATCCCCTCCTCCTGGAAGGAGGCTGTTATAATTCCAATTTTGAAGCAGGGAAAGGATCCCTCTACTGTATCAAGTTACAGACCTATAGCGTTAACAAGCTGCCTCTGTAAGCTATTTGAAAAAATGATTAATTGCCGCTTACTCCACTACTTAGAAACAAACAATTTGCTCGACCCATTTCAGTGCGGGTTTCGAGAAAGTAGATCCACCACAGACCACCTTGTTCGTATTGAGGCACAGATCAGAGACGCCTTCGTCCATAAACAATATTTTCTCTCCGTGTTCCTCGATATCGATGATGATGATAATGTTTAGAGTTTAATGGCGCAAGGCCGACTAAGGGCAAAGAGCGCCAAACAGAAGTGATTACATTAAAGTTACAAGGAAGTAAAAGAACATCTCAGTAAAAATAAACAAAGTAAAAACACAACGTAATGGAAGATGACTGGTCTAAAGGGCCAGGTTGTCAAGCATGATAAGAAATGAGATGTAAAAATTTCACGTCGGTAAGAAATTCTAAAACGCGTTTGACTGAAAACAGTGCTTCGTCTCCTATGAAGTGTGACGGGTGTGGTGGAATATGTCGCGTGTGTAGTTGTGGGAAGTATTTGCGTCGTGTTGTGTCAAGTGCCTTACATTGTATCAGGATGTGGTTCACGGATAGGGCCTCTCCGCACCTGCTGCACAGAGGTCTTGGAGACCCAGTGAGAAGGTGCGAGTGCGTTGCATGAGTGTGCCCTATCCGTAATCTGGCCAAGGCGACTTCAGTGTATCTATTACGTGCGTCGGTGGTGTATGGTCCCAAATGTGGTTTTATTACGTGTAACTTGTTGTCTGTTTGTTCACTCCAGTGTGTTTGCCATGTTTTACGAAGTTGTTGTCTGATGTGTGGTTTCACGTCGGTGTAGGGTAATGTGGTTATATCTACTGTATTTAGGAGTGTAGCAGCAGCAGCCATTCGATCCGCTGCTTCGTTCCCGGCTATACCACAGTGGCCAGGGACCCAACAAAGAACCAGTTCAAGGTTGCGTACATACACAGACATAACAGCTTTGACAATCAGATTGACAACATGGTTTTTCGAAGGCATTGTTGACGACAGTGCCCGCACAACACTGAGGGAGTCTGTATAGATAATGGATTGTGAGATGTCGCTTTGAAGTATATGATTAACAACAAGAAGAACACCATACGCCTCTGCGGTAAAGATACTAGTATGACTATTCAGCGTTTTAGTGACACTAAGGCCGGGTCCATGCGAGCGCAGGACACAGAGGTGGCAGTTCTAGAGGCGTCCGTATAAAATTCAGCACATTGATACTTATGCTGCAGATGCAAGAAATGCTGCAGAATAGCACATGTGGGAGCTCGGTTTTTATCTATATGTGTAAAAGATGTGTCACATAAGACAGCGCGGAGATGCCATGGTGCTATAAAATCTGTTGGAGAACTTTGGATGGTGTCTAGAAAAGAGACAGAAAGCTCTGACGCTTCCTCTCTAGCTCTGTAGGAGAAAGACCCAGAGAACGATGGTCGGTTTAAAAGGAGTTCAGTCATGGACGTATCATAAAGAACTGATTTAAAAGGATGGTGAGGCATGGATGAAAGTTTAAAAGCATAAAGGAGATCTGTGTATGCTCGCTGACGTTGCAGGTTCCATTTGTTACACTCCACATAGAGGTTTTCGACCGGACTAGTCCGGAATGCACCACACGCCAGGCGGAGCCCCAGATGGAGTACCGGGTCCAGCATTTTGAGGGATGTTTTACTTGCTGACCCATAAACAACGCTACCATAGTCCAATCGCGAACCTATTAGGCTGGTAAAAACACGTAATAAAAGTTGTTTGTCAGCACCAAAAGAAATGTGCGAGAGAACCTTCATGATAGTCAGTGTTTTTAAGCATTTATCTTTTAGTTGTTTTACGTGTGGGATGAATGTCAGCTTTTCGTCAGAGATTATTCCTAAAAACTTGTGTTCCTTTTTGACGGGAATTGACACACCATTAAGATGAATGTCAGGATCCGGCCGGATGCCACGCCTCTTAGAAAAAAGAACACAAGTGCACTTCCCCGGATTAAATTTAAACCCGTTCCTATCTGCCCAGCCAGCTAGCTTGCTAACACCAAGCTGTACTTGGCGCTCGCAGACAGATAGGTTACAAGACTTAAAAGATAATTGTACGTCGTCTACATAAATTAAGCAGGAAATCGACGGTGGCAATGCCTTCCTCAGTGAGTTCATTTTCACAATGAAAAGGGTGCAACTTAAAACTCCACCTTGTGGCACTCCATTTTCCTGAACATGAACTCTAGATAGTGCAGTTCCAACACGCACGCGAAACGTTCTTTCGGACATGTAACTGGCAAGCGTGTTGAACATGTTACCCGAAATGCCAAAAGACTTGAGATCAATGAGGATACCATACCTCCAAGCAGTATCATACGCCTTTTCTAAATCAAAAAATACTGTCATGCAGTACTGCTTGTGGAGGAAAGCATCTTTTACATATGCCTCTAATGCAACGAGTTGATCGTTGGTAGATCGCCCCGCCCTGAAGCCTGCCTGGCAGCCCTCGAGAAGACCGTTGTACTCGAGAAAGTACACAAGTCTCCTGTTTATTATCTTCTCGAAGAGCTTACACAGGCAGCTAGTCAGGGCAATGGGACGATAACTGGCAGGAGAGGAAGGGTCCTTCCCTTCCTTTAGGAAAGCTACTACTATGGCCTCCCTCCAAGAGCGAGGAATGTGCCCCAAAAGCCATATTTTATTGTATAGGTGTAAGAGTGTTTCAAGAGTGTCTGGGTGTAGGTGCTGTATCATGGTGTATGTAACCTTATCTGCACCTGGAGCTGAAGGTTTGCACGTGCTCAAGGCAGCCCTCAACTCATAGAGAGTGAATTCAGAGTTGTAAGAACTGTTCGATTTCTCTTTGTCGTGTAAGGGCTTTTTTCCAACAGATGTTTTGTGTTTCATGAAAGTGTTTGTGTAGTGTGCTGAGCTGGACACGTGTTGGAAGTGTTGTGCGAGTGTGTTAGCCTGGTCTTCCAGTGTGTCCCCTGTTGTACTAACCAGGGGCAGGCTGTGTGTCTGTTGTCCTTTTAGTTTGCGTATTCGTGTCCAGACTTTGTGTGTGTCAGTGTATGAGTTGATGGAAGTGAGGAAGGTGCGCCAGCTGTCCCTTTTCGCCTCACGACGCACTCGCTTCCCAAAAGCCTTTGCCCGTTTAAACGAAATGAGGTTGTCCGACGTGGGGTACCGGCGAAGGACACCCCACGCTTTGTTCTGGGCCTGTCGCGCCCGCCTGCAGTCCTCGTTCCACCAGGGCCGCCTTGGGTTGCAGGACGCACTGGAGGCCAGGGGAATGGACTTTTCGGCGGCGTCAAGGATGTGCGCCGTGATGAGTTGGGCGGCTTACTCCACGTGTAGGTGTTCTATGGATGTGTGGTGTAGTTGAGATGTTTGTGTGAATGTGCTCCAGTTTGCTTTTGATTCATTAAACCTTTTATGGGAAGATGAACTGCTCGGGCCTGTACCTAGATACGTTAATGAGGTGGGGAAATGGTCACTACCATATGGGTCCGTGCCCACACCCCACTCAAGACATGGAAAGAGAACTGCGGAACCAATAGCCAAGTCAAGATGCGAGTATGTATTGTGTCCTAAGTTATGGTATGTAGGCTGTTTTTTGTTGAAAAGGCATGATCCGGAGGATGTAAGAAACTTCTCTATTAGGCGACCTCGGGCATCCGTTCTGGAGGAGCCCCAAAGAGGGTTGTGCGCATTAAGGTCGCCTATGAGGATGTACGGTTCGGGCAGCTGGTCGACCAGCGCCTCGAAGTCAGAGCTCACAAGTGAAAAATCCGGAGAGATGTAAACGGAGCATACCGTTATCAGCTTATTAAATATTATTGTACGGATCGATACAGCCTCGAGGACAGTGTTTAAAGAGATAAGGTGGCATGCTAATGACTTCAGTGCGATAATAGCAACACCTCCTGAGGAGTGGGTGCAGCCAACCCTGTCCTTTCTGAATACCATATACCTATTTAAGAAATTTGTGTTTTTAGAATTAAGGTGGGTTTCCTGGAGACACATGATACTTGGCTGCCTGTCATGCAGAATCTCATACACATCGTCCAGGTTTTTAAGGAGGCCTCTGCAGTTCGATTGGATTATGTTTTCTGTTCCCATTATTTGAATTTAAGAATGACTGGAGTGTGTGTGTTTGTGTGTGTCCATGTGTCGTCTTTCGGGGCTGTTACTCTTGGCTTGGGCTTTTTAGGCCCTTCTGGAGACTTGGCCGTCACAGGCCGCTCCTTGCGCTGCGTGGCAGGCAGGAACGGCCAGACATCCATGTCATCATCGGATGTCCGAGGGATGCCCGTCGAGCCGGGCCCCCCGGACTTGGCCCCCTTTCGGGAGCCCTTCGTTTGAGCCGCCACCCCCGGGGGTGCCACAGGTGGCACGGGCGGTGCGGTGGCGGTGGGATCCGGTGCGGGGCCCGCGGTGTCCATCATCTCGGCACCCTCCAACGCACTGGAGGACGGGGAGGCCGAGGCGGGAGCGGCACTGGTCCCGACAGAACTGGTTTGCACCACATCCGCTGCTGCCTCAGCAAGCGGTGTGGCGACAGATTGGGCTGCAAGAGGCAACCCAGGGGGGGGGGGGGGCGGGGGCGGGACCAAGTCCGACTCGCGGTACTGGGTCCCCGCCGAAACAAGACGCCGCTCCGCCCCCCGGCGAGCTGCGTCGGCGTACCTCCCCAGAGGGAAAGAGGCGAACCTATTTCGCGCCTCCGGGAAGGTGATGTTCTCTGTGACCTTTATGTTTATTATTTTCTTTTCCAATTGAAACTTCTCGCATTTTCTGGAGTACGCCGCATGTGGGCCCTGACAGTTGATGCAGAGAAGTTGTTGAGAGCTACAATTATCAGTGGGATGGTCATGTTGGGCGCACTTGGCACAGGTTATTTGTCCCCGACACGAGTTAGTACCATGCCCGAACCTCTGGCACTTGAAACAGCGCCGCGGGTTCGGGATGTACGCTCGGACGGAGCACCGGATAAAGCCTGCATTAATATAATCTGGAAGATTGGACCGATCAAATGTGAGGATTATGTGCCTAGTGGGTATTTCCTTGTCATCTCTTCTGATGGTAATGCGCCGAACTGCCGTCACACCTTGGTTTCGCAGGCCTTCAAGGAGGTCGGCCTCTGTCTCGTTTGCCAGATCTGGCTCCGAAATCACGCCCTGGGAGCTGTTGAGGCTGCGGTGGGGCGTGACTCGAATGGCCAGATCGGCGATGCGGGTTTGAGCAAGGAGTTTGTCGGCCTGGTCCTGTCTACTGAGCTCGACAAGGACTTCGCCAGTTCGTTGTTTTTTGGCCTTGTACGACTCTCCAACAACACTCTCAAGAAACACAGGAAATACCGACAGTGAAGAAAGAGGTTTGGATTGGTCGACCGATTCCATCACCATGAAGCGAGGAAAGTTGTTCGGTTTGGGAGGACTCAAGTTAGGTAGTGGTGGGAAAGAAACTTCGGTGCGGCCCCTTTTCGGGGGCCGATCACGTTTGGGGGGGGGTTTGGAAAATGCCATGTGACAGATTGAAAAGCAGGGAACGGGGGTACTTTCGTCGCTCGGTTTACCCTGATGCCGAGAGAGGTCCCGGAGCTCCCTGCCTGGTAGACAGGCAGGGAGCCCATCGGCCGGATCTTGACCAAGGCTCCGACGGCCACCGTTTACGGCTTCTACCCTTCACCTATAAACACCTCGCCACGGTTGGGCACAGCTTATGTTGGGAGCTCGAAGTCCGCGGTGTCGCCACTCACCGTCACCTAGATTACTCAAGGTGCCCCGTGCGGGGTGTTCCTCGATATCGAAAAGGCTTATGATACAACATGGCGTTTTGGAATTCTAAGAGACCTGTCCCACCTTGGTGTGCGCGGAAGGTTTCACATAATTGAAAGTTACCTGTCAAACCGAACATTCCGTGTCCGTGTGGGCAGTGTTCTCTCCCGAACATTTGTCCAGGAAACAGGCGTGCCACAAGGTGGTGTACTTAGTTGCACACTTTTTATTATCAAAATGAATTCCTTGCACTTGTCCATCCCCCGCAATATATTTTATTGTACATATGTCGACGACGTTCAGCTTGGCTTCAAGTCATGCAACTTGGCAATGTGTGAGCGGCAGGTTCAGCTGGGTTTGAACAAGGTCTCCAAATGGGCTGATGAAAACGGATTTCGACTTAACCCACAAAAAAGCACCTGTGTCTTGTTCTCTCGAAAGAGAGGCATGCATTCGGAACCTGACATTGAACTGAACGGTCAACGTCTAGCTGTCAATTCGGAGCATAAATTCCTAGGCTTAATCTTGGACAACAAGTTGACCTTCGTACCGCACATCAAGTATCTAAAAACAAAATGTTTAAAAGCCATGAATGTTATAAAAGTGTTGTCACGTACTACGTGGGGTAGTGATAGGCAATGCCTCATGAACCTCTATAAAAGCCTCATTTGCACCCGCTTAGATTATGGGGCCGTTGTCTATCAGTCTGCTACTCAAAGTGCCTTGAAGATGCTGGACCCCGTGCACCATTTGGGCATCCGCCTTTCTACGGGTGCTTTTCGCACCAGCCCCGTAGAAAGCCTTTATGTTGAGTCAAATGAGTGGTCGCTTCATCTGCAGAGAACTTACATGTCCTTTGTATACTTCCTGAAGGTGAAAGCAGACAAGAAGCACCCCTCATACTCTACTATTAATGATCTGTCGAGCTCCATTCTGTTCCAAAACAGGCCTTCATTGAGGCAGCCCTTCTCAGTACGCCTGAAGGGTCTAGCTGAAGAAGCTGGAGTGTCACTTGAACACAGTTTAATGGCTCCTGTAGCATACCCGCCACCGTGGCAGTGGCAGATTATAGACTGTGATGTGTCGTTCCTAGAAGTTACAAAACATGCGCCTATTGCCCATATTTCAACATACTTCCTGGAACTTCAACACAAATACACACGTCCTGAGTTCTTTACAGATGCCTCCAAGTCTAACTCCTCTGTGTCCTACGCTGCTGTCGGCCCATCCTTTTCGGATGCTGGCCCTCTACATCCACGCACAAGTATCTTCACAGCAGAAGCTTACGCGATACTTGTTGCAGCTAAACACATCAAACAACTACAAATACAAAAAGCAGTAATTTATACAGACTCCCTCAGTGTTGTAACGGCTCTGCACAGTCTTAAAAAACAAAAAAAACCTGTCCTTGTCTCACTTTACTCTATTTTATGCACACTCTACACACTCAACCAACGTGTTGTAGTGTGCTGGGTGCCAGGGCACCGTGAGATTCAAGGCAACGTGATGGCGGATCAGCTTGCTGCATCCGCCCACGAAAGCACCGCCATTACACCCACATCAATCCCGGTTCTTGATCTTAAGCCGTCTCTCAAACGAAAACTCAGGGACTACTGGCAGAGCAAGTGGGATACACACACACAAAACAAACTACACGTTATCAAGCCACACCTTGGTCATTGGCTGCCAGTATCAAAATCGCGTCATACAGAGGTTATACTAACGAGACTCAGGATAGGACACATATACACGACACACACATATCTTTTCTCTGGTGGCGACCCATCATTGTGTGACAGATGCAGTGAATCATTGACCGTCCTTCACGTGTTAATCCAGTGTAAACACTTAGAAACTATAAGAAAACAGCATTTTCTATTACCCTACCGACAACATATACCTTTACACCCTGCAATGTTCGTTGGTAGGGAACCGCTTTTTAGTCATAAATCATTGTTAGCGTTTTTAAAAGAAATTCGTAATTTTCATATCATATACCCGGGCATCCCGTAGCTCGACCTCTCCAGGGAGGTCTTTGCTGCGGTGGCTACACAGGAAAGCACTTGCCTCACGGCCCTTGGACGCAAGGGTATGAACGAGTGAGGCACTTGTGCTAATGCCATACATGTCCGCCATCGTTTTTATTATCATTACCTTTTGTCATCTATTCGCACCACACACACTTTTCACGGCATGGTCATGATTTTATTACTTGTATGTTTTTACCCGCCTTACCGCGAGGAATTTTATGGCCCTTATACAGCCGCTAATCACAATCATTGTCCACATTCCTTGTCGCATGAACTGGCGCTCTTTGGCCATCAAATGGCCCTTGCGCCAAAAACACCATATATCATCATCATTAGTTGCACACTATTCATCGTAAAAATGAACTCCATAAACACTATACTGCCTAAAACGATTTCCTACTCTGTATATGTTGATGACATTCAGATCAGCTTCAAATCATGCAACCTAGCCATCTGCGAACGTCAGATTCAGTTGGCAGTAATAAGCTCTCAAGCTGGGCAGACAAAAATGGTTTTAAGTTTAACTGTGACAAGACTGTCTGCCTACTTTTTTCAAAACTACGTGGTATAAGGCCGTCCCCCAACATTTCAATGAATGGACACACCATCGCTACTAAGAAGGATCATAAATTTTTAGGTGTTGTGATGGATGAAAAGCTCAGCTTTGTCCCACACATCAAGCAGCTGCGACTGAAATGCTTGAAAGCCTTGAACTTGCTCAAGATTCTCTCGCATCAGTCATGGGGTACAGATCGGGACTGTCTATTAAACCTTCTCAGTAGTGTAGTGGTCTCACGTATTGATTATGGCTCGGTTGTGTACGAATCAGCATCGAGATCCACACTTAAGATGCTCGACCCAGTGCATCACCATGGGCTTCGTCTGGCTAGTGGCGCCTTCCGAACCAGCCCAATAGCCAGCCTGTATGTTGAGACAGATCGGTGGTCATTAGAACGACGACGGCAGTTCACAAGCATCAAGTATGCAACCAATGTGCTCTCTCATGTCGACCACCCATTTCGCGAGCTATTGCAGGATACATCAAACGCCCACCTGTTCTTGAGGCGACCATCAGCCACGCCAACGTATCCCATTAGAGTGGCCTCACACTTTGAAAATCTCCCCGCAGGGGCGCCTGCGCAAGTAGGCGTTTGGTGTGTAGCGACACCACGGACCCGAGCTAACGGGGGAGCTTCGGCTCCCTCCCACGCCTAGCCGTGCGTGGCTTTGCCGTGCCCGGGGAAAAGGGGATCCTGGGGGTTGAGCTGACGCTGGGTGATTGGACCTTTAAGGCCCCCCGGCAGAGGCAACACACCCCTTTGGCCCCGGCTTCACGTAGACGGCACCCCTGGGCTGACCCACCCAGGGGAAATCGGCAGTCGCCTTTTCCTATCTCTCTCTCCCTACATCTTCGTCTTTCTTACTTTTTTAGCTTTCCTGTCTACTTCTCTCTTCTGTTTACTTCCAATTTTCCTGGCGGCAAGGGTTAACCCTGTGCAAATAGCCTACCTTGGTCTAGGCGCATTGGGTTATAGTGGCGTTGTACGGCTGGCGTCTGCAGGTTTCAGCATCCGCAAACTTGTAGCGTCCCCTCGTTGGGCTCCGTGGTGGGTGGCCGCCAACGCTGCTGAACAACATACAATTAGCATGCATAAAGCATTCCCTTTACTCAGTGATCGTGCCTCCTCAAAGCGGGTACGCACCGAAGACATCAATTTTTTCATCCGGCCAAGACAAATGTTTCCTCATTTTCACGTTATACACTGCGAAAAGACTAACAAGCAAGCCAGAACTGTATCCCCCTTCGTAGTTTCTAGATGCTTAACCGAAACTCTCGGTGCCGGGTACAAGGTTACCAAAATGGCCAGTGAAGATCTACTCCTTGAAATACGTGACAAAGACCAATTCGATAAACTGAACACCATCACAACGTTTGGAGACACACCCATCAGTATTACGCCACACAGGTCCATGAACTCATCTCGCGGGGTCGTATCGGACGTAGATTTGCTTGAGCTGACGGAAGCTGAACTTCTGGAAGGATGGAAAAGCCAGAACGTGACAAACGTACAGCGTATTAAGATCAGAAGAGATCAAAAGGAAATCCCAACCAAACACTTAGTACTGACCTTTGCTTCGAGCGATTTGCCGGAAACTATTCAGACTGGGTACACAAAGACATCCGTGAGACCATATATTCCCAACCCTCGCCGTTGCTTCCAATGTCAGAGATATGGCCACGGCTCGCAAAGCTGTCGTGGCCGGAAAACTTGTGCTCTGTGTGGAGTCGTGGGCCATGCGTCCGACAACTGCGAAGCACCTGCACACTGTGTGAACTGTGGCGGTAATCACGCTGCGTACTCACGTTCCTGTTCTTTCTGGAAAAAAGAAAAAGAGATCATCACTTTAAAGATTAAAGAAAACATTACATTTAAAGAAGCGAGAAAAAGAGTCTCGCCATTTTATGGCCCCACATATGCTGATGCGGCGCGCCAGGGGGCAGTGTCGCACCAGCCCTCGCCACTCCTTCGGCCTGCGCAGAGCGAGCCATTGACTGTGGCGCCTGCCCCCAAGGCGGCAGTAGTTGAGTCTACTCCGCCTACTATTGAACAGAGACCAGAGACCCCAGGGTCCTCGGGTCTCAAGGCCTCACCTCGCCAGGCGAGGCCCAAGATTCGAAAAACCAGCTCGCATGAGCGGGCATCCAGTGCCTCCGAAGAGGCAATGGATACGGCGGCACCCTTGGTGCCAAAAGAGCGGCGCGGCTCTCTGGAGCGCGCCAAGAGAACTAAGAAGCTCATAACAGGGCCTGATAATAGCCCTGTTACTTGAGCTTGATCTTTCACCTTAAACAAGTCACTCCCTTAACGTACACACAGCACTACTTTACTTCCAATATGGAAACACAAATTATTCATTGGAACGTCAGAGGCCTGCTTAAAAACCTCGACGACGTCCAAGAGCTTTTATACAAACACTCACCTCAAGTGCTGTGTGTACAAGAAACACACCTAAAATCCTCCAATACAAATTTTTTACGTGCTTACGTCATATACCGAAAGGACCGAGATGATGCTGTGGCGTCATCCGGTGGCGTAGCCATTATTGTGAACCAAGGAGTAGCGTGTACACATTTACCACTCCAGACATCTCTTGAGGCGGTGGCTGTTCGAGCGGTACTTTTAAACAAACTCGTCACCATTTGCTCTTTGTATGTACCTCCCCACCACCGTCTTGAAAGACGTGAATTTCAGTCTTTAATAGACGAACTGCCTGAACCCTATTTGCTTCTTGGCGACCTAAATGCACATAGTGGACTCTGGGGCGATTCTCGCTGTGATGCACGAGGTCGTCTCATTGAACAATTTCTCTTCTCTTCCGGTGCCTGTTTGTTGAATAGGAAAGAGCCAACATACTATAACGTTGCCAACAAAACTTACTCGTCTATAGACCTCAGCATCGTATCGCTTTCACTCCTACCCCTACTGAAATGGAAAATCATAAATAATCTATATGGAAGTGACCATTTTCCTGTAGTGTTGAGTTCACAAACAACATATGAATGTCCTCTACATGTTCCCAAATGGCTGATGAACAAAGCAGACTGGGAACAGTTCCACAACACTACACGTTTGAGTTGGACAGACATATGTAGGTTAGACATAGATGAAGCTGTGAAGTACTTCACAGCTTTTCTAACTGACGCAGCAGCCAGGTGCATACCGGAAACATCTGGAATGCCCGGCAAACGACACGTCCCATGGTGGAACACGGAGTGTCGTAATGCGCGAAAGGAACAGAACAGGGCATGGAGATTGCTGCGCAACCCGCCAACAGCGGAAAATCTTGACATGTTCAAGAAAATAAAGTCTCAAGGAAGGAGAACGCGTCGCCAGGCCAGAATAGAAAGCTGGCAGAAGTTTTTGTCCGGGATCAATTCATACACACTGGAGGCAAAAGTCTGGAACATGGTCGGTAGGATAGCAGGGAAACAAGTACACACACTTCCACTCGTACACACTCAAGGTGATACCTTGGAAGATCAGGCAAACTTCCTCGGGGCACACTTTGAACGGGCATCCAGCTCGTCCCACTATACTGACACTTTCCAAAAATACAGAACAAGAATAGAAAAGCAAAAACTAGAACATAAATCCACTAGATACGAGGCATATAACCAAGCTTTCAGTCTAGCTGAGCTCCGAACATCTCTAAACTCCTGCAAAACTTCTGCCCCAGGTTCTGACCGTGTGGTGTATGAAATGTTAAAAAACCTACCAGCCGAAACACGAGAAACCTTACTTTGTTTATACAATGCTATCTGGTTTTCTGGCACTATCCCTACCTCCTGGAAAGAGGCGATTATTATTCCCATTTTGAAAGAGGGCAAGGACCCTTCTTTAGCTTCAAGTTATAGGCCTATTGCACTTACAAGCTGCTTGTGCAAAGTATTCGAAAAAATGATAAACTGCCGACTTCTACATATTCTTGAAACAAACAATTTGCTCGACCCATTTCAGTGCGGGTTTCGAGAAAGTAGATCCACCACAGACCACCTCGTTCGTATCGAGGCACAGATAAGAGACGCCTTCGTCCATAAACAATATTTTCTCTCTGTGTTCCTCGATATCGAAAAGGCGTATGATACAACATGGCGTTTCGGAATTCTAAGAGACCTGTCCCACCTTGGTGTGCACGGAAGAATGTTTCATATAATCGAAAGTTACCTGTCAAACCGGACATTCCGTGTCCGTCTAGGCAGTGTGCTCTCCCAAACATTTGTCCAGGAAACAGGCGGTGTGCTTAGTTGCACACTTTTTATCATCAAAATGAATTCCTTGCGCTTGTCCATCCCTCGCAATATGTTTTATTGCACATATGTCGACGACGTTCAGCTTGGCTTCAAGTCATGCAACTTAGCCATGTGTGAGCGGCAGGTTCAGATGGGTTTAAATAAGGTCTCCAAATGGGCAGACGAAAACGGATTTCGACTTAACCCACAAAAAAGTACGTGTGTCTTGTTCTCTCGAAAGAGAGGCATGCACTCGGAACCTGACATTCGGCTGAACGGGCAACGTCTGTCCGTCAAAGCCGAGCATAAATTTTTAGGCTTAATCTTGGACAACAAGTTGACCTTCGTACCGCATATCAAGTATTTAAAAACAAAATGTTTAAAAGCCATGAATGTTATAAAAGTGTTGTCACGTACTACGTGGGGTAGTGATAGGCAATGCCTCATGAACCTCTATAGAAGCCTTATTCGTACCCGCTTAGATTATGGGGCCGTTGTCTATCAGTCTGCCACTCAAAGTGCCTTGAAGATGCTTGACCCCGTGCACCATTTGGGCATCCGCCTTTCGACGGGTGCTTTTCGCACCAGCCCCGTAGAAAGCCTTTATGTTGAGTCGAATGAGTGGTCGCTTCATCTGCAGAGAACTTACATGTCCTTTGTTTATTTCCTTAAGGTGAAAGCAGATAAGAAGCACCCCTCATACTCCACTATTATTGATTTGTCGAGCTCCATTCTGTTTCAAAACAGGCCTTCGATGAGGCAGCCCTTCTCAGTTCGCCTGAAAAGGCTAGCTGAGGAAACTGGAGTCTCACTTGAACATAGTTTAATGGCTCCTGTAGCATATCTGTCACCGTGGCAATGGCAGACTATAGACTGTGATGTGTCCTTTCTTGAAGTTACAAAACATGCGCCTATTGCCCATATCCGAACATACTTCCTGGAACTTCAACACAAATACACACGTCCTGAGTTCTTTACAGATGCCTCCAAGTCTAACTCCTCTGTGTCCTACGCTGCTGTCGGCCCATCCTTTTCGGATGCTGGCCCTCTACATCCAGGCACAAGTATCTTCACAGCAGAAGCCTACGCGATACTTGTGGCGGCTAAACACATCAAGCAATTACAAATACAAAAAGCAGTAATTTATACAGACTCCCTCAGTGTAGTAACCGCTCTGCACACTCTTAAAAAACACAAAAACCCAGTCCTTGTCTCACTTCACTCCATTTTATGCACACTATACACACTCAAACAACATGTTGTAGTGTGCTGGGTGCCAGGGCACCGTGAGATTCAAGGCAACGTGAGGGCGGATCAGCTCGCTGCATCCGCCCACAAAAACACTGCATCTACACCCAGATCAATCCCGGCCCTCGATCTTAAGCCGTCTCTCAAACGAAACCTCAGAGTATACTGGCAGAGCAAGTGGGATACACACACACAAAACAAACTACACGTTATTAAGCCACACCTTGGTCATTGGCTGCCAGTATCGAAATCGCGTCATACAGAGGTAATACTAACGAGACTCAGGATAGGACACACATACACGACACACACACACCTTTTGTCCGGTGGCGATCCACCATTGTGTGACAGATGTGGTTAAGTATTGACTGTCCTTCACATTTTAATTGAGTGCAAACAATTGGACACTGTAAGAAAACAACACTTTCCATTACCCTACCGACAACATATACCTTTGCACCCTGCAATGTTCGTCGGTAGGGAACCACTTTTTAGTCATAAATCATTGTTAGCGTTTTTAAAAGAAATTCACAGCTTTCACATCATATACCCGGGCATCCCGTAGCATGACCTCTCCAGAGAGGTTTTTGCTGCGGTGGCTACACAAGAAAGCACATGCCTCACGGCCCTTGGACGCAAGGGTTAGAACGAGTGAGGCACTTGTGCTAATGCCATACATATCCACCATCGTCTTTTATTATCACCAACTTTTGTCATCTGTTCACACCACACACACCTTCCACGGCATGGTCATGATTTTATTATTTGTATGTTTTTACCCGCCTTACTGCGAGGAATTTTATGGCCCTTATACAGCCACTTATCACAATCATTGTCCATATTTTTAGTAAGATGAACTGGCGCTCTTTGGCCGTGAATCGGCCCTTGCGCCATAAAACATCAAACATCATCACTTTGAAAATCTTAATATACCTGTCTCCAATCTTCAACTAAGTTCCCACAAGGACACTGTGGCACCATGGGAAATGCGAGCTATCAATTGCGACTTGCCATTCCTAGAGGTAGGAAAGCATGGCCTCCCAATCGCAATCGATCAGCATTTCATGTACTTGCAGGCAAAATACAGGTGTGCTGAGTACTACACTGATTCCAAGTCCTCGGCCTTCGCATGTGCTGCATACGGCCCAGCGTACTCTGAATCTGCAATAATGAATGAACATACCAGCATATTTACTGCTGAGTGCTATGACATACTGCTAGCTGTAAGGCACATCTTAAAGAAGAAAGAACCAGCCTCCATCATATACACAGATTCCCCAGTTCAGTGACTGTGTTGTCTTCCGCAAAGACATATAAAAATCCAGTGACTAATACCCTTCTAAACTGCCTCATGTCAGTCTACAGATCCAACCTGAAAATCACGCTATGCTGGATTCCGGGACACTGCAACATAGCTGGCAATGAGGCAGCGGACCAACTTGCGAAGTCCGCTGCACTCCGCCCAACAGTAGACGTAGCCGTCATCCTATATGAGGACTTGAGGTCGCTAATCAGAAACCGAATGCGTAAGCAATGGCAAGATGAATGGAATGCAGCAATTGAAAACAAATTGCACACAGTAAAGCCAAGAATAGGTAGATATGCTCCTGAAAAACGTAACAGGCATCAAGAGGTTGCACTGTGTAGACTCAGGATTGGTCATACACATGCAACACACTCGCACCTTTTAAGCAACTCTCCTGCACCGTGTTGTGAAAAGTGTGGTGATGTGCTATCTGTCCTTCACGTTTTAATTATGTGCCCGTACCTTGAACCACAAAGACTGCATCACTTCCCAAAGCTCTACAAATGCCACATACCGCCTCACTTCTTATTCTTTCTTGGGGACGATCTCATGTTTCTCATAAAAGTAGTTTTAAAGTTCTTAGCTGATTTCGGATTCCTGTACTTAATTACATATTCTCACTAACCTCAGCCTTGTCTCAATCTTGAGAGAAACGCTGAGACTTTTTTACCAGATGTCATGCAGCACGCACTCCTTGTCCTGACAAGGACCACTGCCGCCACTGCGTGACTTTTTAAAACCCATAAGTTTAGACCATTTTAAACTGATCACACATAGTCATTACACTGAAGTTTAATCCCTATGCCCCACTCTTTTACTCTTGCCACACTGAGATTTTTTTCTATAATTGAACCAACGAAAAACCCTGTGTTTGGCGCTCTTTGGCCTGAGTTGCCCTTGCGCCACTAAAATCTACCATCATCATCATCATCTTTCAACAGGGTACCTCTGATGAACACTTTGCAGTAGCTCGCAGTGCGTGACTAAAAAAACATGACCACTTTTTCTGATCGTACTTCATTCTTCGGTGTCAACACGGACGTGCAGTACACAATGCTTTCGTGATCTGGAAAGATGTGCTTAGTCCAGTGCGGCGATGGTACCCCAAGACAGCTAAATAACGACATAGACTTGCGGTCTTCCTGCGGATTTTCTGAAGAAGAAACTTCTACATCGATGGCCAGCTGTTCGTCTTCTGGCCTCGATGTTGCAGCGTCTGGATCCGGAGTATTTACGGCGTTTGTTTGCAACACCGTCGAGTTGCCACTCGTGCACAGCCGGCGCTTCACTGGCGAAGCATGACTCTCAGACTTCCCTTTTCGAGGCGGCCTTTCTTTCACTGCTTTTTTGGTGAGATACGATGGCAAATTTGGCAAAATAGTGGAAACAGCGTCACTGCTCAACATAGGCCTCCCGCGTGGGATCCGCACTCCTTTACCGCCGATGGTGTGTACATAATCGCGAATTACGTACCGAGGCCCGAAGTGGAGTTCACAAACCGCACTTGTGTCTTCGAGTGGCTTGTCCGCACGGTGTAAATTTTTCTCCCACAGTCTTCTGAGTCTCTCATCCCTGGGGACGACGAACAGTGACGATTTTGGAGCCCCTTTCACGTGAACGTAGCCCGTCTGACATCCGGGCGCATAACAATGGTTCTGGCGACGTGGTGCCATTCCGCACTAAGTGTCGATGACCGCGAGGTGTTCACTACCAATCTACATTATTCACAACTATAAGAACTGAAAAATAGAATGTCTGCATTTCCGATGGAGGCGGAAATGTTGTAGGCCCGTGTACTCAGATTTGGGTGCACGTTAAAGAACCCCAGGTGGTCTAAATTTCCGGAGCCCTCCACTACAGCGTCTCTAATAATCATAGAGTGGTTTTGGGACGTTAAACCCCACATATCAATCAATCAATCAAATAGAACGTATTGACAAAGCACTGCTCGGCCGTAAACCTGCAGTGACGACAACACACAGCCAACACAGAAGCGGAGTGAAAAGGTGAAAACTGCCATGGATGGATGGATGGATGGATGTGGCTGTACCCTTTAGATCGGGCGGCGGCTAACTCCACCTATCCGTAATACTTAGTGAACTAACCATTACATTTATCTTTTTTTTCCTTTAAATAATGAAGTTGAGGATTCGTACTTCGCAGTGAAGGATTTAATTTTCACTCGTGCCTTGACTTTAGCCACCAATCAGATAACCTCCTTCTAGTTAAGTCTACCCGCTTAAAGTCTATTTTGCCCTCGCTGTCCCTAAATCCCAGTGCTTTGAAAAACTCTGCGCCATCATCCTGAACTATAGGGTGAAGCCCTTTACAGAACATTATCAAGTGTTCGGCAGTTTCTTCTTCCTCTCCACACGCACTGCATACTGTGTCTACCCCTTCGTATTTGGCCCGATATGTCTTGGTTCGCAGTACTCCCGTCCTGGCCTCAAACAGTAGAGAACTATTCAGGTAAAAATTGCGCTGAAATAGAAAGGACACCACAAAGAAGGAACACTTAAACAGATCGAGCGCAAGATCTGTTTAAATGAGAGACAGGCCAGCTTCCGTGCTCAGATTGAACGACTGAAGGCAGCCGCGTTCCCGCAGTCTGTGCTGGCGGCGGTGGCCGAAACCCTCCTGAAGAAGCTAAAAGGGCGATCACGGAAGCAGTGCCTGAAAGACGCGCCCAGGGGGCGTGAGAGGCCGTTAGTGGTACCCTATTTACACCGGGTGACGCACAACCTGAAGAAGGTTGCTAACCGGCACGGAGTTGACATGGTGTTTTCTGCACCTAAAAAGCTCTCGAGGTTGTGCGCGCGAATTTCGAGCGGCAATGAGCGCACTAGCCTGTGTAACAAGAAGCATGCCAACCCGGTGGTGCAATGCGATGTGGGAGTGGTATATGCGACTCCGTTTTCCTGCGGCAGATCTTACGTGGGCCAAACAGGCCGCTGCGTTAATGATCGCATACGTGAACACCAGCTGTCAATCAAAAATAGTGAAATGGGAAATTTGCCTGCTCACTGCGCAGCATGTGGATGTGAACCACTATTTCAGGAGACTAAGATACTGGGACATAGCAGAGATACGTGTGCTCGTGAGGTGTTGGAAGCTTTCTTCATCAACATGAAAGGTGATAGCTGTGTAAGTGAGGCCTCGGTATCGCTCTACGGTGCAGAAGTGTCCTTTTTGATTGATAAAGTGCGTTAAGTAGCACGTGTTGATCCTCGACGCGTCGGCGCAGCTATGTACGGGTTCCCTATTTATCGACGTTCTACAGTCAATAAAAAACAGTTGGTAGTTTGCGCTCGATCTGTTTAAGTGTTCCTTCTTTGTGGTGTCCTTTCTATTTCAGCGCAATTTTTACCTGAATAGAATGAACCAACTAGCCCCTCAAGACGTCCTGATCAGTAGAGAACTACCCCGAGTATTATCGTAGATCCTTTCCTTGGCAATTACCTGCTTAAAAGTTCGATAGATCTCTAGTGCGGACTTCTCAATCATTCCCATTCTCCACATGTAAGTCTTCGTTTCCTTCACTTTCTTCTTAACCGATAGTTCTTTTTGGTTTGGCCACCTGCTGTTTTCTAAGTATTTACCAGTCAACTTCCTGGTTCGCTTCCTCCATTTTGTATCGACATTCTTCATGTTCAAGTAGCTGAAAACCTTCCTAGCCCAACGCTCTTCCCCCAATTCTCTCAATCGCTTCTCAAATTTTATCTTGCTGCTAGCTTCCCTGCCCTCAAATGATGTCCATCCCATATCACCTTGTACTCCCTGATTTGGTGTGTTCCCGTGAGCTCCTAAAGCAAGCCTACCTATTCCACGTTGCTTAATTTCTAATCTTGCTTGAACTTCTGATCTCATGCACAAGACCGCATTGCCGAACGTCAGCCCAGGAACCATGACCCCTTTCCATATTCCTCTCACAACATCGTACCTATTCCACAGTGCCCTGTTTTTCATCACCGCTGCATTCTTGTTACCTTTAGTCGTCACGTATATTTCGTGTTCCCTTAGGTACTCGGTCCCATTGCTTATCCATACGCCCAGATATTTGTATTTATCTGTTATCTCTAGCGTGACCTCCTGTATTCTAAGCTCACTACCTTCATTATCATTAAAAATTATGACTGCTTATTTTTTCTTACTAAATCTAAAATCTAACCTATTTCCCTCATTACCGCAGATGTCCATAAATCTCTGCAAATCTTCCTTGTTGTTGGCCATTAGCACTATATCATCTGCGTACATTAATGCTGGTAGTGCCTGATCAATAAGTTTTCCTTGTTTGACTAAAGAGAGGTTGAAGCCCAGTCCACTTCCCTCTAATTTTGCCTCTAATCCTTGTAGGTACATCATGAATAATAAGGGTGACAGGGGGCACCCCTGCCTAAGCCCCCGTTTTACCTCTGCAGGCTTGGATACCTGTTTTTCCCACTTTATAACTACCTCGTTACCTTTATCGATACCCTTTAAAAGATTACTGACTACATGTTCCACCCCTAGTGTGTCCAGTATTCCCCACAATTCCTCTTGAACCACGCTATCGTACGCTCCCTTGATATCCAAAAATGCTAGCCACAGGGGCCTGTGTTCCTTTTCTGCTATTTCGATGCACTGCGTCAGTGAGAAGAGATTGTCTTCCAACCTCCTGTGTTTCCGAAACCCATCCTGCAGTTCCCCCAGCACCCCCTCATCCTCTATCCACGCCTGCAGTCTTTCCTTTATAATCTGCATCGCCAGCCTGTAGACCACTGATGTCACTGATGTCACTGATGTCACTGATGATCACAGCAATGGTAGCGCCGCCCGTGTGGCGGCGCTACCATTGCTGACGATGGTAGCGCCGCCACACGGGCACTCAAGAAAACGAAAACTCGTTGACATTTTTTGCGCCACGACAACGTTCCCTCTCCCCGTAGAGTGGGCTCACTACCCATTATTCTAGAACACTATAGTAGAGCTAGAGTGTACTAGAACTTTTGAGTGGCGCGACCGAAACGCTTTCCCCTTGCTTTCTCCATCCCCAACTTGTGGCGCAAGTAGCGGCGGCGCTGCCATCGCCCAATCTTACCACTTGGTTTACTCGGCTGGCTCGGCGGCATGGCCGGCATCTCGGTTTTAGTCGCGAAATGAAGAAGAAGTAGCGCCTAAACGATTGTTACGCGCCAGGTTGCACAACTGGATATCCGCGTGTGCAACAAAGTCGGAAGTTATCACTTTTTAAGGCCCCGAAAGACGAAGAACGACGACTTCTTTGGGAGCGGAACCTCCATCGACTTGACAAGCCGCTTGACGCCGATTGTGCTGTGTGCGAGTTACATTTCAAACCGCATTTATATGTGAGAGACTACGTACATGTTATCAATGGTGTTAAAGTCCGAATTCCTAGGGGAACGCCGACACTTCCCCTGATGCAGTCCCGACGATCTTGCCCAACCTGCCTGCATAGTTGACGCTCAAAACTCTGGCTCCACGGACCCAAACAAAGCGGCGTCATCAGTGTGTGCCGGCTGAGAATGACAACAGAAAACGGCGACGCATTAGCACTCCTGCACAGCTGCTTGTGGATACCAACGGTGCAACTTCTGGAGATGGCGACGAAGCTGACGAGGCAAGCTCAAGTCCCTCGTCTGACGCGGTTGTCACTCTCGGTGACCTTCGTGGTCTTGTCCTACCATCAAAGTCATGGGCGCTGCATGAGTTTCCTGGATTTGCTGGCGTGGACCCGAGCTAACGGGGGAGTTTTCTACTCCCTCCCACGCCTAGCCGTGCGTGGCTTTGCCGTGTCCGGGGAAAAGGGGATCCTGGGGGTTGAGCCGACGCTGGGTGATTGGACCTTTAAGGCCCCCCGGCAGAGGCAACACACCCCTTTGGCCCCGGCTTCACGTAGACGGCACCCCTGGGCTGACCCACCCAGGGGAAATCGGCAGTCGCCTTTTCCTATCTCTCTCTCCCTACATCTTCGCCTTTATCTCTCACTTTTTATCTGTCCTGTCTTCTCCTCTCTTCTGTTTACTTCCAACCTTCCTGGCGGCTAGGGTTAACCCTGTGCAAATAGCCTACCTTGGTCTAGGCGCATTGGGTTATAGTAGCGTTGTACGGCTGGCGTCTGCAGGTTTTAGCACCCGCAAACTTGTAGCGTCTCCTCGTTGGGCTCCGTGGTGGGTGGCCGCCAACGCATTTGAAGAAAATTAAACTGGCATGCATAGAGCATTTCCATTATTAAGTGATCGTACCGCCTTAAAGCGCGTACGCACCGAAGTCTCAGGATTTTTCAACCGATCAACTGAGAACTTCCCCCATTTTCATGTTATACATAGTGAGATAAGCAGCAAGCAAGCCAGAACTGTATCCCCCTTTGTAGTAGCCAGATGTCTCACAGAAACTCTAGGAGCCGGGTACAAAGTTACCAAAATGGCCAGCGGAGACCTCCTCCTTGAAGTTCGAGAAAAAGAACAGTTTGAAAAGCTACAGAATCTTTCAACTTTTGGTGACACTCCCATCACTGTAACGCCACACAGATCCATGAACACAACCCGTGGAGTAGTGTCTGATGCTGATTTGCTCGGCTTGACTGAAGACGAACTTCTGGAGGGGTGGAAGAGTCAGAATGTGACCAATGTACAAAGGATCACCATTAGAAGAGACAACAAGGTAACACTAACAAAACACCTAATACTCACGTTCGCTTCCAGTAATCTGCCAGAAAGTATTCAAACAGGGTACACTAAGACGTCGATCAGACCATACATACCTAACCCACGTCGTTGTTTCAAATGCCAGAAGTATGGCCACGGCGCACAAAGCTGTCGTGGTCACCAAACTTGTGCACAATGTGGAGTGTCAGGCCACAACTCTGACAATTGCGAAGAACCATCACACTGTGTGAACTGTGGCGGAAATCATGCCACATACTCACGGTCTTGCTCATTTTGAAAAAAAGAAAAAGAAATTATCACATTGAAAATTAAAGAAAATATCACATTCAAGGAAGCAAGACGAAGAGTGTCGCCATTTTATGGCGCTACATATGCTGATGCGGCGCGTCAGGGGGCAACGCCGCACCAGCCCTCGTCACTCCTTCGGCCAGCGCAGAGCGAGCCGACGGCTGTGGCACCTGCCCCCAAGGCGGCAGTAGTTCAGTCTACTCCGCCGCCTAGTGAATTCAGGCCGAAGACTCCAGGGTCCTCTGGTCTCAAGGCCTCCCCTCACCAGGCGAGGCCTAAAATCCGAACCACCAGCTCGCATGTGCGGGCAACCAGTGCCTCTGGGGAGGCAATGGATACAACGGTACCCTTGGTACCAAAAGAGCGGCGCTCCTCCTTGGAGCGCGTTAAGAAAAATAAGAAACCAAAAACGGGGCCGGACGACCGTCCTGCCACCTGAATTAACGAGCTCGCTCCAACACAGGATACTCTTTGTACACACAGCAGTATCTCTCTTGTTTAAATATGCAGACAGAAATATTACAGTGGAACATCCGAGGCCTTCTTCGAAACCTCGATGACTTACAAGAACTCCTCCATGAACACAATCCAAGAGTGATGTGTGTACAGGAGACACACTTAAAACGAACTAACACAAACTTTTTACGTAACTATATAATCTTCCGAAAGGATAGAGATGATGCCATGCTACCATCCGGTGGTGTAGCGGTTATAGTAAGTCAAGGTATAGCATGCACACAATTACCCCTTCAAACTTCCCTCGAGGCGGTGGCTGTCCGAGCAGTTATTCTAAACAAACTTGTCACTGTTTGCTCTTTGTACATACCTCCGCACCACCGTCTCGAAAAACTTCAATGCCAGTCTTTAATCGACGAACTACCTGAACCTTATCTGGTCCTTGGGGACCTGAACGCACATAATGGTCTGTGGGGTGACTCTCGCTGTGATGCCCGAGGTCGTCTCATTGAACAATTTCTCATTTCATCGGGTGCTTGTCTGTTGAATAGGAAAGAGGCAACATACTATAACCTTGCCAACAAAACTTACTCTTCCATAGACCTCAGTATCGCATCTCCTTCACTTGTACCATTACTTCAGTGGAAAGTCATAAATAATCCATACGGAAGTGACCATTTCCCTTTAGTTTTGAGTACACCAATAACAAATGAATGTCCTCCACATGTTCCCAAATGGCTGGTAAACAAAGCCAACTGGGAACGATTTCAAAAGCTTACTCACCTAAATCGGACTGACATATGCGGGTTAGGCATAGATGAAGCTGTGCAGTACTTCACGGCTTTTCTTACTGACGCAGCAACCAAGTGCATTCCACAAACATCTGGACTGCCCGGCAAACGACACGTTCCGTGGTGGAACACTGAGTGCCAGAATGCGCGAAAGGAACAGAACAGGGCATGGAGGTTGCTGCGGAACTCGCCGACAGCGGAAAACCTTGAGAGCTTTAGGAAAATAAAATCTCGAGGCAGGAGAACGCGTCGGCAGGCCAGAAAAGAAAGCTGGCACAAGTTTTTATCAGGGATAAATTCATATACACAAGAGGCTAAAGTCTGGAACATGGTTCGTAGGGTAGCAGGAAGACAAGTACACTCACTCCCACTCGTAAACACACAAGGTGATAGCCTGGAAGATCAAGCGAACTTCCTCGGTGCACACTACGAGCAGGTGTCTAGCTCGTCATACTACACTGAAGCTTTCCAAAGACACAAAGCAAAGATAGAAAAGCAGAAACTAGAATCCAAGTGCACAAATTACGAGGAATACAACCAACCTTTCAACTCAGCTGAGCTACAAACATCACTAAACTCTTGCAATAATTCCGCTCCAGGCTACGACCATGTCACATATGAAATGTTGAAAAACTTGCCGCTGGAAACGCGAAAACTTTACTCTCTCTATACAATGCTATCTGGCTTTCAGGTACCATCCCTGCTTCCTGGAAAGAGGCTATTGTTATCCCTATTTTGAAACAGGGCAAGGACCCTTCCTCAGTTTCAAGTTATAGGCCCTTGCACTAACCAGCTGCGTTTGTAAACTTTTTGAAAAAATGATAAACCGCCGACTTTTACATTTCCTTGAAACACACAATCTGCTCGACCAATTTCAGTGTGGGTTTCGGGAAGGTAGATCCACCACCGACCATCTGGTGCGTATCGAGGCACAGATCCGAGACGCTTTTGTCCACAAACAATACTTCCTCTCAGTGTTTCTCGATATCGAGAAGGCTTACGACACAACATGGCGTTTTGGGATATTAAGAGACTTGTCTCACCTGGGTGTGCGCGGTAGAATGCTTTCCATAATCGAGAGTTACTTGTCCAATCGGAAATTCCGCGTCCGTGTGGGCAGTACTCTCTCCCAAATATTTGTGCAAGAAACGGGAGTACCGCAAGGTGGTGTACTTAGTTGTACACTTTTTATTATAAAAATGAATTCCTTGCACCTGTCCATCCCCCGCAACATGTTCTATTCCACATATGTCGATGACGTCCAGCTTGGCTTTAAGTCATGCAACCTAGCAATGTGTGAGCGACAGGTTCAGTTAGGTTTAAACAAGGTCTCCAAATGGGCAGAGGAAAACGGATTCCGGCTGAACCCAGGAAAAAGCACGTGTGTCTTGTTCTCCCGAAAGAGAGGCATGCACTCAGAACCTGACATTGAATTGAACGGTCAACGTCTGTCTGTCAATGTGGAGCATAAATTCTTAGGATTAATCTTGGACAACAAGTTGACCTTCGTACCGCACATCAAGTATTTAAAAACAAAATGTTTAAAAGCCATGAATGTTTTAAAAGTGTTGTCACGTACTACGTGGGGTAGTGACAGGCAATGTCTCATGAATCTGTATCGAAGCCTCATACGCACCCGCTTAGATTATGGGGCCATTGTTTATCAGTCTGCAACACAAAGTGCTTTGAAGATGCTGGACCCCGTGCACCATTTGGGCATCCGCCTTTCTACGGGTGCTTTTCGCACCAGCCCCGTAGAAAGCCTTTATGTTGAGTCGAATGAGTGGTCGCTTCATCTGCAGAGAACTTACATGTCCTTTGTTTATTTCCTTAAGGTAAAAGCAGATAAGAAGCACCCCTCATACTCCACTATTATTGATTTGTCGAGCTCCATTTTGTTTCAAAACAGGCCTTCGATGAGGCAGCCCTTCTCAGTTCGCCTGAAAAGTCTAGCTGAGGAAACTGGAGTCTCACTTGAACATAGTTTAATGGCTCCTGTAGCATATCTGCCACCGTGGCAGTGGCAGACTATAGACTGTGATGTGTCCTTTCTTGAAGTTACAAAACATGCGCCTATTGCCCATATCCGAACATACTTCCTGGAACTTCAACACAAATACACACGTCCTGAGTTCTTTACAGATGCCTCCAAGTCTAACTCCTCTGTGTCCTACGCTGCTGTCGGCCCATCCTTTTCGGATGCTGGCCCTCTACATCCAGGCACAAGTATCTTCACAGCGGAAGCCTACGCGATACTTCTGGCGGCTAAACACATCAAGCAATTACAAATACAAAAAGCAGTAATTTATACAGACTCCCTCAGTGTAGTGACGGCTCTGCACACTCTTAAAAAACACAAAAACCCAGTCCTTGTCTCACTTTACTCCATTTTATGCACACTATACACACTCAAACAACATGTTGTAGTGTGCTGGGTGCCAGGGCACCGTGAGATTCAAGGCAACGTGAGGGCGGATCAGCTCGCTGCATCCGTCCACAAAAGCACTGCCCCTACACCCATATCAATCCCGGCCGTTGATCTTAAGCCGTCTCTCAAACGAAACCTCAGAGTATACTGGCAGAGCAAGTGGGATACACACACACAAAACAAACTACACGTTATTAATCCACACCTTGGTCATTGGCTGCCTGTATCGAAATCGCGTCATACACAGGTAATACTAACGAGACTCAGGATAGGACACACATACACGACACACACACACCTTTTGTCCGGTGGCGATCCACCATTGTGTAACAGATGTGGTGAAGTATTGACAGTCCTTCACATTTTAATTGAGTGCAAACAATTGGACACTGTAAGAAAAGAACACTTTCCATTACCCTACCGACAACATATACCTTTGCACCCTGCAATGTTCGTCGGTAGGGAACCGCTTTTTAGTCACAAATCATTGTTAGCGTTTTTTAAAGAAATTCATAGTTTTCACATCATATACCCGGGCATCCTGTAGCATGACCTCTCCAGAGAGGTTTTTGCTGCGGTGGCTACACAGGAAAGCACTTGCCTCACGGCCTTTGGACGCAAGGGTATGAACGAGTGAGGCACTTGTGCTAATGCCATACATATCCACCATCGTCTTATTATCACCAACTTTTGTCATCATTCACACCACACACATCTTTCACGGCATGGTCATCATTTTATTACTTGTATGTTCTTACCCGCCTTATCGCGAGGAATTTTATGGCCCTTATACAGCCGCTTATCACAATCATTGTCCATATTTTTAGTAAGATGAAGTGGCGCTCTTTGGCCATCAAATGGCCCTTGCGCCAAAAAACACCATATATCATCATCATGGATTTGCTGGCGTGTCGTACGTAGCGTGCTCACTGAATCCTAGCACTCGTGAACTTTGCATTCAACGAGCCGTATACTTCACCTGTGCAGACAATGGAATCGTGCAATGTGAAGCGTTCGTGCAAGAAAAACTAATCAGCAAGTCCAGTTTAGTAACTGTTCGAGAAGCCTCAGATGCTCTGCAGCTTGTTGCAAGCGTCCCACTCTGTTGTAGAGCAGCAGAAACTTCATTTTTGCCACCATCGGACCTTACCCACGGTCTACACGCGCAAATGAAGTCAAGATGAGAAATCTTCTACAGTGTCAAAAGCGCACAGAAGCACTTAAAATTGAGTAGGCTATAAATTGCTACAGTGGCGTAAAAAGGATGTCATTTTTCGTGCATATTTTCTTACACTCTTAATTTTTTGACGGTACGCCAAAAGAAAAACAATTTTTCATAGGAGAGGCTTGTAAGCGAGAGAACGTGCAAATAATGACGCGAAATCTCAAAATAAATCTTTGATCTTGAATTTTTTTGTATTAAACCTGTGATGGTAAATTTAGCAGCATTAGGTATCTCGGTGCATAATTCATCGATCTAAGCCAATTCATTCTTGTACTTCAGTGTCCCTTCAAACGATCTTTCGACCAGAACATCTTTTTTTTAATGCATTTTGGAAAGACAACCTTAACTCTGTCATTCTGTTTGCTTTGCTTTATGTTATCTGTTGTATCCCGGCTCTATATATTACGTTTTTTACAATTTACCTATTTGCAAATGTATTGTTTTACAAATATGTAAACCTTGCATTTTTATGTTATCAATTATGATTAACATTAGTTACGACTCTGCTTTGCAGTGTTGTTGCTTTTTTTAAGCTCTCAAAATCTTCCACTCCTATGTTTCACCTAAGACATTCTTTTGCAGTATTACGTATTTGCATTTCTGTGGGTCCTACAACAATGAATCTATTCCCATATTTTAAAACCAAAGGGATGTTTGGAAAAACTCTGCTGTTCTTCAAATATTATCAATAAAGCCTACTTTTTGTCGTGTGTGCACGCAGCCACAAGCAATGAGCATTTTATTTGAGTCCAGCTTTGGTGTTTTACGTGGAATCGACCAAGAGTTGTTCGTTTTGTGTGCACCGTATTCCTTTTTTTGGGGGGGGGGGCGGCGCTTCCGGTGGGTACCGGCCAGCTGGTTTCTCGTCTAAAATGTGTACACTTTAAAAATAAAAAAAAAAACGCGCTCGTTATATTGTACAATGTGCTATGCTGCTTCGGGCTGCAGTGCGGTCAGCAGCAACTTCAATAACAATAATGTCAAATAACCTTTATTTGCGCGGAAAAGCGGTGGTATGTGAATAAGAAAAAAAAAAGAGGGAGATCATCTTCACACTAGGCGCAACAGAGAGGTACCAACACGTACGCGGAACGCCTGCCAGCCATCCGCCCGGGAAGATTGGTCGACGCCAGCGCCACCGCATCATTCCACGCCGAAACGGCCGCTCTCAGGCAGCTGCTCGCGCCACTCAAAAGCTTCTAGTACACTCTAATAGAGCCTAGCCGCACTGTACAATTAAGGGATGTCGCCATGCTGGATTTATTGCGTGCGGATTGTCGTGGCTCGTCTCGATATGCTACGTTACCCTGCCTCCGCAGCCAGAATGCACAAACTAATTTTAGTAGAGGTCAGTGCGTGCAAACGATGGCGCAAAAATAGGTGACACAAAAAACCTGCCGTGTTCCACTTCGATTACGTAATTCTGGCTCTTGACGTCGTAAGGAAGCATAGCCTTCAATATTGGCTACCAAAATGCATCGCCTCCAAGAATCCTTACATAAAAAACAAAAGCAGAGTGAGCATGCAATTTAGGCACCTTCTATCGTCCTTCTATGGAAATTTCATTTCCCTGATTCTAGCGTTTCGCCCAAAGCGATCGGCTGTGCGAGTCATTAGTAGTGTGGGCAGGTCCCAAGACAGTTTTCCCTGACTTGTCTCGCTTGATTGATGAATTCCCTGACACTTCCCTGACTTTTCCCGGTGGCTAAAAATTCCCTGACATTTCCAGGTTTTCCCAGTTTTCCCGGTCGCCAGACACCCTGGGGTCTACGTTCAGTCAAACTCCCGAATGACGACTGATCAGGAACGAGGCGAGAAGTGCACAAAACCACAAGGCGCTAAAGACGTAACCCCGAGTTCGTACGAGTTCGCCTCCTTGGACATGTTGGCGATGTCGATGTCAATATGGCGTTGTAGGTGGCAGCCGCTGCTTTTAGCTGCTTTGATGCGAAAAGATAAAAAAAACGCAGCCTTGGAAACATGCGTTGTAAAACCGAAAACACAAAAAATACGTGACAGGGTAGCACATCTCGAAGGCCATGCTTTTCAGGCTTGCATGCCATTGTGCGCTAACACGAAGGAAGGGAATGCGAACCACATGCGAACATTGCACTTAGATCGCCGAGTCACTTCCCATTCTCATTTCAGTGCCCTCGTTAATTGGTGTTTTCGAAAACATTATATCCGCACGCTAAGACCTGTAGATCGCGCATTAAACGTACAGATGTAGCAAGTACCGCGCAACGAATCAGCTCAATGGAATAACACTCATTTTTTCCGCTGCCTGCCCAAGAAAAAAAGGTTCGGAACTTGTTAGAACACGTCCCAAAATTGATCAATATGTGCTAGAAAAAATTCACTTTTTGGGCTTCGGCGCGGCGCAGCGTTCGACATAGCGCATGTCCCGCGGTGCAGGCGTTCGATATACGCGTGCATCAGTCCCATACTTTTGCATGGGAAGCTCAAGAGAATTTCCAACTGTTCGATATAGCTAATGATTTGATATATTCGGGGTTGACTGTACACGCCATGGCGTCCTTACAACTTACGATGCATGCGCCTGCAGCGAACAAAGAGTTAAGCATGTTTTCTTAATACCCATCCAGTTCTGCTCTTCCTATGCGATAATGTGCATACCAAAAGTTGCGGGCTCTTTTACTTGGCATGCCACTAAACTGCCCATTCTTGTTTTTGGGTCTTTCACGACCCACTGCAGCCTTCCTGCTGCAGATCTGTGTTGTACCCTGTTTGGGTTTTTCATAGCCGAGCAGAGCAGTCAGTTTTGATTTGTGCCAGCACAGAATATGACATACGCACCTTTACCTAAACAATTACTACAGAAAACATGCTTTGCTTGTTCTGTCCTGAAAAAGCATGCCTACCTGCATGCTGCAAAGGCAACGCACATTCGAACACTAGATAACATACAATGCCGTATAGTGCGAAACATAAGTCGAGATTTTTTCCAAAAAGCGTCAATAAAAAGTCACCCTCGACCTATATATCGCCCTTGGCATAAACCAAGTGATCGTCTGGCAACAAGGAGTTTCACATGATTTTTGGGCATCGACATCGCCTTCCTGCGTGGCCGACACCATTTATCTTGTTCATTTAGTGTTCATAGCGAGTGTCTACAATACTCTGCAACTAGCCATGATTACGGGAACGCGGTGCCAGTTTACCGCCGCGTTTAAAAGAAAAGTTATTGAATTTGCGGAAGCGAATGGCAACATGGCGGCACAGCGGCAATTTGGAGTGTCCGAGAAAAGCGTCAGGTACTGGCGCAACCAAAAATTCAAACTGTCGGTGTGTAACGTGAGCAAGACCTCGTTTCGCGGTCACCGAGCTGTGCACCCGGAACTTGAAAACAAGGTGGCGGATTTCATCCGCGAGTACCGTGCCAGATCCCTGCCAGTGAATGCAGAGCTCATTCGAATAAAAAGCCGTCGAGCTCGCTCGTGGAGCCAGTCTGTCAAAGAAAGACTTCAAGGGATTTATTTATTGGGTCCGTCGCTTCATGCGACGCAAGGGATTTGCCCTTCGATGGCGCACGTCGATATGACAGAAGCTGCTGGAGATGTATGAGGACAAATTGATAGAGTTCCAACTCTACGTGAACAGCCTCCGGTGGCAGCATGGCTACATGCTAGGCCAGATTGGCAACGCCGACGAAACGCGGTGTGGTTCGACAGGCCGTCGTCCACGACTGTTTGTGAACGTGGGGCAAAAGAGGTGAAGCTTTTGTCGACCGGAAATGAGCATTCGCGCTTCACAGTTAAGAGTAAACCTCATAAGGGCGAAAATGCACGCGACAGCGACGAGAAATGCTATAAGCGACAAAACGGGGTGTTCGTGCGGCGTGTTCCGTGCTCGTTTTCGCGCGATCGCTCGGTTCTCTAGGTTTGGAAGCCATCGCTCATTACCCTGAAGTGCTGGGCTCAAGCAACCAATAGAAAAAAACCGGAAAAGGATATACATCAGTGAAGTACTGCCGGTTGTTTCCACGTGCTTTAAGTGTCTCCGTGGCGCAATTGGCTAGCGCGATCGGCTGTTAACCGAAAGGTAGGAGGTTCGAGCCCTCCCGGGAGTGGTGTTGCTTTTTTCCCTGCAGGGGCGCCTGCGCAAGTAGGCGTTTGGTGTGTAGCGACACCACGGACCCGAGCTAACGGGGGAGTTTCGGCTCCCTCCCACGCCTAGCCGCGCGTGGCTTTGCCATGTCCGGGGAAATGGGGATCCTGGGGGTTGAGCTGACGCTGGGTGATTGGACCTTTAAGGCCCCCCGGAAGAGGCAACACACTCCTTTGGCCCCGGGTTCACGTAGACGGCACCCCTGGGCTGACCCACCCAGGGGAAATCGGCAGTCGCCTTTTCCTATCTCTCTCTCCCTACATCTTCGTCTTTATCTCTTACTGTTTATCTCTCCTGTCTTCTACTCTCTTCCGATTACTTCCAAACTTCCTGGCGGCTAAGGTTAACCCTGTGCAAATAGCCTACCTTGGTCTAGGCGCATTGGGTTATAGTGGCGTTGTACGGCTGGCGTCTGCAGTTTTCAGCATCTGTAAACTTGTAGCCTCCCCTCGTTGGGCTCCGTGGTGGGTGGCCGCCAACGCTGCCGAACAAAAATAAGACCGGCATGCATGGAGCATTCCCTCAACTGTCTGATCGTACCGGCCTAAAGCGGGTACGCACCGACGACATAAACTTCTTCAACCAGCCAGTAGAAACTTTTCCCCACTTCCACGTCATTCACTGTGAAAAAACCGGAAAGCAAGCCAGGACCGTATCTCCTTTCGTAGTGGCCAGGTGTCTTAATGAAACTCTCGGGGCTGGATACAAAGTAACCAAAATCGCTAGTGGAGACCTTCTTCTCGAAATTCGGGACAAAGCACAATTTGTAAAGCTAGACAGCCTCTCAACGTTTGGTGACGTGCCGATCACCGTAACACCACACAGATCCATGAACATCACTCGCGGAGTAGTATCTGATGCAGACTTACTTGAACTCACCGAAACTGAACTTTTGGAAGGGTGGAAGAGCCAAAATGTCAATAATGTACAGAGAATTATCATCAGAAGAGATAATAAGGAAATACCAACGAAACACTTTATACTCAGGTTTGCATCCAGTAAACTACCAGATTCCATACAAACAGGGTACACAAAGACATCTGTCAGACCGTATATACCAAACCCTCGTCGTTGCTTCCAATGCCAGAGGTATGGCCATGGCTCTAAAACCTGTCGTGGTCGCCAGACTTGTGCACAATGTGGAGTCCTAGGCCACGTATCTGAGAACTGCAAACAACCGCCACACTGTGTAAACTGCGAAGGAAACCATGCCGCATATTCACGCTCCTGCACGTACTGGAAAAAAGAAAAAGAAATAATTGCATTGAAGGTGAAGGAGAACATTACGTTTAAGGAAGCACGGCGAAGAGTCGCTCCATTCTATGGACCTACATACGCTGATGCGGCGCGTCAGGGGGCACCGCCGCACCAGCCCTCGCCACACCTTCGGCCCGCGCATACCGAGCCGGCGGTTGTGGCACCTGCCCCCAAGGCGGCTGTAGCCCAGGCTACACCGCCTGCTCTCAAACAGAGGCCGGAGACTCCAGAGTCTTCGGGTTTCAAGGCCTCCCCTCACCAGGCGAGGCCTAAAATCCGAACTAACAGTCCGCACGTACGGGCATCCAGTGCCTCCGAGGAGACAATGGATACGTCGGCACCCTTGGTGCCGAAAGAGCGGCGTGGCTCCTTGGAGCGCGCCAAGAAAACAAAAAAGCAAATAACAGGGCCTGGTGATGGCCCTGTTAAGTGAACTCAAACTCCCCGTCTAAACAGCCACTCGCTTTTCGTACACACAGCACTATTTTACATTCACCATGAACACTCAAATTATACAATGGAACGACAGGGGCCTTCTCAGAAACCTTGACGACATCCAAGAACTCTTACACGAACACACACCAAAAGTGCTGTGTGTACAAGAAACACACCTTAATTCAAAACACACAAATTTTCTTCGCAAACACGTTATTTTTCGAAAGGACCGTGTTGATGCTATGACATCATACGGAGGTGTTGCCATCATAGTGAATCAAGGAATAGCATGCACACACTTACAACTCCAAACACCCCTTGAGGCAGTGGCTGTTCGAGCGGTTCTTTTTGATAAACTGATCACAATCTGCAGTATTTACATTCCTCCTAGCTATCAGCTACAAAAACGCAATTTACACTCTCTAATTGATGAACTTCCGGAGCCTTATGTTCTCCTAGGAGACTTTAATGCGCATAGCAGGCTATGGGGTGACTCTCGGTATGACGCGCGAGGTCGACTGATCGAACAGTTCCTTATCTCATCGAGCGCGTGTCTCCTAAATCGAAAAGAACCAACCTATTATAACCTTGCTAATAACACCTACTCCTCTATAGACCTCAGCATGGTATCCCCATCTCTTTTGCCTCTACTCCAGTGGAAAGTCGTCAGTAATCTGTACGGAAGTGACCACTTCCCCGTAGTTTTGAGCACAACGACAGTAACTGAGTGTCCACCACGTGTTCCCAAGTGGCTCATAAACAGAGCCGACTGGGAACAGTTTTATACTATCTCTTGTCTAGGTTGGAATGACATCTGTACTTTGAACATTGATGTTGCTGTGAACTACTTCACAGCGTTTTTGATTGATGCTGCAACAAAATGCATCCCACAAACAAATGGACACCCTGGAAAACGATGTGTGCCATGGTGGAACGATGAATGCCGAAACGCGCGCAAACAGCAAAACAGAGTTTGGAGGCTGCTTCGTAACTCACCGACAGCCGAAAATCTTGAAACCTTCAAGAAAATAAAGTCTCAAGGCAGGAGAACGCGTCGGCAGGCCAGAAGAGAAAGCTGGCAGAAGTTTTTATCAGGGGTTAATTCATACACACAGGAGGCTAAAGTATGGAACATGGTCAGTAGGATAGCAGGAAAACAAGTACACGCACTTCCACTCGTAAACACTCAGGGTGATACCTTGGAAGATCAGGCAAACTTCCTAGGTGCACACTTCGAACAGGTATCCAGCTCGTCCCACTATACTGACACTTTCCAAAAATACAGAACAAGAATAGAAAAGCAGAAACACAAATCCACTAGATACGAGGCATATAACCAAGCTTTCAGTCTAGCTGAGCTCCGAACATCTCTAAACTCCTGCAGTACTTCTGCCCCAGGCTCTGACCGTGTGATGTATGAAATGTTAAAAAACCTACCAAACGAAACCCGAAAAACCCTACTTTGTTTGTACAATGCTATTTGGTCTTCTGGCACTATTCCTACCACCTGGAAAGAGGCTATTGTTATTCCCATTTTGAAAGAGGGCAAGGACCCTTCTTTACTCTCGAGTTATAGGCCTATAGCACTTACAAGCTGCTTGTGCAAAGTCTTCGAAAAAAATGATAAACTGCTGACTTGTACATTTTCTTGAAACAAATAATTTGCTCGACCCATTTCAGTGCGGGTTTCGAGAAAGTAGATCCGCCACAGACCACCTTGTTCGTATCGAGGCACAGATAAGAGACGCCTTCGTCCATAACCAATATTTTCTCTCTGTGTTCCTCGATATCGAAAAGGCTTATGATACAACATGGCGTTTCGGAATTCTAAGAGACCTGTCACACCTTGGCGTGCGCGGAAGAATGTTTCATATAATCGAAAGTTACCTGTCAAACCGGACATTCCGTGTCTGTCTGGGCAGTGTGCTCTCTCAAACATTTATCCAGGAAACAGGCGTGCCACAAGGTGGTGTGCTTAGTTGCACACTTTTTATTATTAAAATGAATTCTTTGCACTTGTCCATTCCCCGCAATATGTTCTATTGTACATATGTCGACGACGCTCAGCTTGGCTTCAAGTCATGCAACTTGGCCATGTGTGAGCGGCAGGTTCAGCTGGGTTTAAATAAGGTCTCCAAATGGGCAGATGAAAACGGATTTCGACTTAACCCACAAAAAAGCACGTTTGTCTTGTTCTCTCGAAAGAGAGGCATGCACTCGGAACCTGCCCAGGCAGCACGCCACCGTTGGACCAATCTTGGACCAACATCGGCTAACATCGGCACCGACGTCGGAAGTGCAACTTCTTCCAATGTCGGGCCGACGTTCAAGCCAATGATGGGCCGACGTTTTGCCGATGTTTTAGCCAGTATGCAACCAACATTGGGCCGACGAAGGCCCATCGTATTGCCGACAAAGCTGCCAATGTTCAGCCAACATTGGGCCATATTTCAGCCAATCACATGCCATTTTTACGCCGATGTTTGCTGCACGACGAATATTGGCTACGGATGTACGACCAACATTGGACCAATCCAGGGCCACATTGCAGCCAATCAAATGTCGTTATTACACCGATGTTTCCTGCACGACGAATATTGGCTACTGATTGGCTTGCCATTATGTAACCATTATTAGTAGGAAATTTTTCTTACCGGAAGATTTAAACAATATGCCTCGATGACCCGCTCTTGTAGCTTTGCAGCCCTGTATACTTGGGGCAACAGAAAATTGAATGCTGAGAACTGAAAGCAGTTACTCGATCTATTTCATCTTTTATACCTCATTCCCTTTGCTAACACTAGAAGCATAGTTTATTTTTTTACCAATTTATCTTTTGCAATAGCGAGTGCTTTATTTGGTACTGGTATTTGGTACAGCAGATCGAAAAAAGTCGTTAGGAAGTAAATGTTGAAAGCGTATGTCCCCCACTTGCAATCCCCACATATGTTCCCCACATGGTAATCGAGAATATTCACAGTTTAGAGCATTTTTTTGTAACTAAAACATGGTGATGGTGCTTCCGAATCAGCATAAGCTAGCCGAACAGTGCACCACCGACAGTCTGCAGACTATTTATTCTTTGTTTTTTTTTATTTATTTGGTACAACAAAAAATGTATACATTGAAAAATATATATACACAACTAAAAAAGGCCCGCTCTACTGCAGGTCAGGTTGCGTTGGGGGCACAGTGACAGTGGTGCTGTCAAGGCCCTGGCTGCTGTGGCTGGGCAGGAAGCCAGCTGCCGCGAGCAGCCGATAATCTGCACTCTGAGAGTGGGGATCATCGGGCTGCTCCACAACAAATGCTTCTCTGAAGCGCCGCTTCCTGCCCCCACAGCGATCACCAGACCCTGGCAGCCCCCTCTTAATAAAGTTGAGGGCCTCCGCCTGGTCGCACCCTGCTTTTTGGCAGATGACATGTGCATACAAGAACAGAAATACCATAGTACACATGAAGCACTGCAGCACAGAGAATACACAAGGGTACACACACATAAAACAATGAACAAGTCTAACCTGTCACTAATCTACAGAGCCTCAGGTTCACAAAGGCCCTTTTTCTTTTCTGCCATGAAGGCTGTACAGCACTTGCACGTCATGTGCCAATACAGCCTTCATGGCATTCACACCAATTTCTCGGAGGCCACGTCCCCCAATCTGCAGGAGGTGCTTGCACTGTAAAAAAATGCAAGAAGCATAGATGGGGTGAACGCAACAGCACATCGAAATGTTTTCATGATAAAAATCTGCAAGAAGAGGACGCTGAAAACAACAACTTGAATTTTTGGGCATCACAACATTTCATTGTTTTTTTACGCTAACTTCAACTCACTTGACCTAAAATGGTTTCCACATCAGCCCTTTCACACTCAGTGTGAGAACCTTTCAGAGTCCTTCTCTGAATGCAGTTTCGCTGTTATGAAATCAAATACAACACTGTTATAACCCTTAATAAATATTGATTCTAGCTATGAAATAGTATAATTACTTTGTACAGTGCTCAAATTCCAATACACGTTTCTTCGAGGTTACAATGTCTTTGCCTGAATGTTGACCAGGAGTAGCTTCTACAGGTGAAAAACGATAAAATATGTGGAATTCAAAAAGTAGCTTGGACATGTTTTTAATCAATGCATTGTAAGCAGAGCACAACAAGATAAATGAACATGATCAAGGCGTACTAAGAGGCAACCTTAGAGCGACCAAATCTTGGTCATAGATGAAACTGATAGAATAAAGGTCGCACTAGATGGTCGCACCATTTGCTGTTTATATTTTTCTCTGATAGCCAACAAAGAGGCATGTCGCTATAGAAATCTCATCACAATAAACAAAGGTGCATTTTTCTTCACACTGCGAAATTGGGTGCATGTTAGATTTTTAAAAAAGTAAGAAATCGGCTAACACAAGGCAGGGTGAACTGTAGCTCAAAGTAGAGAGAGCCGCAGCGGACACGAAATAGGGTGCTAAATGAACAAAATTACTAAATGTCTGTTTTAAGCAGGCTATTGCTAGTCACTGCCCATCAAACACACGATGCCGCCTACATCGTCTGCTAGCTTAGGACAGTTCACTCGGACTTCACCGACTATAGTAAATACAGTCGAATTTCATTAATTCCAACACACTTAATTCGAACTGACGCTGTGGTCCTATCAAAGCTATACCGCGCTCCGAAAATGCTCTCAGCACCCCGCCCAATCCTGCGGTGGCACTTCAGACACCTCATCGCTGTGCTTGAAGAAGAAAATGAAGAAAAGGAAAGAAAAGACTGCGGTGGAATGTTTGCCAAATGCCAATCTGCGACATTCCTGTGCCCCGCTTCGGCTTTTTCCGTCCCTGCCACGTAGAGATCCTTCTCTTCTTAACACTGCGCATGAAGAGAAAGAGGGGAAAAAAAGCTGTCGCAGAGAGTTGGCTCTCTCATGCCGATCTGCAACGCGCCGGTGTCACGCTTCCCTGTTTTTCGTTCCTGCTATGCAGACTCTCTTCTCCTTTCAACACCGCGCATGAAGAGAGAAAAAAAAAGCTGCCGCGGAGTGTTTCTCTCTCGAATGCCGATCTGCTTTTCTCCAGGTGGAGACGCTCCTCCATTCTCATCATGTGCTGGCCACGCTCCGGCTGCAGCGCAGATGGTAACAGTGGAAACACAGTTGTCTTCGAAGAGTGTCAGCACTGGACATTGCCTCGCGCAACTTCTTTTGCCAGGAGAATACTGAAGCCGAAGTACAAATGCTTTGCAAACTGCACGCAAAACTTGTTGACTCGTTGCAAGGCCAACGTGTACAGACATGTATTGACTACTTTAATTAATGACGGATGTCCTGTAATTTGTGAATAAAACTTCTCCATGCACATGCATCACTGCATGGTGAGCCCTCCGCTCGTTTACCGTATTTACTCTATTCTACCGCGCCCTCGATTGTAACGCGCACCCGTTTTCCACAAAAAAAAAACAAGACATCGGTTGCAACGCGCACCCTTTTTTCTCGTTGGCCCGCTTGATCACACCACTCGCGAAAACGACTCTTTTTGAGAGCGTCTTCCGTTTAAATATGAAGTACGGGGGAAGCTTATGCCTATCTGACGTGCAACAGAGCATTGCTGTCACTCTAGTTTTACCGTGGCCCGATGTCAGTACACAAACTTGCTTCGCCCCCTTCTCCTAGACGGTTGTGGTGCCAGGCATGTCGAAGTAAAGAGGCTTGTGATCGGCATTCCCGATTTGCCCAAGCAGGTAGCCGTTGTTGTGCCGCAAGTTTAGGAGGAACCTCTGAAGACTCTGAAGCTTTTCTTCGTGCTCCTCCGGCAACTTCCAGCGTATGCCCGTTCGCCTTCGGAGGGAAAAGCCTTTTCTCTTCATAAACTTCGTTAGCCAGCACCTGCTCGCTTTAAAATGACTCTGCATTAGCCCTTTTTCTAAGGCTAACTGCATAGCCTGCACTTGGAGCAGTTCTGTCGTCACGGGCCGCTGTGCCGCTCACTGCTTAATCACATACTCGCCGAGCAGCTCTTCAATTTGTGGAAACCGACCCTGCTGTGGTCCACTGAAGCCTTTGCGTGAATCTTTGCTGTCGACAATATTCTGCTTTTGTTTCCGCCAGTCCCGCATGCACGTTTCGGGAACTCCGAATGACCGCGATGCGGCCCGATTTCTGTCCGTTCCGGCACACGCGACGACTTTTCTTTTAGAAGCAGCATTGTGGTGCACTGGTCGAGTTTTTGGAGTCGGCCCTACCATGCCGTCGATGCTAATGTACTACAAGATGACGAACTCCTCAGCACACGTATGAAGTGCCGCGCATGGGAAACACATAGGCAGAAATGACCGACGCGCCATGCCGACGCACGTAGGGGGCGGCCATATTGTAAGTGACGATGGCAATAGAATGACCATATTCATTTTTTTTTCGTACTCGATTCTAACGCACATGCGATTTATGAACTCTCTTAACCGGAAAAAAAGGTGCGTGTTAGATTCAAGTAATTACGGTAACTTTCATTATTTTGAACTTCTTTTAATTTGAACAAATTTTCTGGCCTCTTTGAGTACGAATTATTCATATTCGACTGTAGTACAGTGGCTCATGAGATAACCTGACTAGTTTGTTTCCCCAAACACAGTATCTTAAAGCAGTACTAAATTTCTGCATGTTACATAGGCATATTAAAAATCAAGAAATATACACCAAAGCCGCAGCCACAGCTTTACTCTGCACAGCTGCCTCTGCTGCTTCCACTTCTCCAATTGTACCAGCAGGCAGCCGGGGAAGGTCAGAGGGGCGCTGTGCTGGCTGGGCGTGCTGAGGCACGGACAAGAGCCGTACCTTGTGCTTCAGCTGTTGCACCTCCTGCAGAACCTGTCTTTGTTGCTGCCGGATGCCAAGTTGGATCCACAGGATCCGTAGCAATAGAGCTGAAACATACAAGAGTACATACCATATTTACTCGCACAATTTGCATCCTCACATAATTTGCTCACCAGTATAATTAGCCAGCCTGCTTTACTACAAGAAACTTTTTGCTCGCATACTTTGCCCTCCCCAACCAGCCCGAGCCACCTTGCCAGCACACACACAGACACATTTGACTTCATGATGCTCTGGTAAGGCACATCTCTTGTCGAGCAGGCGAGTGCAGTCTTACACAAAATGGGCTGAGTGCAAGGTCCCTTCTTCCATGAACTTTTATGCTTTCCCTAGAATATCGAACTTGAAAACTGAAACCTGTTTATGTGTAGTCCGAAATGCCTAAAGGTTTGCCTCCTATCTTCCCACCTCTTCCACGGCAAGAATGTATTCCCGAGACTCAGCACAGATGTTGAACGCGTGCAAGGACCTGTCACATCAACTAGATGAGGCAGGTTTTCGCACTCATTTTTTTTTTCGGTTTCGCCATCTGGCCATTGCGTTTTTACCGTTCCTTGTGATAGGCTACAATAATTATATATGAGGCAGATTTCTGTTATAAAGCTTACCGAAGAAAACTGAAACCGTGCTACCGCTAAGCACATCAGCGTGGAGTTCTTCGACATGCAATATTCAGAATGGGAGCCAGCAGAAGAGTGCGTTGAATAAGACTTAGCATAGAAGCTTGGGTGTGTTGTTTAGATATCGGAGGGAACACAACGCAATAGAAGACTGGGACAAGGAATGGACACACACACACATGAAGGGCGACACACACAGCACTGTGTTGGCATCGCGCTTCCTTGTTTGCATCTTACTTTACGTTGGGTTCCCGACAATTATTGGAGAGTACTTATGTTCTCTGGTATAACCCTGTCGTGGGAACTGGTTTTTGTGAGCACTGTTCGGAAGAACTTCAAGAAAATGGGGGCATTTGAACAGGCTTAGCAAACAAATGACAATCCGCTTTGAGACAGCTGTGACAGCGCCTGCAACATATATTCCCAGTTGAGCTTTTAGGCCAGCGATTTCTACTAGCTTCGCACATGACCGGATTGACAAAAAAAGTACACATAATACGCGAGTATATACCGCATTTGACTCTGTAGCTTTGATGAACCAGGCAGATACACAAATTTATCCAAAACTCCATTGATTCTGTTGCAAAATTATTCAACAAACAAATTGCGATGTTATCCATGTTACTATACGATTGTGGCACTTTACCATTGCAGCTTTCCAGGAGGCACACATAGTGCCGCGTTAGTTCACCACTCGCAGTTAATTGTATGCAGTAGGTTGCTCACAGCAACTGACTGCATGCAATGGTGAACATCTTGCATGCTTGCACCGCTGTTTCAGCATGCTGGCTGCTTCCCATACGGCTATCAATTGATGTTCACAAAATTGGGAAGATGAAGAAAGACTACACAGTGCCCTCTGGCCACCCTATACTCCAAACCTCCAGCCAACAAACAAACAAAAGAAACAGAAGTATGCAAATGAATATTATTCCTAATGCAGCTGGAATGGAGTGTAGTTTTCACCAATTCTGTGTGTTAAGTCAATATGGAGTGAGTTAACTCCATAAAGTAGCTTTTCTCATAACAGTGTTCACTCTATTGTAACACAAGGAGTGACTTCATAGCATCTAGAAGGAAAAACAGAATCTTCAGTATTTGATAGAAATGTGAGGCTCTACCTTAAAACAACAATAATCTGGAAAAAGAACTCATTACATTCGAAAAAAAAAAGGTAGCACAGTTGATCCCCTTTACAAGAGACACTGATGTAACAGACAAACGGGGATAAGAGGCACCAGTGTGCAGGCTGACATTTGGCCCATCATGCATCAGGCACTCCGTAGATGCACCTGTGCAGCCGGGAGCCCTGCAGTCAAGCATGCTGAGCAAGACTGTTGACCACTGTACAATGACACATTGCCACAAAATTTCAAAACTTCATTTCACAGACTTCTGCAAAAGCTTCTTACACTCTTGCATAATTTTTGCACAAGCTTCTCTCATTCTTGCGTGATTTTCGTCAGAACATATAAGTGTTGGAAATTGTGTGTCCCCAAAAACTTGCACAATACAAATAGCATACATTAAAGTCTATCACTTAATACGTGCATAGTGTAACAATGAAAGGAAACTCACGCATGGTTTGCTCCGAGCCTTCCCCGTGCGGTGCCTCCTTGAGCCTTGGAGAGCACTGTACAGCTAGAGCAAAGTAGCATCAATCCAGTGTTAATGGCAGGTTAACAAGACAACAAAACTAACCCCCATATTCATAAACGCTCCCCGACTCGACTTTCACCCTTCACTTGACAGAGTTGAGCACTGTGCCGCTGCTCGTTTGAAAGCGACGCTGCGCTACTCGAGAATCACAGCAGATTATTGCTGACATGCAGCAATTTTCTCTGCTTAGAGACGGCGCTCCCATCAGCCATCTCAAGTGAAGGTGAAGCGTTGAGTGGAGGGACGTTCTAGAATACGGGGGTAAGATTGTTTGCAAGAACACTACAATAGACACACTTAATTTTTACACTTCATCTATATTCTACAGCTACACACATTCTGCATCCTTATAATGCAACATATACATACAGGTTTATAAAGTAAACACTGCAGGCTGCTCAAATAACACCTACACAAAAAAATTACCCAAAAGTGGCCATGCGCAAAGTACTTTTATTTGAAACTCACAAAACTTTTGCGGTGATGGAGAATAAATAAGACAGGTTACGCTTGGAGGCACATGAGACCTTCGCAGCTTTCATAAAGTACAAAAAACAATATGGTATGTGTGTGTGTATGTACGCATGAAGCTTCAGCCTTTACATACGGTTTCTTGAAAGAATCAACTATGAATTTTATGGCACCTATGTCCTTCAGCGCAATTGAAAGCCTGCTGATCAGTGTGTGCAATTGTGGAATAGTTACATGGAAAAGGGCGTGAAACACCTAAAATGAAATTTTTCTAGATAGGAAATATGCAGCTGTGTATACACAACACATGCTGCAAACAGTGGGAGGTGACCACAAGAGTGATTTGAGTGTAAGCGGCAGTATTCTGCATTCATGCACCACGCCATTTTCAACTGTTGCCCAAAAGCAGCACCACTTCAGCGTGCTACTTTTTTTTTACATCATAAACAGCACGGAATACAGCGAGGATGAAAACAACATATGCAATTAAATTTTGAGCACTATTTATGGTGCGCATGATTGATTGATTGATATGTGGGGTTTAACGTCCCAAAACCACTATATGATTATGATAGACGCCGTAGTGGAGGGCTCCGGAAATTTAGACCACCTGGGGTTCTTTAACGTGCACCTAAATCTGAGCACACGGGCCTACGACATTCCCGCCTCCATCGGAAATGCAGCCGGGATTCGAACTCGCGCCCTGCGGGTCAGCAGCCGAGTACCTTAGCCACTAGACTACCGCGGCGGAGATGGTGCGCATGAAAAAAAAAAGGCCTTTGTACAACGACGAATTCATAATTTGCCTTCACGGAACTTCTGTTAGGCTGCACCACATACAGATTTTTTGTGGCTTTCAAAAGAGATTTGAAAAAAAAAATAATAACCGTGTTTACTCTCGTCATGAGCACACTCACTAAGTCACCCTCATTTCAGTCGCCAAAATTTTGAATTTTTTTTTCTTCCACATATTAAACACACACCTTACGTTCATCCGCTGAAGTCCCACGGGCTCCCCCCCCCCCCCCCCCTTGCCGCCTTCGCTTGCTGCCACGTGCCATTTCATTTTTGTTTCTATTTGTTCACGGAACGTCCCCTGTCTTTTTTAATGATCTCTTGTAACATATGTGGCATTATCTTGTTCCCGAGGTGCCACAGGTGCTTTGCTATGTAGATGCACCATTAAACTAGTATTTTTGATCAACTGTGCATTTTTGATGTTTACCTTGCAAGTACGTAAAACTGGCATGCTTCTTGATCTACGATACACATGTGGCTTGTCTCACTTTGAAGGAAAAGTTAGCATACAATGGTGTAAATGCTTAGAATTTGAAATATTGAGGCAGCAGCACACCGGAGATGATCATATGGTAAAGAAACAAGTGCTGCCTTATTACTGGCAAGTTTTCACTTATATGTACAAATAAAATTTGCGAGCTAAAAAAAGTACAAAAGCACAGCGAGGCTATGATGTGGTTCAACCTGTGGATTCGCTTCATTTATCACCCCATATGATGAAGCTTCCTTTGGTAAAACTGCTCAGATAAGAAAAAAAGTTCGCTGTCCAATACAGCAACTATACAAAGTGTGCACGTGCATCTCGCAGCACCTTTTCGTCACTTCCGAAATGCGCCACCAACATGCCCTGGCACCAACCGAATCTATCGCCTACAACTGCCATGTTGTCTCCTCGTGCTTGCACCCGTTTAGTTTTGCCTCACGATGCAAGTTTGAGAAATTATGAGCTGCTAGTGAGGCAAGTTGATTTAGTAGTCCACGCAGAGGGAGCAGAGCTTAGGGTGTTTCTTCGCTGAAAGTTATAACCTGAAATTGAGAACGCACATTCCGATTTTCCTAAAAGTACTAGCGTATTTGGCTGGTGCAGATTAACAAAAGCTACTTGAAGAAACTTTGCAATATTTGCATCTTCAGGTGCAACTTCATTACGGGTAAGTGTCATAGCCAAGTATTTACCTGCAAACAGATATAGCTTACCAAGATACTGTACATACAAACTTGTCCGCAGTTAAAATCATGATGGCGAGGAAGGCGGTTAAAATCATGATGGCGATCGCGGAGATTTGGTATTGCATTGAAACAAACTATAAAGAATGGGAAACAATATTAGTTCACTTTGAAGTATAGCCGATCGGTTCAAGTTGGGCGTCAGGATTTTTTTTAATTAGTCAATTAATTCTATACACGGTCTCTATCATGTTCAGTGACTCCACTGTACATTAGCGTACAACAAAAGCAAAATACAAAGTGAAAAGTGTGTTAAAGCATACGCGAAAAATAAAGCGATGTCTGGCATTACCGCTGCACACACCACGCAAAGTCGCTATCTGCCTTGTATAATATTTTCCTCGACTATTTCCACAAATTGCAATCAAAGAGGCTCAAGCTCAACATCAGCACTGTTTAAAACACTTGGGGGGGGGGGGGCATTGCTACTTTGGTGGCGTAGGCCGTGACAATATATTCATAATATTATATCTCTTGTAAACTTGCCTAGCTCTGCACGACTAGTTTTCGATGGGAGCAGCTGCGCTTCGCACATCCACTCTTAAAATTGCGGCTCGAGAGATTTTGAGCTTTCACTTGTTTTTGGGCCAGGCAATTTGTAGTGAAAGCAAGATAATAGGCCCTCATAGGTTGTGGCGGGCAGCCGGTGTACGCCGTGGCTGGTATATGTGTCGCACATCTTGATTATCTGGTCTTTTATCGAGTGAACGAGCGAGGCCTTCCTAATCCAATGAGCTCGTTAAAGTAAGACAACAAAAAACCACAATGCTTCCACATCGTTCACAGCAACAGATGACGAGCCCCCAACAAACCGCACTGCAGCACGTGAACTGCCGTAGGTACCCAGGGAGTTACCCGGGCATGGCGGGAGAGGGCGACAACGGCAGAAGTGACATCACAAGAACACTATGTATAAAGGGGACATTGAAAGACTTTTTTCCCATTTATAAACTTCGTGCACTGTTCTGTCATTATTTATAGCTCAGAATAGTTGTATTTTGAAAAGGGCACTAATTCATAAGCCCAATGGTTCAGGGATGGGTGCATTTAGGGGGCCCATTCTACGTTTTACTTATGCCCTTCAAGAACTTTCTTACAGGGCCAAAGTCCTGTTTCAGAAAGAACACGCCAGTGCGTGGCCAGCAGTCCGTCAAGCATTAGTGCTGGTGAGATTTGGAAATGCAGCGCATGAGCATCCTCATCTGCTACTTCTCTGCTCATGCTCTCGGGGCTTACTTGCGAGGCACGGTCCTTCGCACTTTTCATTTTCACACTGTAAATCAACTGATACCAACTCTGCCTTCCATTATTTAATAAACCAATATTTCATGGTCATGAGGACGAGCTTAAAATGTTTGCTACATCAGACCTGAACAGCATTTTGAGTCATCGAAACTTGCTAGTTGCAGCGAGCATTATGCGAAAAATATGATGTGCTTTACGGTGACAACTTGCAAAACACTGCAGCAACGATTAAAATCATGCATTTTTTGTGCTCACAGGAAATCCCTGAAGCAGGAGGCACTGTGCTAGATAAATTGCGCAGCTCAAATACGGATGCGCTTTCCAATGCTGTCATGCGTACAGGCGGAGAAATGGCAGACAAAACTGGGCGCACCACGATTCTATGCGCATGCGTCCCATTCACAAGCCTCGCTGCCAGTTAGCACCACATGGCTCACTGTCCATGAGCTCGCTTGTTTCCTGTAACAGTGGACCATACGGTACACCTATTTAAAAAGGAGGATAGAATGTATATAATGCAGCATCTGATGAAGCCATGACGATGTGTTGCTGATGAAATCTGGAACTCTAGTTAGTACCCTTATTGTTAACCAGCCGACCGACCAGCAAAAAGATTTGCGACTGAAATGATGGCATCTACACCTGCCCTTAAAGGGACACTGAACAAAGTTTTGCCGCCGAGATTTTCAGCCAAAGCAAAAGATTGGGCCATGAAATTCATAGACAATAATAATTTCAAGCAGAAACTACGAAAAAATACTGAATTTAATGAGCCTTTTACAAAATGCCGCGTCTAGCTCTTAGACACGGCGTTTTCTAAAAGGTCGCGACATTTATTTTTCAAGTTTTTTTTTGTTATTCAAGACAAATCTACGGTGCATTGTTCACAGAAAACAAAATTGCCTCGGTAAGATTTCTTTGCGAGCAGCTTACTAATTTTAAGGCAGGCGCGTTGATTCGTGAACTGAAGGATGCGAGTGATCGATCTTGCCTGCTAGTGGCTAGGCGACAAAGGCTTTACCTCATGTCCTGGTGTAGCTAAGTCACGCAAATAGAGCAGAAAATGTGCATTATCATTTATTTCACCTAAATATCACACGTATGTGACTTATTGCCGGTGACAGGTGATCAGGATGAAGTCGACAAGTTGCAAATCTGAACAAGAATTCACTCGAATGAAAAACCAACCTATACTCACGTGCACGGTGAAGTCGAACACGTCGTCCGTCAATGTTGTCGTTGATGCCCGAAGGAAAAGAGAAGAGGACAAGCGACGGGGTCGTCTCTTTCTATGAAGTCGGCGGAACTGCCAGAACGGCCAACACAAAAGGCATCGGGTTGACATTCCTCCATCTGGGCATCAGTCGCTCCACCCGGGCATGCAGCTGCTACTGGTTCTACTACAATCCTCTTCCCCGTGCCTCTTCCCGACATTGCAGTGTTGCTGCCATACTCGCGAACCTTTTTAAATTAAAGCACGCAATCATGTATTATCGTGCGCCATACTAAACTTAAAAACAGTGCGCCGGTACATGAGATCACGAAGCGCGGTCCACGCCATCACAAGAACAATTAGAGAAATGAAACAAAGAAAACAAAAATGTATAAAATATTTTGTCTCAATACGATCCGCAATTCAGTTTCCTGCAGCGGCTTTTGGCTCTGTATGAACGGCCAAGCCAGCGCCAAGCCAAGCTTGCGTCCCTGATCAGCTGTTTGTTTCCATCGAGAATTCAACAGTGAACTGGCAATTTGTTTAGATGATATTGCTAAAGGGCTTGAAATTGAATATTTCTCTACGTACTACTGCTGTACTTTTCCTCTCTGTTTCCTGATCACAGTGATGAGATTGAGGAGGTTACAATTTAGAAAACAGCAAGTGCAGCTCAAGCATTGCTAGTATCGCTGTTTCGGTAATAAAATGTTACAAAGATTTTGCCCCGCGACCTGCTTGCCGTGTTCGAGCACCCAGTAGAAATTTACGGTGCCGCGTTTGAAAGAGTTGAAGAAAATTGCAATATTACGAAAGAAAGGCTCTGAAGCAACATCGCATTTTATCAGGCCTACACCTCCCACACCTAGACGATTTTATCTTGCAAAGCTGTGTATAATATTTAAAACACATTCTTTAGCCCACGATGAATTGTTCTCTCGTGTGGCTTCTCCATTTGGTACTGTAATGTTAACTTACAAAGGCAACTTTCCATATTTAGTCTCTTTAGATGTTGCAAAAGCTTGACACGTGGTGTGTATGCCATACTGGTAATTCTCCTCGTAACCTGGGTCCGCCTCTTTAAACAGCGTCGCATTTTATTGTTCGCAATTGTGTTTGTTTCATACTGTAAGCGAGCTGTGTGATTTCATCAATATTCACGAGTGTTCCCTGACTATACAAACACGTGCGTCTTATTTGGTGCGGTGCACGTTTGTATGTAGCAAAAAATGTCATTTCGTCAGCGTGTGTCTGCATACACTTGCATGCCCTGCAGTACGTGTACACAATTAATGCAGTAAGGACTGCAATGCATAGCCTTGCATGGGACATATATTCCATGCACCCTCAGAGAAATGTTGTTTGTTATGAGCCTACTGTTTATCATTACATTTTTTTTTCGTTAAAGTTTCATCTCCATATAAAGCAGCTGTATACAGGCACGAGCTTCAGCAGCTTCCTCGTTGTTCCATTTTAAATAAAAACACCAAGCCTACCCGAATCAATGATCTGTTTGCTATCATTACTGTTATGTGTTCTACGATGTACACAAGGACAGTAGTATACAAAAAATAGGGAGGGAATTGAATGCCCTGCCTGCATGGCTGCGCCGTTTCACAAGATCAGGCGCTGCACTGTGAAGCTTCCTACCGGCCTGCAGAAATTCAAGGGAGCGTACAATAGCGTGGTTCAAGAGGACTTGTGGGGATACTAGACACACTGGGTGTAAAAGATGGAGTCACTAATCGTTCAAAGGAAATCTGTAAAACTAACAAGGTAGTTAAAAAGTGGGAAAAACAGGTATCCAAGCCCACAGTGGTGAAACGTAGACTTAGGCAGGCGTGCCCACTGTCACCCTTCTTATTCATGATGTACCTAAGAGGATTAGAGGCCAAATTAGAGGCAAGGGGACTTGGCTTCAACCTCTCTTTAGTCAAACAAGGAAAACTCATTGATCAGGCACTACCAGCATTAATCTACGCAGATGATATAGTGCTAATGGCCGACAACAAGGAAGATTTGCAGAGGTTGATGGACATCTGCGGTAATGAGGGAGATAGGTTAGATTTTAGATTCAATTAGAAAAAATCAGTAGTCATGATTTTTAATGATAACAAAGGTAGTGAGCTTAGAATACAGGAAGTCACGCTAGAGATAACAGATAAATACAAATAACTGGGCGTATGGATAAGCAATGGGACTGAGTACCTGAGGGAACACGAAATATGCGTGACGACTAAAGATAACAGGAATGCAGCAGTGATGAAAAATAGGGCACTGTGGAATTACAATAGATATAATGTTGTGAGAGGAATATGGAAAGGGGTCATGGTTCCTGGGCTGACGTTCGGCAACGCGGTCTTGTGCATGAGGTCAGAAGTTCAAGCAAGATTAGAAATTAGGCAACGTGAAATATGTAGGCTTGCTTTAGGAGCTCACGGGAATACACCAAACCAGGGAGTACAAGGTGATATGGGATGGACATCATTTGATGGCAGGGAAGCTAGCAGCAAGATAAAATTTGAGAAGCGATTGAGAGAAATGGGGGAGGAGCGTTGGGCTAGGAAGGTATTCAGATACTTGTACATGAAGAATGTCAATACAAAATGGAGGAAGCGAACCAGGAAATTGACTGGTAAATACTTAGAAAACAGCAGGTGGCCAAACCAGAAAGAACTATCGGTTAAAAAGGAACTGCAGGAAACGGAGACTGACATGTGGAGAATCGGCATGATTAAGAAGTCCGCACTAGAGATCTATCGAACTTTTAAGCAGGAAATTGCCAAAGAAAGAATCTATGATAATACTCAGGGTAGTTCTCTACTGTTTGAGGCCAGGACGGGAGTATTGCGAACCAAGACATATCGGGCCAAATATGAAGAGGTAGACACAATATGCAGAGCGTGCGAAGAGAAAGAAAAAACTGCCGAACACTTGACGATGCTCTGTAAAGGGCTTCACCTTATAGTTCAAGATGATGGCGCAGAGTTTTTCAAAGCACTGGTGTTTAGGGACAGGGAGGGCAAAATAGACTTTAAGCGGGTAGACTTAACTAGAAGGAGGTTATCTGATTGGTGGCTAAAGTCAAGGCACGATTGAAAATTAAACCCTTCACTTCAAAGTACCCGTCCAACTTTACTATCTAAAGGGGAAAAAAATCTAGTGGTTAGTTCACTAAGCATTACGGCTAGGTGACGTTAGCCGCCGCCCGATCTAAAGGGTGCGGCCACATCCATCCATCTATCCAGCCAAGAATATGCTCTCTGGCTTGTTGCTCCAGGCCTAGTCAGGTAGATTTTCTGGCCTCACCGTTGAATTGTTTGCTCGGGTTGCGGCTTGCAAACATTGCGGTTTTGGGCTTCGTATCATCTTGTTCCGTCATCATGTCCTCCAAGTGGAGGACATGTCGCAGTGTGAGGAGGCAGTACGACAAGGCGCTGGAGCTATCAGTCTTACCAGGCAGGCGGTTGAGAGCGCACCGAGGCAGCTGACGCACACCAGCACTATCCGCTTCCTGTATAATACAGGCTAGGGAATTATAGAAACACAGAGCAGAAATCAACTCTTGTGCCTCTCTCATGCACTCACAAGGCGGAACCTGCTTCGAACACTGAGGACCGAGCTAAGCAACACCATGCGTGACGATAAATCCTGGTCTCCTATTGCAATAATGATTAAGGCACGCATGCAACTTAAACCATTGTCACGCAAGATGAATTCACAACACCATCGAAGTGAACCCAAGGCACGTGCTGATTATTATGTACGGTACTAGCGCTAAATTTATGCAGACGTTTAGTTGGCGCTGCTGTAGGCCTAGTTGAAGGAATGGCCACAGCTACTGCTGTGATGGAGAACGGGCTCATTAACATCTTCATGTAGATTAAAACGGCTTACCCTGAAATGGCTGGGAGTGTCACGCTATTCCTAGCAGTGGCACATGCAGTTGCATATTTAACGATTACAGAAATGGCGTACCGATTTCCAAAGCACCTATCAATACTTCCGTCAAGGCGTAGCACCAAACACTTTATCGCACATTTCGGGAAACATTCCTTTTTCTCCCAATCTGGTGGCTAGGCATGACTACGCCCAAGCATAAGCATGTTATTATGTATGTTGGAGGTATTTTCATCTGATCCCTGAAAAATTATTTCCCTAAACCCATGGAAAAAAAAGAAAATGGAATTCGCACCTGTCATCGCATTGCACCCCATCACAGGAATGGGATCAGATTGGCCTGGCGCTCAATACTCCCTTACGCTTAATCAGAGCTCGGTCTGGCACCAGCTCCAGACAAAACCATTTATAATCTCCTGTCTGGCACATCTGTTTTACTCTGCTCTCTCTCAACCAGAGTGCACCATGTACCTGTGGTTCACCCCTGGTGGATCTTTTTCACTGTTTGTGAATTGCACACAAAGCCCTTACTGGTAGATCCTATTCCCAATTCTTCACTATTCTCACGGGAGGCCACTCTTTGGGCAGCTTACATCACGACATGTGCGTGTCATGATGTCAGTGCCGTCTTTTTCAGAGTCGGCGCCGTCTTTTCTTTCTCTTTTGCTCCTTCCCTGTCCTGTGTTTCTGGTGTTGCGCTGAAAACAAGTGAAGATGTTAAAGAACACCAGATGTTCAAAATTTGCTTCTCATTAATATATCGTGGTTTTGGGAATTAAAACCCCAGATATATTGAAAGAAGATGCATGAAAAGGGAAGGATGATATTGGAAACTGGCAAAAAAGGGATGACAGACTTCTTAAGCTATGCTGCCATTGAGATTTTCAGCTGTTCACGCAATTCTCACACGTGGCTTTGATGCAGCTATGCACATATCACACAAGCATGCTCACTGTACAGTTAGTATAACTGCAACCTTCATGTACCCAGCCTTCATGTACCCTCTATGACATTTCAGAACATCTGAGTCAGTGTTAGCATCAAGTTATGTTCTTCATGCTGGGGAACCAGTGTGATGAGTTACCATTTCTACAGAATGAAGCCCTGTCTACCTGGAACAAGCTGCAAGATATATAACTAAACGGCCCTTTTCAGGACCAGTCAATCTCTGTCCGGCTTGGATGCACCAACTGATTCCCTTTATCATCAACCCTCAATAAAACTAGCAAATGTTTGTACATGTGCAAGCAGTGTCATTCAATATCTTAGGAAATGCTTGTGAAGCAATTTCAAGGAGAATCGTTTTTCTGATCTCATAGTGAGGCATTAGGAACACCTTAGTCACACCAAATGCCATTATTCAATGAGAGGAACAAGAGAAATATTTCACTGGGAACTATGAAGTAAACAAAAAAACAAATGTTTTCAGATACTGCGAGATCATTTCATAAAAAAGCTCAGAAGTTGCTATGTGTGGCCACATTTAATCTGTGCAAGCATCGTGTGGTTACAAAATTCTGTACCAAACATAGGTTCAGCTTTCTGGAATAGACAGCACTGCACAAGCTAGCTCAGTGCATGCACTTCTGTACCCTGCCAGAGAATATTTTTGCCACCAGTATGTTGTAACGTGAAGTGAAATGGTGATTGCATACTAGGGCGCGTCCTGCAGGACCCCAATAAAGTTGTTTCACTTGATCGGTTTGTGCTGTAAGCAGAACATTTCCAAGAAAAATCGTATAGTTTGGAGGAGGACTTAAGCAAGGAAAGGTGTAGATAAAACACTGGATTCACTGGCATTATCCTCACCAAGTATAACATTGTTTTCCTGGTGAAGCTTTGTGTCTGAACAGCGAGCAGGATAAGGAACAGCGACCAAAATAAAAACAGAATGACCAAAGATCTTTGCATGCTATACCGTACGTACATAAGGTGTTTCACAATATAAAGAAAATAGCGAGCCGATATGATTTTATCTTGTTATTTGCCATCCCTTGCAAGTTTTCAAAAGTGTGTGTACTAAAAAGCAACAGGAATAGCCATTATTTCACCATTCGTCACGAGAATAGGTATACTGAATGCCAATATAATGTTGTGTATGAGATACTATTGACACGTGGAAACGTAAACATAAGACAAACTGGGCAATGCCGCAATGTTTGAGCAAGACAGCATGCTTAAAATGTTAAGAATGGCTATGGTAGTCGCATGGCCATACACTGTAAAGATTGTAAGTGCAGTTCTATGTTTCATAAAACACTGTTTTTGAAAAAAGCAAGAACGAGAAATAAAAGAGAGACTGTGAAAGAATTTGCTTGTCAGGAAGGCCATGAATCAGTGCATCAGTATACCTTCACTCATTCATTCGGAGAGAGAGTATTCTTTTCTCAGTTAAGATTATATTATCATGGTCTCACATGTGTCGTTGTGCATGAGCACTGTTCTTGTACTCTGTAAAAAAGTGGGCGTAGTACCTTCAATAAAATTTAGTTGGCAGTCAACGCTCTTTCCTGTCCTTTTTGTCTCTTCCTGAACTTCTCTCACTGTTACTAGAACACAACCACGATGAACTAACTTGCCCAGATTAAGCTATTGTTGACGAAAAGTCAGAGCATGAAAATACTTCAGGGGCTCAGAACCTTCTCACTACCCGTCTAGTTACGGCCCTGGTCTATGTGTTCCGAGAGTGAAGCACTAGTGGAGCTATCTAACTACCTAACGGTGAGGAGGGTTTGTGTATACTCGAGCTTGTTTCATGACATGGTGAGAGGTGGCAGGCTGTTGAAATAATATGCTGTGTGGGAGGTCAAGATTTTGATTGAGAACGCTGAGTATGAGCCAGTGACATTAGGCGTTCAAGACTTTTTGCGATATTCACTCTAGCATAGGACCTTGGTTGGTGGTTGACGTGTGCATTTGATCACATTGTAGTCTTCCATCATAATTTTTTTGCCACTTGGCGTCGACGCTCTTGAGTTGTACCAAAGTAATTAGGAATCCAGGTACAAGTATCTTCTGTCAGTGTTTCAATGAAGAGCTGAATATGAGTAATAGCTTCCATCGATACTTCTGGCATTGGTGTATGCACATTTCTTTTGAAGTTCTCTTGTAAAAAAGCACCAAAGGTATGTTTTTGTGACTTTTTAGTGCTGGCCAGAACTGCTGGTGTGTCCGAACGGCTCTTCGATTGGTTGTGGTGTTGTCTTGTTCAGGGCCACAGAGCTTTCAGTCTTTTTTTATATTTGCCTTCACAGGAATGCTCTTTGCATGCTTCTTCAGTACTTTGTATTATTCCTAAAGCATTGACTTCCAGATTTTGATTGTGGTGCTTTAATCTAGTGTTCAACTTCACGCTAGCTTCATTTGCACGCAAAGCAAGAACTCAGGAGTATGGTAACTTTTGCTATGGGTTTTCCCTTCTTCAGTCTACTGTATTTTTGCCTGTGTTGTCTAAGCGCTGACAGCCTCGTGCGACAGCTTTTTTTTTGTGCACTTATTGTGTGCCAATGACTTATTTGCCTCCTCAGCTAAAGACTTTTTGTATTATAAGAGAAAGCTCTGTCTGTATTGCTTTTGTCATTTGCTGATGGTGTATCTTCAGTATCTTTTCTCAGTGTACACTATACTTGAATGGAAGAGCAGCATGACTACCTTCAGCTGTTAGCAGGCTTTTAGCTGCTGTAATACTGATTGATGCTCCTTTCTCGGGCGTTCTATTTTGGATGGTTGGCATGTCATTTCTTCTTTTAAACTTTAAAACTGCAGGTGCACCTTTTTCTGGTTACACCTGGTATATTTTTCCAGTGGTTATATATATATATATATATATATATATATATATATATATATATATATATATATATATATATATATATATATATATATATATATATATATATATATATATATATATATATATATATATATATATATATTGTGGTAAAGCCTTTGAACAGTGGGTCATCCTCTTCAGCGCCTTCTAGTGGGGCGCCCTTCTTCTTAAGAAGAAGAGCAGCTCGTGCAGAGAGTCGATCCCCGCATTGACTGTCGCTGTCGTGAATCATCGCTGAGTGTCCGTCAATAAACCGCTTAACAATTTGGTGGAGAGTGCTGAGAGTGCTGTGCCCTTCAAACACCTTCGGTCAGCATTCGATGCCCTTGGAGCTTCGATCCCGTACCGTGCCTCCAACCATGTACCAAGACGCCGCCCAGCAAACCCTTCCTCCTACGTCGCCGCCATGTCCCGGTGTCTCCCGCATCCGCGACCCTCCTGTCTTCACCGGCGAGGATGACACCGACGTCGAGGACTGGCTTGCCATGTACGAACGTGTGAGCGTCCCCAATCATTGGGATGAGGCAGCTAAACTAGGTAACCTGTTCTTCTACCTTGCGGGTGTGGCCGGAATGTGGTACAATAACCACGCATCTGATTTCCCAACTTGGTCCGCTTTTAAAACCGCTGTCGTCGACGTGTTCGGCCGCCCTGCTGTTCGTAAGCTGCAAGCTGAACAGCGTTTACGTGAACGAGCCCAGCAGACCGGTGAGTCCTTCACAAGTTATATCGAGGACATCCTTGACTTGTGCAAGAAAGTCGACCCGAACATGTCAGAGGCTGACAAAATCACGCATGTTCTAAAAGGCATCGCCGACGATGCCTTCACCATGCTCCTGGCAAAGAACCCCCGCACTGTGGCAGAAGTCATCATGATATGCCAAAGTTACGACGAGCTGCGGCGGCAGCGCTTGATGACCCGTCGTCCGCCACCACGTGATGCTGATCTCTCGGCCTTGTCAGCAGTTCCAGACCACGCAACCTTGCTCGCCGAAATCAAGTCGTTCGTGCGTGAGGAAGTTGCCCGCCAGGTCTCTCTACTGGCTTTTGCTTCCCCACAACAAGCTCAACAGCCATCAAGTACACTTCTACCTCCGCTCCGCCAAGCCATTCAGCAGGAAATCACCGAGGTCGTCCCTGAATACCACCAGCCACCTCCTGCATCTGTGCCACTCAGCTACGCCCAAGTTGTTGCCAGGCCGCCCCCACCGATTTCTGTCACTGTTCCGCTAAATTACACCGAAACCGTCGCGAGGCCCCAGGCCTTTGGAGAACCTGTCTCGCCTACATACGCCGGCGTCACCCACGTGCCCCGAGTGCCGCCTACCATGCACTCATATCAGCAGTCGGCTCGCCAATCGCGTTCTGCGACATGGATGCGACCAGCAAACCAATGGCGCACTGCTGATAATCGCCCCATCTGTTTTGCTTGCGGTTGCGTCGGTCATGTGGCACGATATTGCAATCGTGTGCAGCAACCGCAGGTCGCCTTCAACTTTCCCAGCCAGTCAAGACGCTCTTATGACCAACCGCCGCCTATGTCACCGTCGTCCCGCCCCGTTCCGTCTACCCGCCGTTCACCATCTCCACGACGTCGCTCACTGTCACCGATGCGGCCACGTCCACTCGAGGGCGACCAGGAAAACTAGTCGTCGCAGTCCACGAGGCAAGGGCTGCGACGCTGTCGAACTGCGGAAGCCCTCAGGAAAGCCCGTCGAACGTGATAGACGTGCTTGTGGATGGCGTTCGTGCATCTGCCCTTGTAGATACTGGAGCCGCCGTATCCGTGATGGACGAAAAACTTTGCCGATTACTGCGCGAAGTGACCACGCCGCTTTGCGGGCTCTCCCTCCGTACAGCCAGCGCCCAAAGAATTCACCCTACAGCGATGTGCACAGCCCGCCTTATGATTCAGGACGTGATGTATGCGGTCGAATTCATCATAATTTCTTCATGCTCTCACGACGTCATCCTAGGATGGGATTTTCTCTCCCGCCACGACGCCGTCATTCATTGCGCACCAGCAGAAATAGAACTCGCGCCATTCTCTTCTTTGACGCCGGCCGACAGTCCATCCGCTGCAAGCAAGTTACTCGTCAGAGACGACACTCAAGTGCCTGCAAACTCGTCCGTTGTGGTGTCGCTCTACTGCGCAAGCCTTTCTGACACCGCTGCACTCCTCTCGCCATCTCATCGTGTTTTCATAAGAAAAAGCTTGCTGGTTCCTTTCGCGACCGTCCAACTCACTCACGGCAGCACCACTATTTTTGTTGTGAACCCATCTCCGTACAGCGTTACGTTGGTGCGAGGAGAATGTCTCGGCAGCGTGGAACCCATCGAAGACGCGCAAGTTATGGATCAACCCGATGACATGCACTACCCAAGTTCCTGTACGCTTGGTGCTGTTTCGACATCTGCTTCATCATCCGATGATATATTCGGTCCCTGCATACCCGACGACCTTACGAAGGGCCAGCGTTCCCAGCTTTTGGGCCTGTTGGAAGAATTCCGCTCTTCTTTCGATGTCGCTCAACCTTCTCTCGGCCGCACATCCACCGTTACGCATCGCATCGACACAGGCGCACAGCCACCGCTGCGGCAACGTCCATATCGCGTATCTCCCACAGAACGCCGTGTAATCAACGAGCAAGTCGACGACATGCTTCGCCGCGATGTTATTCGCCCCTCTAGCAGCCCCTGGGCATCTCCTGTCGTTCTCGTCACGAAGAAGGACGGTTCTGTGCGGTTCTGTGTGGACTACCGACGCCTCAACAAGATCACTCGTAAGGACGTGTATCCACTACCGCGGGTAGATGACGCGATCGACAGCCTGCAAGGAGCAGAATTCTTTTCATCCCTCGATTTGCGCTCAGGGTACTGGCAAGTACCTATGGCTGAGGACGCTCGACCAAAGACCGCTTTTGTCACCCCCGACGGCTTGTACGAGTTTAACGTTATGCCGTTTGGGCTGTGCAATGCGCCCGCCACCTTTGAGCGCATGATGGATACAGTTCTGCGTGACCTGAAATGGCACACGTGCCTGTGCTACCTCGATGACGTCGTCGTTTTCGCTCCTGACTTCTCGACGCACCTTCAACGCCTTCGGCATGTTTTAACGCGTCTGAGAAACGCCAGTCTGCAACTGAACCTAAAGAAGTGCCAATTTGCAGCTCGGCAGCTGACAATACGCGGCTACGTCGTGTCCAAGGACGGAATTCTCCCTGATCCAACCAAATTTCGGGCCGTGACCGAGTTCCCCAAGCCGACATCCGTGAAGGAACTGCGCAGTTTCGTAGGACTGTGTTCCTACTTTCGGCGCTTCATTCGAAACTTCGCGACTATGATATCGCCGCTGACGAAGCTTCTCGGAAGTAACGGGCCTCTCCATTCGTGGTCATCACAGTGCGACGACGCTTTCAGAACACTTCGTCGTTTGTTGACGTCGCCTCCCATACTCCGCCACTACGACCCTACGGCCCCTACAGAGGTACACACGGATGCCAGTGGTGTCGGCCTCGGCGCTGTCCTTGCGCAGCGCAAACCAGGGTTCCCGGAATATGTCGTGGCGTACGCGAGCCGTACGCTTACTAAAGCCGAGACTAATTACACAGTCACCGAGAAAGAATGTTTGGCAATCGTCTGGGCCCTTGCAAAGTTCCGACCATATTTGTATGGTCGCCCATTTGATGTCGTCACCGACCACCACGCACTATGTTGGTTGTCGTCATTGAAAGATCCCTCAGGCCGTCTCGCCCGGTGGGCACTTCGCCTGCAAGACTATGACATCCGCGTGCTGTACCGCAATGGAAGGCAACATGCTGACGCCGACGCCCTGTCGCGCTCTCCCTTGCCTGACGACAATGCCAACAACTCAGTGTCTCACCTTGCCATTTCTTCGATTAGCATTCATGCTATTGCTACTGAACAGCGCAAGGATCAATGGATTGCCTCACTGATAGACTTGCTGACTGATCCATCCACTCCATCCACTCGCGCGTTGCGTCGTCAAGCCCACCATTTCGCCGTTCGCGACGACCTCCTCCATCGACGCAATTACAATGGTGACGGCCGCCAGTGGCTACTAGTCATACCTCGCAGTCTGCGCTCTGACATATGCGAATTATTTCATTCTGATCCGCCGTGTGCGCACTCCGGGGTATCGAAGACTTACCACCGCATTCGCCAACGGTACTTTTGGCGCGGCATGTACCGCTACGTGCAGAAATTCGTTCGCTCCTGCATAGAATGTCAGCGCCGCAAAACTTCAACGCACCTGTCGCCGGTAGGTCTGCAACCTCTACCTTGCCCTGCCAGGCCGTTTGGGCGCGTTGGCATCGATTTGTATGGGCCACTTCCACTAACGTCGGCTGGTAACCGCTGGGCCATTGTTGCTGTGGACCACCTCACGCGATACGCCGAAACGGCCGCTCTTCCCGCGGCTACAGCGAGCGATGTGGCTTCCTTTCTGCTCCAACGATTCATCCTGCGACACGGCCCACCCCAGGAACTGCTCAGTGACCGAGGCCGTGTCTTCCTGTCTGAAGTCGTTCAAGCCATTCTCAAAGAGTGCAACGTTGTTCACCGCAAAACTGCTGCTTACCACCCGCAGACGAATGGCCTCACAGAACGCTTCAACCGTACGCTGGGCGACATGCTCTCCAAATACGTCACCGCCGATCACACAAATTGGGATTCCATTCTACCCTTCGTCACCTACGCATATAATACCGCCCCTCAGAGCACTACTGGCTTTTCACCTTTCTTTTTATTATATGGAAGGCACCCGTCACACACCATCGACACGATACTTCCGTACAGGCCAGATCCGTCTGAGTGGGCACCTATTTCTGCTACAGCCAAGCTTGCTGAAGAATGTCGAGAGCTTGCAAAGACCTTTACTGCGCATGATCAAGAGCGGCAAAAAAGCATTCGCGCTGACGCCAGTACTACTGCACCCACATTCCTCCCTGGAGCGCTCGTCTGGCTCTCGATCCCTACTACTGCAACTGGCCTATCTTCAAAACTATTGCCTAAATACGAAGGCCCCTACCGTGTCGTCAAATGCACTTCCCCAGTCAACTACTTGATTGAACCCATCGAACAATCTTCGGACATGCGTCGTCGAGGACGCGACATTGTTAACGTGGAGCGCCTCAAGGCCTACCATGACCCGCTCATTGTAACCAGCTGTTAGGTCGCCAGGCGGCTCCCTTTTCGTACCCGGGGTAGTTGTGGTAAAGCCTTTGAACAGTGGGTCATCCTCTTCAGCGCCTTCTAGTGGGTCGCCCTTTTTCTGAAGAAGAAGAGCAGCTCGTGCAGAGAGTCGATCACCGCATTGACTGTCGCTGTCGTGAATCATCGCTGAGTGTCCGTCAATAAACCGCTTAACAATATATATATATATATATATATATATATATATATATATATATATATATATATATATATATATATATATATATATATATATATATATATATATATATATATATATATCACACACTTCGGGTGAGGCCCCGCCGATCCAACATCGACGTGCGGCAGACTCACAGTGCTTCCACTTTACGCTTCGGCCTACGACGCCTGAAAGCCCTCGAAGTGGCACATTTCGAATTTATTTGCGGGTTGGTCGACCCGTGCGGGGTTGCACGTGTGATGATGTGTGGGCCTGACCGACGCACTCATAGAGCAGACACGGAGTTTGATTACACATAAACAAGCATTTAATTAAAACAGGGGCAAAGGCAGGAGATTACAAAAATAACAAAGGAGGAAAACTGATACGCGCGATAGAAACAACAGCGATATAATAAAATGTGCTAAAAACACTACAAAAGATACAGGCTAAAGACAAATATGCGGAACAATAATAAAATAACAACAAGATGGAAATCGTAAAAGGGTTACAAGGAAATAATTACAGAATGATCATTGGTCGCGCCTTTGAATTTCTATCGTGCGACGCAGCGCACACAACTACACAGATTAAAAAAAAAAGGCTGGTAAAGAATTTAACAGTTTAAAAAAGTCACAATAAAAAGTTCCATACGGACCAGGCCAGCTCTTGGTGCACGTAGGGGAGTTGACGGGTGCCGCTGAAGGTCTCGCCGGCTTGATAGACGACGAGGGTGCCCGGAATTGCAGCAGTCTCAATACGTTGCACGGGTCACTCCATGCTCGCCGCCTACGCGAGACTCGCGACACCGACGACCGCACTTGTTGCTGGCTGTACGTCAACTGCCTTTTCCGATGCAGTCGAAACATTTTCAGAGGTGTACACGTGCTCCCGTCCCATCTGGGGGTAATTGCTTGTTTCAACCGCTGGTGACCCTTTCGGTACAGGTGCAGGGTAGACGAGCCGGCGCCACGCTGGGTAGTTAGTCGCCGGATGTCGTCCCCCAACACAAAAGCGCCCTTCCCTGGAAGATGGGGCCCGCGGATAATCCGAAAATTGGAGTCGTTTGTGACATAGCCCCCTTCTTAAGAATATTACTCCGTAATATTCAAGAAAATCACAAACGCACAATGTTCGCGAGCTTTAGTGTTCCGGTCGTCCACCAATGCGTTTTCTTTTTCGCGCACCATTTCACTGATGTGGACGACATCGCAGAGAACATCTGATACACTACACTTTCATGGTCATCATACGATGAATGTCATAACCCGCGCACCACGACACGAACATACACATGAAACACGAAAAGAAAGTCTCAAAAATACTGCACGATTCAAGGAAAAGGCACGTAGGCATTCTTTCATGCCACATATTCAAAAATACACGCTGTAAGTGGTATACAAAAGTCGCTTATTGACACGCAGCTTTCGAAAAAGATGAATGAGTAATAAATCGGCATGATCATTTGTGCACAGTTCTTGGACATGCTCCACACTAAAGCGCTTCCTTTCAAAATAATAATAGAAAGAAAAGTCTTGAATAACATAGCGTCATGTTTATCACGCATGCGTACCGTGAGACACTTCGATTGTATGACCAACCGGTCTCTTAAAATGAAGAAGCCCAACTAATAAAATAACAATATCCCTAAATTAAGGCTTCCCTAACAGAACGGGTAATAGATTGAAACAACAGAACATCGTCTACAAACCCACAGTCGACAAAAGCAAACCAAAAGATTATTTAAGCTATTAGTCCTCCCATTCATGGAATGCTCCTAAATCTAAAAACATAAATGAACATTGTTTCAAACAACAAGTCATTTGCCTTTAAGGTTACCTTTGAGTTCCTATGTACGTAACCTTTATCCGTGCTCGGGGTGGTCGCACTCTTGGGGGAGCCGTTCGAAACAACCCGGGCAGACAAAAGAGCGTATGGCCGCTACACGGACGCCTGTTTCCCGTTAGTCTGCACCCCGGAGGCATGCCTTCATCGACGCTTCGTTCTACGAAAACGGGTCTCCGAGCCACGTCGTGTCGCATGGCCGAAAGGCACTGGTTCACCATGCACCCCGCGCTTCGAGCAGGACAATGGAGCGAAGGGGGTCGGCTCTTCCGAGCTCCACGAACAAATGCCTGCCTCACCCCTCTATCTGTCGGGCGGTTTGAAGCATAGGGGCCCACTCGACTGGCGAATGCCACAAAACGCGAACGAAGCTTTCGTAGCGTTGATTGCCGTTTGGCAATTCGCGATTTTCCCGGTTGCTTTGCAGCCTTCGTTTTCCTTCTGTTTGTGCGGCGTCTTTTTCTTTTTGCACGTTGCCCAGTGCTCACTTTTGAGAAGTCCGCTTGCAACATTAGCAGAGCAGAACTTGTCTCGCTTGTCTATTCGGCTATAATGCCTCTACAGTCGGGATTTTTCGTTAACTTGTGGACACCCTGACTTGCGGGAAGCTTGACTGACGGCTGAGCAATGCAAGCGTCTTCCTCGGGGCTGCGCCGCTCGCACCTGGAAGAACTACTTGCCCCAACATTGCCCAGCTCGCAGTGTGCGTCAACACCCGACTGTGCCCCGCTCTCTGTACAGGGGTCCTCACCTACCGGGCCGGAGGTACTGCGAACTTCACATTTAGCTGCTATGGCGACGCACAAACAGGGTGGCTGTGCCAAGTTCATTACAGATGGCATTTCTGTATTAACAAGACTCTCCAGGCACAGCGCCTCGTCGCCATCACTGCGGCCTTCAGTGGCCTTTGTGGCCACAATGGGACTTTCAGCAGCTAACTCCTTAGATTCACTCGTGAACCCGATGTTCGCCTCATCAGTACTGCTATTTTGGCCGGCTCTCAGCGGTTTGGCACCTACGGGCTCTTTGCCCTTTTCGTGCCTTGCATCCCAGGTCTCAAACATGCGCCGTCTACTTTCCATTTTCTGGCGCAGTAGCTGAACATGACCCTGGTATGACTGCTTGTTCAGACCACGATCGATCGCGCTACTGGTTGTTCTAGCCGCTACGCTGAGACCTGACTGCATCGCACACAGTCCCAGGCGCTCTTTCTCCTTCTGAATTCGGAGCCGGGATTTTTCCCTTTCTTGCTCCATCTCGAATTCCGCGAGTTGTCTGAAATATGCGCGTTCCGCATCACGCTCCTCTTTACGCTTAGTGCGCTCTCTTTCCACGAAATCGTACAATTCTCTGCCCTCAAAGCCAAAACCCCTGCCCTGTTCAATCAGCTTATCAAACTCCGTGCCGTTCATTGTTAAAACAGTTGTCCACCAACAAAACAATAAAAGGACGTCTACATATCACGCTCAGAGCTACGTCAGTCTCTCAGACACCACCACGTGGTCGGCCAGTCCTGTCGCGCGGACGCCAGATAATGTCACAAACTTCGAGTGAGGCCCCGCCGATCCAACATCGACGTGCGGCAGACTCGCAGGCTTCCACTTTACGCTTCGGCCTGCGACGCCTGAAAGGCCTCGAAGTGGCACATTTCGAATTTATTTGCGGGTTGGTCGACCCGTGCGGGGTCGCACGTGTGGTGATGTGTGGGCCTGACCGACGCACTCATAGAGCAGACACGGAGTTTGATTACACATAAACAAGCATTTAATTAAAACAGGGGCAAAGGCAGGAGATTACAAAAATAACAAAGGAGGAAAACTGATACGCGCGATAGAAACAACAGCGATATAACAAAATGTGCTAAAAACACTACAAAAGATACAGGCTAAAGACAAATATGCGGAACATTAATAAAATAACAACAAGATGGAAATCGTAAAAGGGTTACAAGGAAATAATTACAGAATGATCATTGGTCGCGCCTTTGAATTTCTATCGTGCGACGCAGCGCACACAACTACACAGATTAAAAAAAAAGGCTGGTAAAGAATTTAACAGTTTAAAAAAGTCACAATAAAAAGTACCATACGGACCAGGCCAGCTCTTGGTGCACGTAGGGGAGTTGACGGGTGCCGCTGAAGGTCTCGCCGGCTTGGTAGACGACGAGGGTGCCCGGAATTGCAGCAGTCTCAATACGTTGCACGGGTCACTCCATGCTCGCCGCCTACGCGAGACTCGCGACACCGACGACCGCACTTGTTGCTGGCTGTACGTCAACTGCCTTTTCCGATGCAGTCGAAACATTTTCAGAGGCGTACACGTGCTCCCGTCCCATCTGGGGGTAATTTTGCTTGTTTCAACCGCTGGTGACCCTTTCGGTACAGGTGCAGGGTAGACGAGCCGGCGCCACGCTGGGTAGTTAGTCGCCGGATGTCGTCCCCCAACACAAAAGCGCCCTTCCTTGGAAGATGGGGCCCGCGGATAATCCGAAAATTGGAATCGTTTGTGACCATATATATATATATAAATATATATATATATATATATATATATATATATATATATATATATATATATATATATATATATATATATATATATATATATAATATATATTGCTAACTTGAGAAACAAGGCCTCTTTACGTTAGGTGCACATCAGGTGGGAAGAGTACTTCTATTACTTGCCAAGATTGTGGCACCTTATGGTGGGAATCATAATGCACTGTTGATGTGTCAAATTCACATAGCATAATTCCAAGGCACTCGATCAATATCCAAGGAAGAAAATTATGTTCTTTTGCGTGAGTTTCAGCAACTCATAGTAATTTGTATGTAAATGAATACTTCATCATTCTTGGCTGTCATGTTTTATGGAAGCACATGTGCTTCGTTAATAACAAAAAAACACGCACGCTCACGCCACTGCAGTGGCGTGAGCGTGCGTGTTTTTTTTTTGTTATTAACGATTTGCCCTATGCATTCACGTTTCTTCTTTTTTTGTGTGTCGTACTTCTCGTATCGCGCAGCCTACCGTTTTGGGCACACGTAAAAAAAGTACATAAAAAAGATGCGTTCCACGCCGAAATTCGCGTTCGCAACGAGCTGGGCACCGACAGGGTGCCCTACGACGCCCACACACTCCGCAACACCTTACCAACCGTTCGCTGCGATATTGTTGGGAATTCGTGTGGTCGTTGCATGAATATAGCGCGTGCGTGCGTGCGCACGCGCGTCTGTGTGTTAGATCACGGCAACTGCATATGTTGTATGATTCAGTCACCATAACGCAACTGACGACCCCCGCTCTTCCCACACGTCAAGCAGCAGCAAGTGCCGTTAACACGTACTGTGCTGTGAACGCAAAACAGAGTCGAATAGGTCGCGTAGATAGCTAGCCCGACACATGATACGATAAGATTTGCGTCAGATATTCGACGTCTACATGCACGCGTAAGACAGCGGTATCCGCAGCAGCTTCGTCATACGTACGAATAGCACCGCATCGGACGTCACGTCTGACATAGAAACTTGATCGGTAATTTTTTCTCACTTAAAAAGTCTACCTTGCACAACTTCAACCAACGATTATGCATTTCAACGAGCTGTGCATGGTTTAATGATTGATTGATTGATATGTGGGGTTTAACGTCCCAAAACCACCATATGATTATGAGAGACGCCGTAGTGGAGGGCTCCGGAAATTTCGACCACCTGGGGTTCTTTAACGTGCACCCAAATCTGGGCACACGGGCCTACAACATTTCCGCCTCCATCGGAAATGCAGCCGCCGCAGCCGGGATTCGAACCCGCGACCTGCGGGTCAGCAGCCGAGTACCTTAGCCACTAGACCGCCGCGGCGGGGCATGGTTTAATGACGAAAAGATAGTTCGAATATTGTGCCCGGCACATATATTACTCTCTCCCTAACTTGAAAAATCGGCGCGTGAATTGGGGCCAGAACAGCGTCAAAAAGCAGCACACGCAGAAATTGGCTCATATTCTAATATTATGACATCGTGATGTTGACTTTTCAGCTGACGCCGGCAATAACGTTCAAACGGCGGGCCAATAATGCCGGTCTTATTGGATGGCTCCGCCCATATTGGCTGCTACTTGTACAACCTGGCCCGATGTGTCCGTTCTAATAGGCCGGCACAGCCTATATGGGCGGAAAGTTCTGAAAGCTGGCCCAATATAACCAATCTAATAGACTGGCACAGCCATCATTGGCGGAATGTTGTTAATGCTGGTCCAACATAGCCGTTCTATTCGGCTGGCAGAACCAATATTGGGGGTACGTTGTCAACGCTGGTCCAACGTCGCCGTTCTATTTGGCTGGCATAGCCAATCTTGGCGGTACGTTGTGAAAACTGGGCCGTTCATGGGCCAGGCAATGCCGATCTATCCCCAATATTGGGCCAACCTTCTGTGCTGCCTGGGTGACATTCGACTGAACGGGCAACGTCTGTCCGTCAAAGCCGAGCATAAATTCTTAGGCTTAATCGTGGACAACAAGTTGACCTTCGTACCCCACATAAAGTATTTAAAAACAAAATGTTTAAAAGCCATGAATGTTATAAAAGTGTTGTCACGTACTACATGGGGTAGTGACAGGAAATGCCTCATGAACCTGTATAGAAGCCTAATTCGCACCCGCTTAGATTATGGGGCCATTGTTTATCAGTCTGCGACTCAAAGTGCTTTGAAGATGCTGGATCGCGTGCACCATTCGGGCATCCGCCTTTCTACGGGTGCTTTTCGCATCAGCCCCGTAGAAAGCCTTTACGTTGAGTCAGATGAGTGGTCGCTTCATCTGCAAAGAACCTACATGTCCTTTGTATATTTCCTTAAGGTGAAGGCAGACAAGAGGCACCCCTCATACTCTACTATTAATGACTTGTCGAGCTCCATTCTTTTCCAAAACAGGCCTTCAATGAGGCAGCCCTTCTCAGTTCGCCTGAAGGGTCTAGCTGAGGACACTGGAGTGTCACTCGAACACAGTTTAATGGCTTCTGTAGCATACTGTTATGCCAGCGAGTCCTCGTCAAACGACCGTGCCTCTGAAAAAGGCAATCTGGGTCAAGGCCAGCCCGCAGTCTGCCTGGCGCGATCACCTCGACGGCGTGAACACGCGCGGCGCTCCTCTGGCCCACGTGCAGTGAGTCAGTTGCGCACGTGACAGCGAGCCGGCGTCCTCGTGTCAGGTGGTCTGACGCATGGCGCGGCGGCCCCATTGGCGGAATCTGCCCGGACGACCAGCGGCGCTTCTGATTGGACATTTTGGTTGGACCCGGTGTAAATAAAAGAAGCCCTGCGGCGCGTCGCGATCGGCGGTCCTATGTGAGAGGCGTCCCCGTGCCGGAGTGCCGACATGTGTGGGAGTCAGCGGTCTTAGGCGAAAGACTGACCTATGTGTTAGAGAGAAGAGCTCGGCTCTTCGAGTCTCTGTCGGCCCCAGTGCCGAAATTGTAACGCCTCTGTAAATATGCTGTACATAAACCTTGTTTAACTCACCGTCGTCTCGTCCGCTCGTCTTATCAGCTCTGCGCAGAAGCAGTCGCGAGCTGATAAACATACGCTACCAAACGGCTGGTGACCTTCCCGGCGGAGTTGAAAGCAGTGGCGCCTCCGGGGCCGTGTTGGCGTCGCCGTCTTTCGCAACAGTGGTGGCTTCGGAGGGATCGGCCCGTCGTTCGCAACAGTGGAGGTCAGCGGCGGTATTTCGGAGGTGGCTTCTCAACAGTGGTGGCAGCGGTGGGATAGGCCCGTCTACTCAACAGTGGTGGCAGCGGTGGGATCGGCCGGCGTCAGCGACATCGATGCGGTGAGTGCCTGATGTTTTCCCCTCAGTTCACCAGACTACTCTAGCTCAGGTTGTAGTAGTTTAGAGAAAGGGCTGTGTGAAGCATTGAAGTGAGCTTTGATCGTTTCAAGCCAAGTTGAAGTGCTTTGAAACCAAAGTTAATGCGGAGGTGGTAAACACGGGAGGGTGAAAAATTGCTTGCGCGTCTTGCTAGTAGGCTTATAGTGGGTACGGCAAGTAGATTCTTAACAGGGGCAAACAGCAAGAGGCTAGTGTGAACGATGGAGAACCTTAAAGTGAAGGAACTCATCGAAATTTGTGAGGAACTCGGCATTACTTTGGGCCGTGCGAAACGAAAGCAAGCGATCCTTGATATCATGAAGGATGAGGGAGTGTCGGCTGAGGAAGTCGATGAGGCCTGGGTGGATATTAAAGCACGCCGTGAGGAGGCTGAAAGGCGAGAAGTAGAAGCTCGCGAACGTGAGGAGGCTGAAAGGCGAGAAGCTCGTGAAGAAGCTGAAAGGCGCGAAGCTCGCGAAGAAGCTGAAAGGCGCGAAGCTCGCGAAGAAGCTGAAAGGCGCGAAGCTCGCGAACGTGAAGAAGCTGAAAGGCGCGAAGCTCGCGAACGTGAAGAGGCTGAAAGGCGCGAACGACGCGAGGAGGCCGAGAGACAGGAGCGTCTCGAGTTGAAACGACTAGAATTGGCAATCCTACAGTGTTCGCAGGCGCCTAGCGTAGCTTCTCCGACGATTCAGGTCAGCGGTATTAGAATTCGGGATCAACTGCCACCGTTCGTAGTAGGCGAGGACATGGCGAAGTATCTCGTCAAGTTTGAACACGTCTGTGAGCGAAATGCTTTGGAGCAGTCTCTTTGGGCGCGGAACCTGCTAGCTCTTCTTCCCGGCGAAGTGTCCGACGCGATAACTTGCTTGTCGAGGGAAGCGTTTGAGAGCTATGACGAGGTTAAGGAAGTGCTCTTGAGACGTTATAAGTTGTCACCCGAGGCTTTCAGGCAAAGGTTCCGGTATGCTGAAAAGGGGAATGAGTCACACGTTGACTTCGCGTTTCGTCTTAAAGCCGATTTAATTGAATGGCTCAAGGGCGAAGGTGTTTATGATGATCGCGATAAAGTGGTGGAATGCGTTGCATTGGAGCAATTCTACCGCTGCATCGAGGATGATGTCAAACTTTGGCTGCAGGACAGACTTGGGGAAGTACGGTTAAACAAGGCAGCAGAGTTAGCTGAGGAGTATTATACTCGCCGAAAGTTGCATAGCAGGGCAGCGCGCGTTGAAAAGGATGAAAAGAAAGAGGGCTTTTCAAGGAAACCTGATCAACGGAAACCCGTTGCGGCGCACCGTAATTTCAAAAAGGACCCGTCTCTTACGAAGGACAGTGTAGGGGAAGGGCAAACAGAAGCGGAGAAATCGAGTGAGGTTTCTACCACACAGGCATTAGAACCGGAAAACAAACGGAAGCCGCTAATCTGCTACAACTGTAAAAAGGAAGGGCACATCGCGAGAAACTGTCAGGAAAAGTTTGCCTTCGCAACGATCCGAGAATCAGAAAAAAACATGCGGTTGTTGGAGCCGTATCTCCAAGAAATTAGGGTCAATGAGAAAACGTGCCGAGCACTTAGAGACTCATCGGCAACCATGGACGTTGTCCATCCTTCATTGGTGTCTCCGGATGACTTCACAGGAGAATGCGCGTGGATCAAGCAAGTCGCCGAGGAGCAGAGTGTTCGCTTACCAATCGCCACCGTTGTCATTGAAGGCCCGTTCGGTAAGCTTTGCACCGAAGCGGCTGTGTCTGCCGCGCTGAATGGTCGTTTTTCTTATCTTTTCTCCAACAACTCGGAGCAGCTTCTCAAAGAGCAGGGCAAATCGTTCTTCCCCAACTTAGCGTGCATGGCTCCCACGCGATCGCAAGCGCGAAAGCTTTCGCGGAAGCTTGACTTGGTTCCATGCGGTGAACTCTCAAGTGACCTTGTCGGCGGGTCGACGGAACCCCAGAAAGGAAATTTTCCGCATGAGTCATGTGAGCAGTCACGCGAGCGGCCCGTCGCGGGAGCGGCCGGCGCGGTATGCGCTGGGGGAGACGACGTGGCGCCATTGAGTCAGAGCGAGAGGGTTGCAACGCTCTCGCCTGTAGCGGAAAGTTGGAGCGAGCTGCCGAGAGTTGATCGAGAGACGCTCATTCGAGGGCAGAGTGAGGATCTCTCGATTGAAGCTCTAGTGGAAAGCCAAATTGAAGCGCTCGTGGAAAGCCAGAAAAACGCGGCAAAAGTGCTGTCGAAGGAGCACTACGAGAAATCGGGGAAGAAGCGCGCTTTTGAAGTTGATAATCAGGTAATGCGGCTGCAGCCACCCAAAAGGAACAAGCTCGAGGTTGATTGGGAAGGGCCCGCCAAAGTATTATCGAAGCCTTGCGATACAACTTATGAGGTGCAAGTAGGAAGGCGGCAGAACAAAATTTACAACTTGATGAAACCCAATGTTCAACATCAAGCGGTCGTAAATCTGTTGATGAATGCTTCAGAGGAAGAGGAAGCAGAAATTTTTAGTTCTAGTGAGGTAATCGAAAGGAGATCGAAAGTAATCTGGGAGCAGATAAACCTAGAGCCTAGCTTAAGTGAAGGAGGACCTGAGAAAGAGGACCTGAGAAAGATTGGTTCCGAGTTTGAAGACGTGTTTTCGGACCGCCCCGGAAACATGAGTGTGATCGAACACGATATCGAGCTAAGCGGTGAGGAGTCAATCAGTAGCAAGCCGTATCGTTGTTCCCCTGTGCAACGTCGCAAGTGTGAGCCGCTCTTGGTGCCGCATAGGTATCGTCGCCTAAAAGTGGCCGGTTACTGAGGTGGAGCATGTTGCTCCACAGCGCAACTTTGACGTTCGCTAAAGAGAAAAAAAAAGAAAGGTAAACGTTAATGCAGGTGCATTGAGCAGTGCGTTTAGTTAGTACCTTCTCAACCTTTCGGTTTCTGGCTGGCGATTCGGGGCAAAATTTTGACCTCATCACGACCTGGGCTGAGCGCTCTCGTTCAGAGTGATCTCAAGGGGCCAACTTTGTGGTATTCTAATTCGTTACGTTGTTGTACGTGGAAGAAAAAAATTGAGTTGTCATTTTAAAGGTCTTTTGTCCCACATGTGCCTCTTGATGTAGAGGGAACAAAATTCCGATAGACACGTAGATAGGTATATGTTGTACTATACTTTGTCTGGTGTTCTGTCGGGTGACCGAAGGCACTTGCGTGTGTCGTGTGTTGTCTGTTGTCGATCCGTTCTTGGCAAGTTGCAGAACCATCGACAAGTGCTGAAACCGAAGATGGTCAGAAGAGACGAGTGAAGCTGGTCAACAAGTTGTGGCGACGAGCAAGTGGAGCTGGGATCCGTCGTCAAAATGGGATGTGTTCCCGGAACAGTCTGGAGCTGTAGTCTCCCCATGGCCCTGGAGGCGAACCTGGAGGGACCTGGCGAACGAGCGCACCTGACATCCGAGCCCCGTGGAAGCAGCTCGTCTTTCCGGTGCATTGTCTGGCGGCGGGGGTGCTGTTATGCCAGCGAGTCCTCGTCAAACGACCGTGCCTCTGAAAAAGGCAATCTGGGTCAAGGCCAGCCCGCAGTCTGCCTGGCGCGATCACCTCGACGGCGTGAACACGCGCGGCGCTCCTCTGGCCCACGTGCAGTGAGTCAGTTGCGCACGTGACAGCGAGCCGGCGTCCTCGTGTCAGGTGGTCTGACGCATGGCGCGGCGGCCCCATTGGCGGAATCTGCCCGGACGACCAGCGGCGCTTCTGATTGGACATTTTGGTTGGACCCGGTGTAAATAAAAGAAGCCCTGCGGCGCGTCCCGATCGGCGGTCCTATGTGAGAGGCGTCCCCGTGCCGGAGTGCCGACATGTGTGTGAGTCAGCGGTCTTAGGCGAAAGACTGACCTATGTGTTAGAGAGAAGAGCTCGGCTCTTCGAGTCTCTGTCGGCCCCAGTGCCGAAATTGTAACGCCTCTGTAAATATGCTGTACATAAACCTTGTTTAACTCACCGTCGTCTCGTCCGCTCGTCTTATCAGCTCTGCGCAGAAGCAGTCGCGAGCTGATAAACATACGCTACCAAACGGCTGGTGACCTTCCCGGCGGAGTTGAAAGCAGTGGCGCCTCCGGGGCCGTGTTGGCGTCGCCGTCTTTCGCAACAGTGGTGGCTTCGGCGGGATCGGCCCGTCGTTCGCAACAGTGGAGGTCAGCGGCGGGATTTCGGAGGTGGCTTCTCAACAGTACCCGCCACCGTGGCAGTGGCAGACTATAGACTGCGATGTGTCTTTTCTGGAGGTTACAAAACATGCGCCCATTGCCCATATCCGTACATATTTCCTGGAACTTCAACACAAATACACACGTCCTGAGTTTTTTACAGATGCCTCTAAGTCTAACTCCTGTGTGTCCTACGCTGCTGTTGGCCCTTCCTTTTCGGATGCTGGCCCTCTACATCCAGGCACAAGTATCTTCACAGCGGAAGCTCACGCGATACTCGTGGCAGCTAAACACATAAAACAATCACAAATACAAAAAGCAGTAATTTATACAGACTCCCTCAGTGTGGTCACGGCTCTGCAAAGTCTTAAAAAACAAATAAAAACCCTGTCCTCATTTCACTTTACTCCATTTTATGCACACTCTACACACTCAACCGACATGTTGTTGTGTGCTGGGTGCCAGGGCACCGTGAGATTCAAGGCAACGTGAGGGCGGATCAGCTCGCTGCATCCGTCCATGAGAGCACTGCCATTACATCCATATCAATCCCGGCCCTTGATCTTAAGCCGTCTCTCAAACTAAACCTCAGGGACTACTGGCAGAGCAAGTGGGATACACACACACAAAACAAACTACACGTTATCAAGCCACAGCTTGGCCATTGGCCACCAGTATCAAAATCACGTCTAACAGAGGTAACACTAACAAGACTCAGGATAGGGCACACATACACGACACACACACATCTTTTATCCGGTGGTGATCCACCATTGTGTGATAAATGTGGGGAGGCTTTAACAGTTCTTCACGTTTTAATCGAATGTAAACAGTTAGACACTCTAAGAAGACAACACTTCCCATTACCCTACCGACAACATATACCTTTACACCCTGCAATGTTTGTCGGTAGGGAACCACTTTTCACCCATAAATCATTGTTAGCTTTTTTAAGAGATGTTAATTTTTACTATGTATTATACCCAGGCATTGCGTAGCGTGACCTCTCAAGAGAGGTCGCTGCTGCTGTGATTACATTTAAAAGCACTTGCCTGGCAGCCCTTGGACACAAGGGCACTGATGAGGCAAGTGTGCTAGTGCCAAATATTTTTACATGTTTTTATTATCAAAACCTTTGTCACCCTTTTTAATATGCATATCACGCCACTCTCATGTCTTTAATACTTATGTTTTTACCCACATTATCGCGAGGAATTTTAAGGCCCCTATACAGCCACGCAACATATCATTGTCCACATCTCTATACTCATTGAAATGGCGCTCTTTGGCCATCAATTGGCCCTTGCGCCATAAAACACCACACATCATCATCAAGTGCTGTGTGTACAGGAAACACACCTAAAATCCTCCAATACAAATTTTTTACGTGCTTATGTCATATACGGAAAGGACCGAGATGATGGTGTTGCGTCATCCGGTGGTGTAGCCATTATTATTAACCAATGAGTAGCGTGCACACATTTACCACTCCAGACATCCCTTGAGGCGGTGGCTGTTCGAGCGGTACTTTTAAACAAACTCGTCACCATCTGCTCTTTGTATGTAACTCCCCACCACCGTCTTGAAAGACGTGAATTTCAGTCTTTAATAGACGAACTGCCTGAACCCTATTTGCTTCTTGGGGACCTAAATGCACATAGTGGACTGTAAGGCGATTCTCGCTGTGATGCACGAGGTCGTCTCATTGAACAATTTCTCTTCTCTTACGGTGCCTGTTTGTTGAATAGGAAAGAGCCAACCTACTATAACGTTGCCAACAAAACTTACTCGTCTATAGACCTCAGCATCGTATAACCTTCACTTCTACCCCTACTGAAATGGAAAATCATAAATAATCCATATGGAATGACCATTTTCCTGTAGTGTTGACTTCACAAACAACATATGAATGTCCTCTACATGTTCCCAAATGGCTGATAAACAAAGCAGACTGGGAACAGTTCCACAACACTACACGTTTGAGTTGGACAGACATATGCAGGTTAAACATAGATGAAGCTGTGCAGTACTTCACAGCTTTTCTAACTGACGCAGCAGCCAGGTGCATACCGCAAACATCTGGAATGCCCGGCAAACAACACGTCCCATGGTGGAACACAGAGTGTCGTAACGCGCGAAAGGAACAGAACAGGGCATGGAGATTGCTTCGTAACTCACCAACAGCCGAAACTCTTGAGACCTTCAAGAAAATAAAGTCTCAAGGAAGGAGAACGCGTCGGCAGGCCAGAAGAGAAAGTTGGCACAAGTTTTTATCAGAGATAAATTCATATACACAAGAGGCCAAAGTCTGGAACATGGTTGGAAGGGTAGCAGGAAGAAAAGTACACTCACTCCCACTCGTAAACACTCAAGGTGATACCTTAGAAGATCAGGCAAACTTCCTCGGTGCACACTTTGAATAGGTATCCAGCTCGTCCCACTATACTGACACTTTCCAAAAATGCAGAACAAGAATAGAAAAACAGAAACTCGAACACAAATCCACTAGATACGAGGCATATAACCAAGCTTTCCGTCTAGCGGAGCTCCGAACATCTCTAAACTCCTGCAGTACTTCTGCCCCAGGTTCTGACCGTGTGGTGTATGAAATGTTAAAAAACCTACCAGCCAAAACACAAAAAACCTTACTTTGTTTGTACAATGCCATCTGGTTTTCTGGCACTATCCTTACCTCCTGGAAAGAGGCTATTATTATTCCCATTTTGAAAGAGGGCAAGGACCCTTCTTTAGCTTCAAGTTATAGGCCTATTGCACTTACAAGTTGCTTGTGCAAAGTATTCGAAAAAATGATAAACTGCCGACTTGTACATATTCTCGAAACAAACAATTTGCTCGACCCATTTCAGTGCTGGTTTCGAGAAAGTAGATCCACCACAGACCACCTTGTTCGTATCGAGGCACAGATCAGAGACGCCTTCGTTCATAAACAATATTTTCTCTCTGTGTTCCTCGATATCGAAAAGGCGTATGATACAACATGGCGTTTCGGAATTCTAAGAGACCTGTCCCACCTTGGTGTGCGCGGAAGAATGTTTCATATAATCGAAAGTTACCTGTCAAACCGGACATTCCGTGTCCGTCAGGGCAGTGTGCTCTCCCAAACATTTGTCTAGGAAACAGGCGTGCCACAAGGTGGTGTGCTTAGTTGCACACTTTTTCTCATCAAAATGAATTTCTTGCACTTGTCCATCCCCCGCAATATGTTCTATTGTACATATGTCGACGACGTCCAGCTTGGCTTCAAGTCATGCAACTTGGCCATGTGTGAGCGGCAGGTTCAGCTGGGTTTAAATAAGGTCTCTAAATGGGCAGATGAAAACGGATTTCGACTTAACCCACAAAAAAGCACGTGTGTCTTGTTCTCTCGAAAGAGAGGCATGCACTCGGAACCTGATATTCGACTGAACGGGCAACGTCTGTCCGTCAAAGCCGAGCATAAATTCTTAGGCTTAATCTTGGACAACAAGTTGACCTTCGTACCGCACATCAAATATTTAAAAACACAATGTTTAAAAGCCATGAATGTTATAAAAGTGTTGTCACGTACTACGTGGGGTAGTGATAGGCAATGCCTCATGAACCTCTATAGAAGCCTCATTCGCACCCGCTTAGATTATGGGGCCGTTGTCTATCAGTCTGCTACTCAAAGTGTCTTGAAGATGCTGGACCCCGTGCACCATTTGGGCATCCGCCTTTCTACGGGTGCTTTTTGCACCAGCCCCGTAGAAAGCCTTTGTGTTGAGTCAAATGAGTGGTCACTTCATCTGCAGAGAACTTACATGTCCTTTGTTTATTTCCTTAAGGTGAAAGCAGACAAGAAGCACTCCTCATTCTCTACAATTAATGATTTGTCGAGCTCAACTCTGTTTTAAAACAGGCCTTCGATGAGGCAGCCCTTCTCAGTTCGCCTGAACTGTCTAGCTGAAGAAACTGAAGTGTCACTTGAACACAGTTTAATGGCTCCTGTAGCATACCCGCCGCCGTGGCAGTGGCAGACTATAGACGGCGATGTGTCTTTCCTAGAAGTTACAAAACATGCACCTATTGCCCATATCCGAACATACTTTCTGGAACTTCAACACAAATGCACACGTCCTGAGTTCTTCACAGATGCCTCCAAGACTAACTCCTCTGTGTCCTACGCTGCTGTCGGCCCATCCTTTTCGGATGCTGGCCCTCTACATCCACGCACAAGTATCCTCACAGCGGAAGCTTACGCGATACTTGTGGCAGGTAAACACATCAAGCAATTACAAATACAAAAAGCAGTAATTTATACAGACTTTCTCAATGTGGTAACGGCTCTGCACAGTCTTAAAGAACAAAAAAACCAGTCCTTGTCTCACTTTACTCCATTTTGTGCACACTCTACACACTCAAACAACATGTTGTAGTGTGCTGGGTGCCAGGGCACCGTGAGATCCAAGGCAACTTGAGGGCGGATCAGCTCGGAGCATCCGTCCATGAGAGCACCGCCATTACATCCATATCAATCCCGGCCCTTGATCTTAAGCCGTCTCTCAAACGAAACCTCAGGGACTACTGGCAGAGCAAGTGGGATACACACACACAAAACAAACTACACGTTATCAAGCCACACCTTGGCTATTGGCCACCGGTATCAAAATCACGTCCAACAGAGGTAACACTAACAAGACTCAGGATAGGACACAATTACACGACACACACACATCTTTTGTCCGGTTTTGATCCACCATTGTGTGATAAATGTGGTGAGGCATTAACAGTTCTTCACGTTTTAATTCAATGTAAACAACTGGACACTATAAGAAAACAACACTTTCCATTACCCTACCGACAACATATGCCTTTACACCCTGCAATGTTCGTCGGTAGGGAACCGCTTTTTAGTTCTAAATCGTTGCTAGCGTTTTTAAAAGAAATTCATAGTTTTCATATCATATACCCGGGCATTCCGTAGCACGACCTCTCCTGAGAGGTTTTCGCTGCGGTGGCTATACAAGAAAGCACTTGCCTCACGGCCTTTGGACGCAAGGGTATGAACGAGTGAGGCACTTGTGCTAATGCCATACATATCCACCATCGTCTTTTATTATCACCAACTTTGTTCATCTATTCGCACCACACACACCTTTTACGGCATGGCCATGATTTTATTACTTGTATGTTTTTACCCGCCTTACCGCGAGGAATTTTATGGCCCTTATACAGCCGCTAATCACAATCATTGTCCACATCTCTTGTCTCATGAACTGGCGCTCTTTGGCCATCAAATGGCCCTTGCGCCAAAAACCACCACATATCATCATCTCTTTCGTTTACTTCCAAACTTCGTGGCGCCTGCCCCCAAGGAGGCAGTAGTTGAGTCTACTCCGCCTACTATCGAAAAGAGATTAGGGACTCCAGGGTCCTCGGGTCTCAGGGCCTCTTCTTGCCAGGCGAGGCTCAAGCTTCGAAAAACCAGCTCACATGAGCGGGCATCCAGTGCCTCCGAGGAGGCAATGGATACGGCGGCACCCCTGGTGCCAAAAGAGCGGTGCGGTTCTCTGGAGCGCGCCAAGAAAACTAAAAAGCTCATAAGAGGGCCTGATAATAGCCCTGCTACTTGAGCTCGACCTTTCAGCTTAAACAAGTCACTACCTTAACGTACACACAGCACTACTTTACTTCCAATATGGAAACACAAATTATACATTGGAACGTCAGAGGCCTGCTTAAAAACCTCGACGACGTCCAAGAGCTTTTATACAAACACTCACCTCAAGTGCTGTGTGTACAGGAAACACATCTGAAATCCTCCAAAACAAATTTTTTACGTGCTTACGTCATATATCGAAAGGACCGAGTTGATGCTGTGGCGTCATCCGGTGGCGTAGCCATTATTATTAACCAACGAGTAGCGTGTACACATTTACCACTCCAGACATCCCTTGAGGCGGTGGCTGTTCGAGCGGTACTTTTAAACAAACTCGTCACCATCGGCTCTTTGTATGTACCTTCCCACCACCGTCTTGAAAGACGTGAATTTCAGTCTTTAATAGATGAACTGCCCGAACCATATTTGCTTCTTGGGGACCTAAATGCACATAGGGGACTGTGGGGCGATTCTCGCTCTGATGCACGAGGTCGTCTCATTGAACAATTTCTCTTCTCTTCCGGTGCCTGTTTGTTGAATAGGAAAGAGCCAACATACTATAACGTTGCCAACAAAACTTACTCGTCTATCGACCTCAGCATCGTATCACCTTCACTCCTACCCCTACTCAAATGGAAAACCATAAATAATCTATATGGTAGTGACCATTTTCCTGTAGTGCTGAGTTCAGAAACAACATATGAAGGTCCTCTACACGTTCCCAAATGGCTGATAAACAAAGCAGACTGGGAACAGTTCCATAAGACTACACGTTTGAGTTCGACAGACATATGTAGGTTAAACATAGATGAAGCTGTGCAGTATTTCACAGCTTTTCTAACTGACGCAGCAGCCAGGTGCATACCGCAAACATCTGGAATGCCCGGGAAATGACACGTGCCATGGTGGAACACGGAGTGTCGTAATGCGTGAAAGGAAAAGAACAGGGCATGGAGATTGCTGCGGAACTCGCCAACAACGGAAAACCTTGAGAGCTTTAAGAAAATAAAATCTCGAGGCAGGACAACGCGTCGGCAGGTCAGAAGAGAAAGTTGGCACAAGTTTTTATCAGGAAGAAATTCGTATACACAAGAGGCCAAAGTCTGGAACATGGTTCGCAGGGTAGCAGGAAAAAAAGTACACTCAATCCCACTCGTAAACACCCAGGGTGATACCTCGGAAGATCAGGCGAACTTCCTCGGTGCACAATTTTAACGGGTATCCAGCTCGTCCCACTATACTGACACTTTTCAAAAATACAGAACAAAAATAGAAAAGCAGAAACTCGAACACAAATCCATCAGATACGAGGCATATAACCAATCTTTCAGTCTAGCGGAGCTCCGAACATCTCTAAACTCCTGCAGTACTTCTGCCCCAGGTTCTGACCGTGTGATGTATGAAATGTTAAAAAACCTACCAAAGAAACCTGAAAAACGTTACTTTGTTTGTACAATGCTATTTGGTCTTCTGGCACTATTCCTACCTCCTGGAAAGAGGCTATTGTTATTCCCATTTTGAAAGAGGGCAAGGACCCTTCTTTACCCTCGAGTTATAGGCCTAAAGCACTTACAAGCAGCTTGTGCAAAGTCTTCGAAAAAATGATAAACTGCCGACTTGTACATTTTCTTGAAACAAATAATTTGCTCGACCCATTTCAGTGCGGGTTTCGAAAAAGTAGATCCACCACAGACCACCTTGTTCGTATCGAGGCACACATCAGAGACGCCTTCGTCCATAAACAATATTTTCTCTCTGTGTTTCTCGATATCGAAAAGGCTTATGATACAACATGGCGTTTCGGAATTCTAAGAGACCTGTCCCACCTTGGTGTGCGCGGAAGAATGTTTCATATAATCGAAAGTTACCTGTCAAACCGGACATTCCGTGTCCGTCTGTGCAGTGTGCTCTCCCAAACATTTACCCAGTAAACAGGTGTGCCACAAGGTGGTGTGCTTAGTTGCACACTTTTTAATATTAAAATGAATACTTTGCACTTGTCCATTCCCCACAATATGTTCTATTGTACATATGTCGACGACGTTCAGCTTGGCTTCAAGTCATGCAACTTGGCCCTGTGTGAACGGCAGGTACAGCTGGGTTTAAATAAGGCCTCCAAATGGGCAGATGAAAAGGGATTTCGACTTAACCCACAAAAAACACGTGTGTCTTGTTCTCTCGAAAGAGAGGCATGCACACGGAACCTGACATTCGACTGAACGGGCAACGTCTGTCCGTCAAAGCCGAGCATAAATTCTTAGGCTTAATCTTGGACAACAAGTTGACCTTCGTACCCCACATAAAGTATTTAAAAACAAAATGTTTAAAAGCCTTGAATGTTATAAAAGTGTTGTCACGTACTACGTGGGGTAGTGACAGGAAATGCCTCATGAACCTGTATAGAAGCCTTATTCGCGCCCGCTTAGATTATGAAGCCATTGTTTATTAGTCTGCGACTGAAAGTGCTTTGAAGATGTTGGATACCGTGCACCATTCGGGCATCCGCCTTTCTACGGGTGCTTTTTGCACCAGCCCCGTAGAAAGCCTTTACGTTGAGTCAAATGAGTGGTCGCTTCATTTGCAAAGAACCTACATGTCCTTTGTATATTTCCTTAAGGTGAAAGCGGACAAGAGGCACCCCTCAGACTCTACTATTAATGACTTGTCGAGCTTCATTCTTTTTCAAAACAGGCCTTCAATGAGGCAGCCCTTCTCAGTTCGCCGGAAGGGTCTAGCTGAGGACACTGGAGTGTGACTCGAACACAGTTTTGATGGCTCCTGTAGCATACCCGCCACCGTGGCAGTGGCAGACTATAGATTGTGATGTGTCTTTCCTAGAAGTTACTAAACATCCGCCTATTGCCCATATTCGAACATACTCCTTGGAACTTCAACACAAATACACACGTCCTGAGTTTTTTACAGATGCCTCTAAGTCTAACTCCTCTGTGTCCTACGCTGCTGTTGGCCCTTCCTTTTCGGATGCTGGCCCTCTACATCCAGGCACAAGTATCTTCCCAGAGGAAGCTTACGCGATACTTGTGGCAGCTAAACACATCAAACAATCACAAATACAAAAAGCAGTAACTTATACAGACTCCCTCAGTGTGGTAACGGCTCTGCACAGTCTTAAAAAACAAAAAACCCTGTCCTCGTTTGACTTTACTCCACTTTATGCACACTCTACACACTCAACCAACATGTTGTAGTGTGCTGGGTGCCAGGGCACCGTGAGATTCAAGGCAACGTGAGGGCGGATCAGCTCGCTGCATCCGTCCACAAAAGCACTGCCCCTACACCCATATCAATCCCAGCTCTTGATCTTAAGCCGTCTCTCAAACGAAGCCTCAGGGTATACTGGCAGAGCAAGTGGGATACACACACACAAAACAAACTACACGTTATTAAGCCACTCCTTGGTCATTGGCTGCCCGTATCGAAATCGCGTCATACAGAGGTAATACTAACGAGACTCAGGATAGGGCACACATACACGACACACACACACCTTTGTCCGGTGGCGATCCACCATTGTGTGACAGATGTGGTGAAGCATTGACAGTCCTTCGCATTTTAATTGAGTGCAAACAATTGGACACTGTAGAAAAACAACACTTTCCATTACCCTACCGACAACATATACCTTTACACCCTGCAATCTTCGTCGGCAGGGAACCGCTTTTTAGCCACAAATCATTGTTAGCGTTTTTTAATGAAATTCATAGTTTTCATATCTTATACCCGGGCATCCCGTAGCATGACCTCTCCAGAGAGGTTTTTGCTGCGGTGGTTACACAAGAAAGCACTTGCCTCACGGCCCTTGGACGCAAGGGTATGAACGAGTGAGGCACTTGTGCTAATGCCATACATATCCACCATCGTCTTTTATTATCACCAACTTTTGTCATCTATTCACACCACACACACCTTTCACGGCATGGTCATCATTTTATTACTTGTATGTTCTTACCCGCCTTATCGCGAGGAATTTTATGGCCCTTATACAGCCGCTTGTCACAATCATTGTTCATATATTTAGTAAGATGAAATGGCGCTCTTTGGCCAACAAATGGCCCTTGCGCCAAAAAACACCATATATCATCATCATCATCACAATCTGCACTATCTACATTCCTCCTAGCTATAAGCTGCAAAAACGCGATTTACACTCTCTAATTGATGAACTTCCGGAGCTTTATGTTCTCCTAGGAGACGTTAATGCGCATAGCAGGCTATGGGGTGACTCTCGGTATGACGCGCGAGGTCGACTGATTGAACAGTTTCTTATTTCGTCGAGCGCGTGTCTTCTAAATCGAAAAGAACCAACCTATTATAACCTCGCTAATAACACCTACTCCTCCATAGACCTGAGCAAAGTATCTCCATCTCTTGTGCCTCTACGCCAGTGGAAAGTCGTCAGTAATCTGTACGGAAGTAACCACTTCCCCGTAGTTTTGAGCACAACGACAGTAACTGAGTGTCCACCACGTGTTCCCATGTGGCTCATAAACAGTGCCGACTGGGAACAGTTTTATACTATCGCTTGTCTAGGTTGGAATGACATCTGTACATTGAACATTGATGTTGCTGTGAACCACTTCACAGCGTTTTTGATTGATGCTGCAACAAAATGCATCCCACAAACAAATGGACACCCTGGAAAACGATGTGTGCCATGGTGGAACTCTGAATGCCGAAACGCGCGCAAACAGCAAAACAGAGCTTGGAGGCTGCTTCGGAACTCACCGACAGCCGAAAATCTTGAAACCTTCAAGAAAATAAAGTCTCAAGGCAGGAAAACGCGTCGGCAGGCCAGAAGAGAAAGCTGGCAGAAGTTTTTATCAGGGGTTAATTCATACACACAGGAGGCTAAAGTCTTGAACATGGTCGGTAGGATAACAGGAAAACAAGTACACACACTTCCACTCGTAAACACTCAGGGTGATACCTTGGAAGATCAGGTGAACTTCCTCGGTGCACACTTTTAACGGGCATCCAGCTCGTCCCACTATACTGACAGTTTCCAAAAATACAGAACGAGAATAGAAAAGCAGAAACTGGAACACAAATCCACTAGATACGAGGCATATAACCAAGCTTTCAGTCTAGCTGAGCTCCGAACATCTCTAAACTCCTGCAGTACTTCTGCCCCAGGTTCTGACCGTGTGATGTATGAAATGTTAAAAAACCTACCAAACGGAACCCGAAAAACCTTACTTTGTTTGTACAATGCTATTTGGATCTCTCTCTCCCTACATCTTCGTCTTTTGTTCTCACTTTACATCTTTCCTGTCTTCTCCTCACTTCATTTTACTTCCAATTTTTCCTGGCGGGAAGGGTTAACCTAGTGTAAATATCCAACCTTGGGTAGATATATTAGGTTATAGCGGCCATGTACAGCTGGCGCCTGCGCCTCCTTCGCGTCTCGCAGCGTCCCCTTGTTGGGCTCGGTGGTGGGTGGCTGGCATGGCCGCCGAATAAGCTATCAACTTTATGGGAACCCCTAGCCCTCTTACAACTAATCGCCCCTCTAAGAGGTGGCGCACCGATGCAATTTTTGAGTTTGTTTCAAACATAAAAGACAGCTTCCCCAAATACCACATAATTCACTGTGAAAGTACAGAAAAGAAAGCTAGAACTATTTCACCTTTCCTTGTGTCCAAATGTCTCATAGAAACGCTGGGCGCTGGCTACAAGGCCACAAAGACTGCCAGTGGTGACCTGTTACTTGAAATAAAAGACAACGCACAGTACCAGAGACTACATAAACTCACAGCATTTGGGGATCAACCTATCACAATCACACCGCATCGAACCTTGAACACAGTGAAGGGTGTTGTATCGGATGGAGACCTGATGGACCTCTCTGATGATGAACTTCTAACAGGCTGGAAAGAGGAAAACGTCATTCAGGTGCAGCGTATCAAAATAAGAAGAGAAAATAAGGAAATCCCAACGAAGCACACCATACTAACTTTCGCATCTAGCACCCTCCCAACTGAAATAGCAACAGGATATCTTAAACTGCCAGTTAGACCATACATACCCAACTCGAGGCGCTGCTTTAAGTGTCAGAGGTTCGGGCACGGCTCCCAGAGCTGCCGAGGACAGATTACCTGCGCGAAATGCGGCACCAAAGGTCATACCGCTGACGATGACTGTCAGCTGCAAGTGCACTGCGCAAACTGTGAGGGTGACCATCCTGCAAATTCCAGGTCATGCGTGGCCTGGAAAATGGAAAAAGAAATTATTAGTACAAAGTTTAAATTGAACATAAGCTTCCGTGAAGCGCGGCAGCGTGTTTCCCCGCATTTTGCTGGGAACACATCGTATGCCGAAGTGGTGCGAGGGGGGTCAGCACCACTTCGGTTTTCGGCAATGCCTTGGACACGCCCAGCGTGCCGAGGCAAACGCCACAAGCCCCCATGGGGGGAGCAGCCTCGGCTGCCCCACCCTCCTTGAATACAGCCCCACCGAAGGCTCCTGTGAACCTTGGCAGCAGCCAGGGCACCACACAAACTAAAGAGGTCCCCTCGACCTCCAGCCCGGTGGGGTTTAAGGCTCCGTCTGTCACGACGAAGCCTACAACAAAAACTTTATCTGTCGCCTCTCCTGAGGCGATGAACACATCAACTGCACCGGCGCAGACTGCGCCAAAGGAGCGGCGGGGTTCCCTCGACCGCTCTAAAAAAGACAAAACGGTAATTACAGGGCTTTCTAAAGGCTCTGTAAGATAAGTCACTTCTCTCTTTAGACACCAGCCACACTCATTTCGTACACACAGCACTTCTTTACTCCCATAATGGAGACACAAATTATACAATGGAACTTCACAGGACTACTTCGAAACCTCGACGATGTCCAAGAACTTCTACACAAACATTCTCCAAAAGTGCTGTGTGTACAGGAAACACACTTAAAATCCAAGAATACAAGTTTCTTGCGTCAATATGTTGTCTTCCGAAAGGACAGAGATGATGCTGTGGCGTCATCTGGTGATGTAGCCATTATAGTTAATCGAGGAGTAGCATGCAGTCACCTACCACTACTAACACCCCTAGAGGCAGTGGCTGTTCGAGCAGTTCTATTGAATAAGCTCGTCAACATCTGCTCTCTATACATACCGCCGCAACACCGCCTGGAAAACCATGATTTCCAGTCTTTAATAGATGAGTTACCAGAACCTTATTTGGTTCTAGGGGACCTGATAGCGCACAGCGGTTTATGGGGCGACTGTCGATGTGATGCACGAGGTCGTCTCATTGAACAGTTCCTCTTTTCATCAGGTGCTTGTCTGTTGAATAGAAAACAGGCAACATATTATAACCTTGCAAACAATACTTACTCCTGCATAGATCTCAGTATCGCATCTCCTTCACTTGTACCATTACTTCAGTGGAAAGTCATAAATAATCCATACGGAAGCGATCATTTTCCTTTAGTTTTGAGTACACCAAGAACATATGAATATCCTCCACATGTTCCCAAATGGCTGGTGAACAAAGCCGACTGGGAACAATTTCAAAAAATTACACACCTAAGTTGGACCGACATATGCGGATTAGGCATAGATGAAGCTGTGCAGTACTTCACGGCTTTTCTTACTGACGCAGCAGCCAAGTGCATTCCACAAACATCTGGACTGCCCGGCAAACGACACGTCCCGTGGTGGAACACTGCGTGTCAGAATGCGCGAAAAGAACAGAACAGGGCATGGAGCTTGCTGCGCAACTCGCCGACGGCGGAAAACCTTGAGAGCTTTAAGCAAATAAAATCTCGTGGCAGGAGAACGCGTTGGCAGGCCAGAAGAGAAAGCTGGCAGAAGTTTTTATCAGGGGTTAATTCATACACACAGGAGGCTAAAGTCTGGAACATGGTCGGTAGGATAGCAGGGAAACAAGTACACACACTTCCACTCGTAAACACTCAAGGTGATACCTTGGAAGATCAGGCAAACTTCCTCGGTGCACACTTTGAATGGGTATCCAGCTCGTCCCACTATACTGACACTTTCCAAAAATACAGAACAAGAATAGAAAAGCAGAAACTCGAACACAAATCCACTAGATACGAGGCATATAACCAAGCTTTCAGTCTAGCGGAGCTGCGAACATCCCTTAACTCCTGCAGTACTTCTGCCCCAGGTTCTGACCGTGTGGTGTATGAAATGTTAAAAAACCTACCAGCCGAAACACGAAAAACCCTACTTTGTTTGTACAATGCTATCTGGTTTTCTGGCACTATCCTTACCTCCTGGAAAGAGGCTATTATTATTCCCATTTTGAAAGAGGGCAAGGACCCTTCTTTAGCTTCAAGTTATAGGCCTATTGCACTTACAAGCTGCTTGTGCAAAGTATTCGAAAAAATGATAAACTGCCGCCCCGCCGCGGTGGTCTAGTGGCTAAGGTACTCGGCTGCTGACCCGCAGGGCGCGGGTTCGAATCCCGGCTGCGGCGGCTGCATTTCCGATGGAGGCGGAAATGTTGTAGGCCCGTGTGCTCAGATTTGGGTGCACGTTAAAGAACACCAGGTGGTCTAAATTTCCGGAGCCCTCCACTACGGCGTCTCTCATAATCATATAGTGGTTTTGGGACGTTAAACCCCACATATCAATCAATGATAAACTGCCAACTTGTACATATCCTTGAAACAATTTGCTCGACCCATTTCAGTGCGGGTTCCGAGAAAGTAGATCCACCACAGACCACCTTGTTTGTATCGAGGCACAGATCAGAGACGCCTTCGTCCATAAACAATATTTTCTCTCTGTGTTCCTCGATATCGAAAAGGCGTATGATACATCATGGCGTTTCGGAATTCTAAGAGACCTGTCCCACCTTGGTTTGCGAGGAAGAATGTTTCATATAATCGAAATTTACCTGTCAAACCGGACATTCCGTGTCCGTCTGGGCAGTGTGCTCTCCCAAACATTTGTCCAGAAAACAGGGGTGCCACAAGGTGGCGTGCTTAGTTGCACACTTTTTATTATCAAAATGAATTCTTTGCACTTGTCCATTTCCGCAATATGTTCTATTGTACATATGTCGACGACGTTCAGCTTGGCTTCAAGTCATGCAACTTGGCCATGTGTGAGCGGCAGGTTCAGCTTGGTTTAAATAAGGTCTCCAAATGGGCAGATGAAAACGGATTTCGACTTAACCCACAAAAAAGCACGTGTGTCTTGTTCTCTCGAAAGAGAGGCATGCACTCGGAACCTGAAATTCGACTGAACGGGCAACGTCTGTCCGTCAAAGCCGAGCATAAATTCTTAGGCTTAATCTTGTACAAGTTGACCTTCGTACCGTACATCAAGTATTTAAAAACAAAATGTTTAAAAGCCATGAACGTTATAAAAGTGTTGTCAAGTACTACTTGGGGTAGTGATAGGCAATGCGTCATGAACCTCTATAGAAGCCTTATTCGTACCCGCTTAGATTATGGGGCCGTTGTCTATCAGTCTGCCACTCAAAGTGCCTTGAAAATGCTGGACCCCGTGCACCATTGGGGCATCCGCCTTTCTACGGGTGCTTTTCGCACCAGCCCCGTAGAAAGCCTTTACGTTGAGTCAAATGAGTGGTCGCTTCATCTGCAAAGAACCTACATGTCCTTTGTATATTTCCCTTAAGGTGAAAGCAGACAAGAGGCACCCCTCATACTCTACTATTAATGACTTGGAGAGCTCCATTCTTTTTCAAAACAGGCCTTCAATGAGGCAGCCCTTCTCAGTTCGTCTGAAGGGTCTAGCTGAGGACACTGGAGTGTCACTCGAAGACAGTTTAATGGCTCCTGTAGCATACCCGCCACCGTGGCAGTGGCAGACTATAGACTGCGATGTGTCTTTCCTAGAAGTTACTAAACATGCGCCTATTGCCCATATTCGAACATACTTCTTGGAACTTCAACACAAATACACACGTCCTGAGTTTTTCACAGATGCCTCTAAGTCTAACTCCTCTGTGTCCTACGCTGCTGTTGGCCCTTCCTTTTCGGATGCTGGCCCTCTACATCCAGGCACAAGTATCTTCACAGAGGAAGCTTACGCGATACTTGTGGCAGCTAAACACATCAAACAATCACAAATACAAAAAGCAGTAATTTATACAGACTCCCTCCGTGTGGTAACGGCTCTGCACAGTCTTAAAAAACAAAAAACCCTTTCCTCGTTTGACTTTACTCCATTTTATGCACACTCTACACACTCAACCAACATGTTGTAGTGTGCTGGGTGCCAGGGCACCGTGAGATTCAAGGCAACGTGAGGGCGGATCAGCTCGCTGCATCCGTCCACAAAAGCACTGCCCCTACACCCATATCAATCCCGGCCCTTGATCTTAAGCCGTCTCTCAAACGAAACCTCAGGGTATACTGGCAGAGCAAGTGGGATACACACACACAAAACAAACTACACGTTATTAAGCCACACCTTGGTCATTGGCTGCCCGTATCAAAATCGCGTTATACAGAGGTAATACTAACGAGACTTAGGATAGGACACACATACGCAACACACACACATCTTTTGTCTAGTGACGATCCACCAATGTGCGACAAATGTGGTGAAACATTAACAGTCCTTCACATACTAATCCAGTGTAAACATTTAGAAACTCTAAGAAAACAACATTTTCCATTACTCTACCGACAACATATACCTTCACACCCTGCAATGTTTGTCGGTAGGGAACCACTTTTTAGTCATAAATCATTGTTAGCGTTTTTAAAAGAAATTCACAGCTTTCATGTCATATACCCGGGCATACCGTAGCACGACCTCTCCAGAGAGGTTTTCGCTGCGGTGGCTACACAAGAAAGCACATGCCTCACGGCCCTTGGACGCAAGGGTTTGAACGAGTGAGGCACTTGTGCTAATGCCATACATGTCCACCATCGTCTTTTATTATCACCAACTTTTGTCATCTATTCACACCACACACACCTTTCACGGCATGGTCATCATTTTATTACTTGTATGTTTTTACCCGCCTTACCGCGAGGAATTTTATGGCCCTTATACAGCCGTTAATCACAATCATTGTCCACATTCCTTGTCCCATGAACTGGCGCTCTTTGGCCATCAAATGGCCCTTGCGCCAAAAAACACCATATATCATCATGAATGCCGAAACGTGCGCAAACAGCAAAACAGAGCTTGGAGGCTGCTTCGGAACTCACCGACAGCCGAAAATCTTGAAACCTTCAAAAAAATAAAGTCTCAAGGTAGGAGAACGCGTCGGCAGGCCAGAAGAGAAAGCTGGCAGAAGTTGTTAGCAGGGGTTAATTCATACACACAGGAGGCTAAAGTCTGGAACATGGTCGGTAGGATAGCAGGAAAACAAGTACACACACTTCCACTCGTAAACACTCAGGGTGATGCCTTGTAGGATCAGGTGAACTTCCTCGGTGCACACTTTTAACGGGTATCCAGCTCGTCCCACTATACTGACAGTTTCCAAAAATACAGAACAAGAATAGAAAAGCAGAAACTCGAACACAAATCTACTAGATACGAGGCATATAACCAAGCTTTCAGTCTAGCTGAGCTCCGGGGAAAAGGGGATCCTGGGGGTTGTGCCGACGCTGGGTGATTGGACCTTTAAGGCCCCCCGGCAGATGCAACACACCCCTTTGGCCCCGGCTTCACGTAGACGGCACCCCTGGGCTGACCCACCCAGGGAAAATTGGCAGTCGCCTTTTCCTATCGCTCTCTCCTTACATCTTCGTCTTTATCTCTTACTGTTTATCTGTCCTGTCTTCTACTCTCTTCCGTTTACTTCCAAACTTCCTGGCGGCTAGGGTTAACCCTGTGCAAATAGCCTACCTTGGTCTAGGCGCATTGGGTTATAGTGGCGTTGTACGGCTGGCGTCTGCAGGTTTCAGCATCCGCAAATTTGTAGCGTCCCCTCGTTGGGCTCCGTGGTGGGTGGCCGCCAACGCTGCTGAACAAAAATAAGACAGGCATGCACAGAGCATTCCCCTTACTATCTGATCGTACCGGCTTAAAGCGGGTACGCACTGATGATATAAACTTTTTTAACCAGCCCAAAGAAACATATCCTCACTATCATGTTATCCACTGTGAAAAAACTGAAAAGCAAGCCAGAACCGTCTCTCCTTTCCTGGTTTCTAGGTGTCTTACCGAAACTCTTGGCACAGGATACAAGGTAACCAAAATGGCTAGTGGAGACATTCTCCTTGAAATCCGCGACAAAGAACAATTTGAAAAGCTAGACCGTCTTTCAGATTTCGGTGGCATACCAATAACCATAACACCACATAGATCGATGAACACAACTCGCGGAGTGGTATCTGACATGGACTTACTTGACTTGACTGAGACTGAACTTTTGGAGGGGTGGAAGAGCCAAAATGTCACTGATGTGCAGAGAATCATTAATAGAAGAGATAATAAGGAAACACCGACGAAACAACTAATACTCACATTTGCATTCAGTAAACTACCGGAATCTATTCAAACAGGGTACACAAAGACATCTATCAGGCCGTACATACCAACCCTCGTCGTTGCTTCCAATGCCAGAGGTATGGCCATGGTTCTAAAACCTGTCGTGGTCCCCAGACTTGTGCACAATGTGGAGTACTAGGCCACGTGTCTGAGAACTGCAAACAACCGCCACACTGTGTAAACTGCGAAGGAAACCATGCCGCATATTCACGCTCCTGCCAATACTGGAAAAAAGAAAAAGAAATAATTACGTTGAAGGTGAAGGAGAACATTACATTTAAACCCGCAGGGGCGCCTGCGCAAGTAGGCGTTTGGTGTGTAGCGACACCACGGACCCGAGCTAACGGGGGAGTTTCGGCTCCCTCCCACGCCTTGCCGTGCGTGGCTTTGCCGTGTCCGGGGAAAAGGGGATCCTGGGGGTTGAGCTGACGCTGGGTGATTGGACCTTTAAGGCCCCCCGGCAGAGGCAACACACCCCTTTGGCCCCGGCTTCACGTAGACGGCACCCCTGTGCTGACCCACCCAGGGGAAATCGGCAGTCGCCTTTTCCTATCTCTCCCTTCCTACATCTTCGTCTTTATCTCTCATTTTTTATCTGTCCTGTCATCTTCTCTTTTCCGTTTACTTCTGAATTTCCTGGCGGCGAGGGTTAACTCTGTGTAGTTTCCCAACCTTGGGTAGTTATATTCGGTTATAGCGGCGATGCATGGCTGGCGTCTCCAAGTGTTCACTAGTCAACCTTGTAGCGTCCCCTTGTTGGGCTCGGTGGTGGGTGGCCACCATCGCCGCCGAACTTTATTGTATTTTATGGCAAAAGCTTTTCCCTCCCTTCCTGATCGCTCCCTAAAATGGTGGCGCACCGAAGATACTTTCCTTGCTAACACGTTAAAGCCGACATTCCCAAAGTACCATGTAATCCACAGTCAAAACGAAAACAAGACAGTCCGAGCCATTTCACCTTTACTCGTTTCCAAAACTCTCACAGAAGCAATAGGCCCAGGTTACAAAGTGACAAAGATGGGAAGTGGCGATCTTCTTCTGGAGGTTCTTGACAAAGCTACGTATGAAAAGCTGTCGAAGCTTGTAGCCTTTGGAAAAACCCCTGTTTCGGTGGGCCCACACAGGTCCATGAACACTGTCCGTGGTGTCATTTCTGATGATGATCTTACTGAGCTTTCTGAAAGTGAGCTGCTCGAAGGTTGGCAGGACCAGAACGTGGTCAAAGTCCAACGAATAACAATAAGGCGCAACAACAAACTGACCCCTACAAAGCATGTAATAATTACCTTCGGAACAAGTGACCTACTAGAATCAATCGAAACCGGCTATTGTAAGCTTCGTGTAAGACCATACATTCCCAACCCTCGTCGATGTTTCAAGTGCCAACGTTTCGGTCATGGATCGCAGAGTTGCAGAGGGCGTGCCATTTGCGCAAAGTGCGCATCCATTGAACACATATCGGACAACTGCACCTCAGAAACAACCCATTGTTCGAACTGTGAAGGAGATCACGCTGCCTACTCACGATCATGTCCCGCATGGAAAAAAGAGAAACAAATAGTAGAACTTAAGGTTAAATTCAATCTCACATTCCAAGAAGCACGCCAACGTTTCGCAATACACAACCCATTTTACCCCTCCTTTGCAGATGTGATGCGCTGGGGCGCCGGGCCACATGCCTCGGCACCCGCGAATGTCACACAGTGTGGGGCCGCGGTCGTGCCGCCAGCGCCCCCAGCTGGAGCAGCCTGTACTGCTCCGCCACCTGACAAACAGGGCCGGCAGACCCCGGTGTCTGCCGAACCTGGGACCACTGCAGGCGCAGTTAGGTCCAAAAGTTCAGTGAATGTGCCTGCCCAGCAGGCACCATCCACCACTTCGCAAGAGGTGATGGATACAAGTTCCGCTCCTCCGGCGTCTCAGACGCCGAAGGATAGGCGCAACTCCTTGGAGCGCGCCAAAAAAGAAAAACCTCGAATCACAGGGCCCTCAAAAGGCCCTGTAAACTAACGCAACACCTCTGTACACACAGCACCACACTACATTAAAATGACACAAATACTACAGTGGAACGTCAGAGGACTGTTGAGAAACCTGGACGATATCCATGAACTTTTACACAAACATACACCTAAGGTGCTGTGCGTACAAGAGACACACCTGAAACCTAAACACACCAACTTTTGACGTCATTACGTTATCTTTCGGAAAGACCGGAATGATGCCATTGTGCCAGCCGGTGGTGTTGCCATTATAGTCAATCAAGGGATTGCATGCACACACCTACCACTACAAACATCCCTCGAAGCGGTGGCTGTTCGAGCAGTTCTTTTGAATAAGCTCGTCACCATCTGCTCTCTCTACATACCTCCGCAACACCGTCTTGAAAAGCATGAACTCGAGTCCCTCATAGAGGAACTTCCAGAACCTTATATCCTCCTTGGAGATTTCAATGCACATAGCAATCTATGGGGTGACTCTTGCTGCGATGCTCGAGGTCGCCTGATTGAACAGGTCCTGTTTTCTTCCGGTGCGTGCCTGCTGAATCGGAAAGAGCCAACATATTACAACATCGCTAACAATACGTACTCAGCAATATACCTCAGCATAATATGCCCATCACTCCTGCCTCTACTTAAATGAGAAGTCATTAATGATCCATATGGTAGTGACCATTTTCCTATCGTTATTAGCACATCAATAACAAATACATGTCCTGCACAAGTTCCCAAATGGCTCACCGACAAAGCCAATTGGGAAAAGTTTCCAAAATTGACTTTATTATCTTGGACTGACATGGCAGCATTGAGCATAGAGGATGCTGTATGCTACTTCACAGCTTTCTTGGTTGATGCAGCAACAAAATGTATTCCCCAAACATGTGGACCGTCAAGCAAACGACGAGTACCATGGTGGAATAATGAGTGCCGTGATGCTCGAAAAAAACAAAATAAGGCATGGAGGTTGCTTAGATACTCGCCCACAGCCGAGAATCTTGTAAACTTCCCCGCAGGGGCGCCTGTTAAAGCAGGCGTTTGGTGTGTAGCGACACCACGGACCCGAGCTAACGGGGGAGTGTCTACTCCCGCCCACGCCTAGCCGTGCATGGCTTTGCCGTGTCCGGGGAAAAGGGGATCCTTGGGGTTGAGCTGACGCTGGGTGATTGGATCTTTAAGGCCCCCCGGCAGAGGCAACACACCCCTTTGGCCCCGGCTTCACGTAGACGGCACCCCTGGGCTGACCCACCCAGGGAAAATCGGTAGTCACCTTTTCCTATTTCTCTCTCTCTCTACATCTTAGTCTTTTCTCGTCTTTAAATCTATCCTGTCTTCTTCTCTCTTCCACTTACTTCCGATTTTTCCTGGCGGCAAGGGTTAACCTTGTGTATGTGCTCTGTCTTGGGCACAATACATTTGGTTATAGCGGCTGTGTACAGCTGACGTTGACATGCCTCATATATATTTAGGACTTGTCAAGTCCCCGTGTTGGGCTCCATGGTGGGCGGCTGGCATGGCTGCCGAACTCACATTTAGTTTATGGCTCTTTCTTCTCTCCCTCCATTGCATGATCGTCCTCTCCCGAAGAGAGGGCGGACCGAAGACTTTTGCAAGTATTTCAGCAAATCGAAAGAAACCTTTCTCCGCTACCATGTAATCCATTGTGAAACCGCTGAAAAGAACGCCAGAACTATTTCGCCTTTCGTTGTTTCCAAATGCCTCACCACTACACTTGGACCAGGTTAACAGGATACAAGAATAGCCAGTGGGGATCTCCTCCTCGAGGTAAAAAGTCAGAGCCAGTACGAAAACCTCTCAAAACTAGAATCGTTTGGAAACTTACCTATCTCAATTACACCACACCGCTCACTCAACAATTCCCGAGGCGTTGTATCTGATCAAGACTTGCTTGACCTGACTGAAGGTGAGATCCTCGAGGGCTGGAAGGACCAGCAGGTGACACAAGTACAAAGAATCAAAATTAGGCGTGATAAGAAGGAAATCCCAACAAAACAAATAATTGTGACATTTTGCACCAGCACCCTGCCTGAACATCTCGAAACAGGGTACTTGAAGTTGAATGTGAGACCTTACATTCCCAACCCACGACGTTGCTTCAAATGCCAGCGCTTTGGTCACGGCTCTCAGAGTTGCCGCGGCCAACTCACCTGCGGAAAGTGTGCCACCACAGGACACGCTACAGACGAGTGTAAGGTGGAGGATGGGGCCCACTGCGCAAACTGCGATGGTGCCCATCCCGCATACTCCCGAACCTGTCCAACATGGAAAAAGGAAAAAGAAATTGTTACAATCAAAATCACACAAAACATTACTTTCCGAGAAGCCCGTCAACAAGTATCTGGGCTTTTCGCAAACAAACCATCGTTTTCCGATGTAGTGCAACAGGGGGCAGCACTACAACGGCCTGCGGCAACTGCCCATGCCAGGCACAGTGTGCCCAGGCGGTCGCCAATGCCCCCACCCACGGCGGGAACAGCCAAGGCTGCCCTGCCAGTCGTCCCCACGTCGACAACCAAGGCCGCTGCAAGCTCTTGCAGCGGCCAGGGTATCCCAGCACCAAAGGAGGTTCCTTCGACCTCTAGCCCAAAAGAACCGAAGGTTTCGCCCCCCGAGGTGAAGGAGACCCCAGGGTCGGCCGATATGAAGGCCTCGTCTCACAAGGCGAGGTCCCAAGCCCAAAACATCAGCTCGCAAATGCGGGCATGCAGTGCCTCTGAGGAGGCAATGGACACCACGGCACCCCTGGTGCAGAAAGATCGGCGTAGCTCCCTGGAGCGCGCCAAAAGGAATAAAAAGCCAATAACGGGGCCCGGCGACGGCCCTGTTCTTTGAGTTCTGACGCTTAGCTTAAAAAGCAGACACACCCATTGTTCCTTACACACAGCACTACGTTACCTCCAATATGGCAACACAAATAATACATTGGAACGTCAGAGGACTCCTTAGAAACCTCGATGATGTTCAAGAGCTCTTGTGCAAACATTCGCCGAAAGTGCTGTGTGTACAGGAAACTCAATTAAAATCTAAAATCTAAAAGCAGATGGTGACGAGCAGTTCTTTTCAACAAGCTCGTCACCATCTGCTCTCTGTACATAGCCCCACACCACCGTCTTGGAAAACGAGAATTCGAGTCCTTAATAGACCAACTACCCGAACCTTATCTGGTCCTTGGTGACCTGAATGCTCATAGCAGTCGATGGGGTGATTCTCGCTGCGACGCACGAGGTCGTCTCATTGAACAGTTCCTTTTTTCCTCCGGCGCCTGTCTGTTGAATAGGAAAGAGGCAACATATTGCTACCTGTAGGCTGCCACAAACCATAGTGCGAATGCGCGTGTGCGCCCGACGAGGAAGATGAGGCTCGCGGGCTGCTCGAGCTCGGAGCCAGACTGGCCAGTGCTGCAACCGCTCTTGCAAATATATTTTTCGAATATATTCGCAATACTTTGTCTCGTTACTCACGTAACATATTTGGTGGAGGTGGAACGATCCCCGTCCTCACCACGCAGCTCCGCAGTGGCCGCATCCTCCAGCTTTCCGCCATGGCTTCCAGTGACAACGCGTCCGCTTCATCATCTGCGGCTTCTCCGACAACCTTTGTCGCCGTCCAAACACCACGTGATCCCGGGACATTTTCTGCGCAACCTGGCCTCGACGTCGACAAATGGCTTCGCCTTTATGAACGGGTCAGTCAAACTCACCGTTGGGACCCTACCATGATGCTCGCTAATGTTCTCTTCTACTTGGACGGAACCCCGCGTGTCTGGTACGAGACAAATGAGTCCGAACTCACCAGCTGGGACACGTTCAAGGAGAAGCTACGTGACATCTTTGGGGACCCGACCGGTCGCCACGCAGCTGCACGACAGGAGCTGGCTACCCGTGTCCAGTCGCCAACTGAATCGTATGTGTCATACATCCAAGAAGTTCTCGCTCTTTGCCGAAAAGTGGACGAGGCGATGTCTGAGGCTGAAAAGGTTGGACACGTTTTGAAGGGGATCGCGGACGACGCCTTCAATTTGCTGGTGTACACTAACGTCTCGACCATCGACCGTGTAATTCAAGAATGCCGCCGTTTCGAAACAGCAAAAAGCCGTCGGGTGCGCCCTCCTTTTTCTCGGTTGCCAAACACGGCGGCTACGTCCACCTGCTCCGATTCTACCGTCACACCGCCCTTTGAGCAGAGTGTAACGCGTATCGTTCGACGGGAACTTGAAGCAGCAAGTCCAGCGCCGCTTCAGCCCACTTCTTTCGAACATACGATACCGACAACCCCCGCGATCTCCGTTATTCAGGCGGTCGTACGACAAGAATTCGCCAACCGCGGGTTCCCTGATGCTTGCCCCATCTCTTGCCCCTCCTCCAGACCAATTCCCACTAATGCACCTCGACGTGACCCATTTGTTGCTCCACGATCTTGCAACCCGGCGGAATGGCGAACTCCTGACGACAAACCGATCTGCTTCCGGTGCCACCGCGTTGGACATGTCTCCCGCTACTGCCGTGCCTCCTGGACGCCGCCACATAGGAGCCAGTTTTTCGCACCTTATAGCCCATATGAAGATCTTCGCCGGTATTCGTCCAGCCGTACCGCCCCTGCTTTCGACACGTCTAACAGCCGCCTTCCTGCTCGTTCTCCGTCCCCTCAACGCCGTCGTTCCCCGTCGCCCCAGCCACGCCGCCATCACTCGCCGCCTAACTTTTCATCGTACCCGACGGAAAACTAGACAGTGCAGCCCCTGGAGGTAGTGCTGCATCATCCCTGTCTGAACCAAACCCTCCATTGACGCTTCATACGAACAAAAATCTTGTCGATGTACACGTGGACGGTATTTCTCTGTCGGCACTAGTCGATACTGGCGCTCATGTGTCCATAATCAGCGTTCATCTTTGTCGCCGCTTAAGAAAAGTACTCACGCCCCCTGCTACCGAAGCTGTACGTGTGGCCGATGGCGGCACTGTTCCTGTCATTGGCATGTGTACGGCTCGCATACGCATCGCCGACCGTTACATCCCTGTTCTATTCACGGTGCTCCAGAACTGTCCTCATGACCTCATCTTAGGGATGGACTTCCTGTCGACCCATTCTGCTCTCATCGACTGTTCCGCTGGTACTCTTTGCTTAGACCTTCCTCTTCAGCCGGATATTCACCCTGAACCTCAACACGGCCTTTCTGCCACAGACTTCCTCCGCTTACCGCCTAAAGCCCTCACATTCACCGAATTTGCCACGACCTCACCCGTATTGGATGGGAATTACATCGTCACGCCGATTCCTGATGTCCTACTGGCACGTGACGTCACCGTCCCTCACTGCATCGTAACTGTAGCCTCCAACCGGACCCGTCTACCCGTCATAAATTTCGGCTTCACAAAGCAAGTCCTCCCTGAAGGCATCCTAATTGCCACGTTGCGGTCCTTAGCCGATGATCACGTCACCACTTTCGCAGCCGACGCATGCCCCAATTTTCCTTGTCGCCCACTCGATGCCACATGCCTCGACATGTCAATACGTCCCATGATCGACCCTGACCTTCCCCCAGCGCAATCAGCCGCTCTCGCACGCCTTCTAGCTTCCTACCGTGACATCTTCGACCTTGACGACCGCCCACTCGGCCAAACTTCTCTTGTAAAGCACCGCATCAACACCGGTGATGCTGCTCCCATTCACCGTCCACCGTATCGCGTGTCCGCGTCGGAGCGCCAGATTATTCAAGCTGAAGTGAATAAGATGTTAACTAAAGGCATTATTGAGCCCTCATCAAGCCCATGGGCGTCACCCGTCGTCCTGGTTAAAAAGAAGGACAACACATGGCGTTTTTGCATCGATTACCGGCATCTAAATCGAATCACCAAAAAGGACGTATATCCTTTACCACGTATTGATGACGCCCTCGATTGTCTCCACGGCGCACGCTACTTTTCATCCATCGACCTTCGTTCTGGTTATTGGCAGATTGCCGTAGACGAGAAAGACCAAGAAAAGACCGCCTTCATCACTCCAGATGGCCTATACCAATTCAAGGTTATGCCCTTCGGTCTATGCAATGCCCCCGCCACGTTCGAACGTATGATGGACTCTCTGCTACACGGGTTCAAATGGTCAACATGCCTGTGTTACCTAGACGACGTCCTCGTATTTGCACCTACGTTTGAGACCCACCTTGAGCGTCTGTCGGCCATTCTCGACGTCTTCCGCAAAGCTGGCCTCCAGTTGAACTCCTCGAAGTGTCACTTCGGCCGCCGACAGATTACCGTGCTGGGCCACCTTGTCGATGCTTCTGGTGTGAGACCGGACCCTGAGAAAATTCGTGCCGTCACGAGTTTCCCAGTACCCCAATCCGCCAAAGATGTCCGGAGCTTTGTGGGACTTTGCTCCTACTTTAGGCGGTTCGTGAAAGATTTTGCGGCAATCGCCCAACCACTTACCGATCTTTTGAAGAAAGGCGTTCCATTTTCGTGGGGGTCCACTCAAGCTGCCGCCTTCTCTCACCTCATAACACTTTTGACGACGCCCCCTATCCTCGCCCACTTTGACCCATCTGCCCGAACTGAGGTCCGAACTGATGCCAGTGGTCACGGTATCGGAGCCGTTCTCGCCCAATGCCAACAGGGACACGACCGCGTTATCGCGTATGCTAGCCGCCTCCTTACACCTGCAGAGCGTAACTATTCGATCACGGAGCGAGAATGCCTTGCTCTTGTCTGGGCGGTCTCAAAATTCCGTCCATATTTATATGGCACTCACTTTTCCGTCGTCACCGACCACCACGCGCTCTGCTGGCTTTCATCCTTAAGAGATCCTACAGGTCGACTTGGTCGCTGGGCTCTGCGACTGCAAGAATACACCTTTTCTGTGATATACAAGTCTGGACGCCTGCACCAGGACGCCGATTGCCTTTCTCGCTATCCAGTTGACCCATCGGCCACCATACCTGACAACGACGCCTGCGTGTGCTCCGTTTCTCAACTGAACCACATAGCCGACGAGCAACGCCGTGATGCAGCCCTACGAGCTATCATTGAGCGCCTCGACTCCTCCCCATCGAACCGATCCTATCGCTCGTTCGTACTCCAGAATGGCACATTATACCGGCATAACTTCCATCCAGACGGCCCATCTCTGCTGCTTGCCATACCCAAACACCTCCGCTTGGCTGTACTCCACGAACTTCATGACGTTCCTACTGCCGGTCACCTGGGTGTGTCCCGCACATACGACCGGATTCGCCGTCGCTTCTATTGGCCAGGTCTGACACGGTCCGTCAGAAGATACGTCGCGGCGTGTGAGGAATGTCAGCGCCGCAAAACACCATCGACGCTTCCGGCTGGGCGCCTTCAACCACTCGATATTTCTACGGAACCTTTCTTTCGCGTCGGCTTGGACTTACTCGGCCCTTTTCCTCTGTCTTCTGCTGGCAACAGGTGGATAGCTGTGGCCACAGACTACGCCACACGCTACGCAATCACACGCGCCCTTCCAACAAGTTGCGCCACTGACGTCGCCGATTTTCTTCTACACGACGTGATCTTGCAACATGGTGCTCCACGCCAGCTGCTCACGGACCGAGGCCGCACATTTCTATCGAAAGTCATAGCGGACATCCTACGCTCTTGTGCAACACGCCACAAGCTCACTACGTCGTACCATCCGCAAACAAATGGCCTCACAGAACGCCTGAACCGAACCCTAACTGACATGCTTGCAAAGTACGTTTCCTCAGATCACTCTGACTGGGACATCGCTTTACCATACGTGACATTTGCCTACAATTCTTCGCGCCACGACACGGCTGGTTACTCCCCTTTTTTCTTGCTGTTCGGCCGCGAACCCACATTACCCCTCGATACGACGATTCCGTTACCAGCAGCTCCAACTTCACAATATACTCTGGACGCCATCAGCCGGGCCGCCCACGCACGCGAAACCGCTCGTGCTCGCCTTCTGACCTCCCAAGCAAACCAACGGCGTCGGTACGACCAACGACACCGCGATGTGCACTTTTCGCCCGGTTCGTTGGTTCTGCTGTGGTCTCCGACCAGGCACGTTGGCCTGTCTGACAAGCTGCTCTCTCGGTACACAGGGCCCTACAGAGTGCTTCGTGAGGTGACTCCCGTCACTTATGAAATCACTCCTGCTGCCTCGCCGTCTTCATCCACCCCTAGGGCCACCGACATCGTACACGTCGCACGCCTGAAGCAGTACCACTCGCCCAATGATCTTGACATCTAGATGCGCCGAGACGGCGCCTTTGCCGACGGGGGTTATGCTACCTGTAGGCTGCCACAAACCATAGTGCGAATGCGCGTGTGCGCCCGACGAGGAAGATGAGGCTCGCGGGCTGCTCGAGCTCGGAGCCAGACTGGCCAGTGCTGCAACCGCTCTTGCAAATATATTTTTCGAATATATTCGCAATACTTTGTCTCGTTACTCACGTAACAATATTATAACCTTGCCAACAAAAACTACTCTTCTATAGATCTCAGCATCGCATCTCCATCACTTGTACCATTACTCCAATGGAAAGTTCTAAATAATCCCTACGGAAGCGACCATTTTCCTGTCGTTTTGAGTACACAAACATCATACGAATATCCTCCACGAGTTCCCAAATGGCTTATACACAAAGCCGACTGGGAACAGTTTCATAACAAAGCTCACTTGTCTTGGACTGACATATGTACGCTTAGCATAGATGAAGCTGTGCAGTACTTCACAGCTCTCCTTACTAACACAGCAGCCAAATGCATCCCACAAACATCTGGACAGCCCGGCAAGCGACACGTCCCATGGTGGAACACAGAGTGTCGTAATGCGCGAAAGGAACAGAACAGGGCATGGAGGTTGCTGCGCAACTCGCCGACAGCGGAAAACCTTGAGAGCTTTAAGAAAATAAAGTCTCAAGGCAGGAGAACGCGTCGGCAGGCCAGAAGAGAAAGCTGGCAGAAGTTTTTGTCAGGGATCACTTCATACACACAGGAGGCTAAAGTGTGGAACATGGTCGGTAGGATAGCAGGATAACAAGTACACACACTTCCACTCGTAAACACTCAGGGTGACACCTTGGAAGATCAGGCAAACTTCCTCGGTGCACACTTTGAACGGGCATCCAGCTCGTCCCACTATACTGACACTTTCCAAAAATACAGAACAAGAATAGAAAAGCAGAAACTAGAACATAAATCCACTAGATACGAGGCATATAACCAAGCTTTCAGTCTAGCTGAGCTACGAACATCTCTAAACTCCTGCAGTACGTCTGCCCCAGGTTCTAACCGTGTGGTGTATGGAATGTTAAAAAACCTACCAGCCGAAACACGAAAAACCTTACTTTGTTTATACAATGCTATCTGGTGTTCTGGCACTATCCCTACCTTCTGGAAAAAGGCGATTATTATTCCCGTTTTGAAAGAGGGCAAGGACCCTTCTTTAGCTCCAAGGTATAGGCCTATTGCACTTACAAGCTTCTTGTGCAAAGTATTCGAAAAAATGATAAACTGCCGACTTCTACATGTTCTTGAAACAAACAATGTGCTCGACCCATTTCAGTGCGGGTTTCGAGAAAGTAGATCCACCACAGACCACCTCGTTCGTATCGAGGCACAGATAAGAGACGCCTTCGTCCATAAACAATATTTTCTCTCTGTGTTTCTCGATATCGAAAAGGCGTATGATACAACATGGCGTTTCGGAATTCTAAGAGACCTGTCCCACCTTGGTGTGCGCGGAAGAATGTTTCATATAATCGAAAGTTACCTGTCAAACCGGACATTCCGTGTCCGTCTAGGCAGTGTGCTCTCCCAAACATTTGTCCAGGAAACAAGCGTGCCACAAGGTGGTGTGCTTAGTTGCACACTTTTTATCATCAAAATGAATTTTTTGCACTTGTCCATTCCCCGCATGATGTTCTATTGTACATATGTCGACGACGTTCAGCTTGGCTTCAAGTCATGCAACTTAGCCATGTGTGAGCGGCAGGTTCAGATGGGTTTAAATAAGGTCTCCAAATGGGCAGATGAAAACGGATTTCGACTTAACCCACAAAAAAGCCCGTGTGTCTTGTTCTCTCGAAAGAGAGGCATGCACTCGGAACCTGACATTCGGCTGAACGGGCAACGTCTGTCCGTCAATGCCGAGCATAAATTCTTAGGCTTAATCTTGGACAACAAGTTGACCTTCGTACCACACATCAAGTATTTAAAAACAAAATGTTTAAAAGCCATGAATGTTATAAAAGTGTTGTCACGTACTACGTGGGGTAGTGATAGGCAATGCCTCATGAACCTCTATAGAAGCCTTTTTCGTACCCGCTTAGATTATGGGGCCGTTGTCTATCAATCTGCCACTCAAAGTGCCTTGAAGATGCTTGACCCCGTGCACCATTTGGGCATCCGCCTTTCTACGGGTGCCTTTCGCACCAGCCCCGTAGAAAGCCTTTATGTTGAGTCAAATGAGTGGTCGCTTCATCTGCAGAGAACTTACATGTCCTTTGTTTATTTCCTTAAGGTGAAAGCAGACAAGAAGCACCCCTCATACTCTACAATTAATGATTTGTCGAGCTCAACTTTGTTTCAAAACAGGCCTTCGATGAGGCAGCCCTTCTCAATTCGCCTGAAGTGTCTAGCTGAAGAAACTGAAGTGTCACTTGAACACAGTTTAATGGCTCCTGTAGCATACCCGCCACCGTGGCAGTGGCAGAATATAGTATGCGATGTGTCTTTCCTAGAGGTTACAAAACATGCACCTATTGCCCATATCCGAACATACTTTCTGGAACTTCAACACAAATACACATGTCCTGATTTCTTCACAGATGCCTCCAAGACTAACTCCTCTGTGTCCTACGCTGCTGTCGGCCCATCCTTTTCGGATGCTGGCCCTCTACATCCACGCACAAGTATCTTCACAGCGGAAGCTTACGCGATACTGGTGGCAGCTAAACACATCAAACAATTACAAATACAAAAAGCAGTAATTTATACAGACTCCCTCAATGTGGTAACGGCTCTGCACAGTCTTAAAAAACAAAAAAACCCAGTCCTTGTCTCACTTTACTCCATTTTGTGCACACTTTACACGCACAAACAACATGTTGTAGTGTGCTGGGTGCCAGGGCACCGTGAGATCTAAGGCAACGTGAGGGCGGATCAGCTCGCTGCATCCGTCCACTAGAGCACCGCCATTACATCCATATCAATCCCGGCCCTTGATCTTAAGCCGTCTCTCAAACTAAACCTCAGGGACTACTGGCAGAGCAAGTCGGATACAGACACACAAAACAAATTACACATTATTAAGCCACACCTTGGTCATTGGCTGCCAGTATCAAAATCGCGTCATACAGAGGTAATACTAACGAGACTCAGGATAGGACACACATACACGACACACACATATCTTTTGTCCGGTGGCGATCCACCATTGTGTGACAGATGTGGTGAAGCATTAACAGTCCTTCACATGTTAATTCAGGTCAAATACCTAGAATCTATAAGAAAACAGCATTTCCGTTACCCTAATATACCTTTACGCCCTGCAATGTTCGTTGGTAGGGGACCGCTTTTTAGTTATAAATCATTGTTAGCGTTTTTAAAAGAAATCCATAATTTTCATATCATATACCCGGGCATTCCGTAGCACGACCTCTCCAGAGAGGTTTTCGCTCTGGTGGCTACACAACAAAGCAAGTGGGATACACACACACAAAACAAACTACACGTTATGAAGCCACACATTGGCCATTGGCCAACAGTATCAAAAACACGTCTAACAGAGGTAACACTAACAAGACTCAGGATAGGGCACACATACACGACACACACACATCTTTTATCCGGTGGTGATCCACCATTTTGTGATAAATGTGGTGAGGCTTTAACAGTTCTTCACGTTTTAATCCAATGTAAACAGTTAGATGCTCTAAGAAGACAACACTTCCCATTACCCTACCGACAACATATACCTTTACACCCTGCAATGTTTGTCCGTAGGGAACCACTTTTCACCCATAAATCATTGTTAGCTTTTTTAAGAGATGTTAATTTTTACCATGTATTATACCCAGGCATTGCGTAGCGTGACCTCTCAAGAGAGGTCGCTGCTGCTGTGATTACATTTAAAAGCACTTGCCTCGCAGCCCTTGGACACAAGGGCACTGATGAGGCAAGTGTGCTAGTGCCAAATATTTTTACATGTTTTTATTATCAAAACCTTTGTCACCCTTTTTAATATGCATATCACGCCACTGTCATGTCTGTAATACTTATGTTTTTACCCGCATTATCGCGAGGAATTTTAAGGCCCCTATACAGCCACGCAACATATCATTGTCCGCATCTCTATACTCATTGAAGTGGCGCTCTTTGGCCATCAATTGGCCCATGCGCCATAAAACACCACACATCAGCAATCTTGTAAACTTTAAAAACGTCAAGTCGCAAGCAAGGAGGACGCGCCGACAGGCGAAAAGAGAAAGTTGGCAAAAATTTGTGTCGGGCATTAACTCATACACAGATGAGTCGAGAGTCTGGAGTATGGTTGGTGAGGTGGCAGGACGAGGAGCACATTCTCTTCCTCTAGTGAACACCCAAGGGGAGAGTTTGGAAGACCAGGCAAACACTCTCGGAGCACATTTTGAACAGGTATCCAGCTCAACACACTATAGTGAAGCGTTCCGACGATACAAAACCGCAATAGAAAAACAGAGATTAGAGCGCAAGCCCAGAACACATAAGGCATACAACGAACTTTTCTGTTTGGCTGAACTGCAGGCCTCACTGGCCTGCTGCAATAAATCTGCCCCAGGTCTGGACCGTGTGGCATATGAAATGTTGAAACACCTGCCCACTGAAACCCAGAAAGCTCTCCTCTCTCTCTATAATGCGATATGGTCTTCTGGCGAGCTACCCTCAGCCTGGAAGGAAGCTATCATTATCCCGATTCTAAAACAAGGCAAGGACCCGGCCTCAGTTTCCAGCTACAAACCAATTGCATTAACCAGCTGTATTTGCAAAGTCTTTGAAAAAATTATTAACAGGCGCCTGATGCACTTCCTTGAAATTAGTGGTCTACTTGACCCATACCAGTGTGGGTTTCGACAGGCTCGGTCCACCACTGACCACCTTGTCCGTATCGAAGCACAAATTCGCGATGCTTTTGTTCATAAGCAATTTTTTCTGTCTGTGTTCCTCGATATGGAAAAGGCATATGACACTGCATGGCGCTTCGGCAATTTGCGAGACCTGTCACATTTAGGTGTGCGGGGTAGAATGCTGACAAATATCGAGAGCTACCTGTCCAACCGTACATTCCGTGTCCAAGTTGGCACCGTCTTATCTCGAGTATTTGTCCAAGAAACAGGAGTGCCACAAGGAGGTTTATTGAGCTGCACACTTTTCATAGTTAAAATGAATTCCTTGCACCTGTCTCTCCCACGAAATATTTTTTACTGCATACATGTCGATGATGTGCAGATTGGTTACAAATCGTGCAACATCTCAATGTGCCAACGTCAAGTTCAACTAGGGTTGAACAAGGTATCTCAATGGGCAAACGAGAATGGTTTTATACTCAACGCGCAAAAGAGCACTTGTGTCTTGTTCAGCCGAAAGAGGGGCCTCCATCCTGACCCCGACATTGACCTGCATGGTCCCCCGCAGGGGCGCCTGCGCAAGTAGGCGTTTGGTGTGTAGCGACACCACGGACCCGAGCTAACGGGGGAGTTTCGGCTCCCTCCCACGCCTAGCCGTGCGTGGCTTTGCCGTGTCCGGGGAAAAGGGGATCCTGGGGGTTGAGCTGACGCTGGGTGATTGGACCTTTAAGGCCCCCCGGCAGAAGCAACACACCCCTTTGGCCCCGGCTTCACGTAGACGGCACCTCTGGGCTGACCCACCCAGGGGAAATCGGCAGTCGCCTTTTCCTATCTCTCTCTCCCTATATCTTCGTCTTTTGTTCTCACTTTACATCTTTCCTGTCTTCTCCTCACTTCATTTTACTTCCGATTTTTCCTGGCGGCAAGGGTTAACCTTGTGTGGCTATCCAAACTAGGGTAAACCATATTGGGTTATAGTAACTGCGTACTGCTGGCGTTGCGCAGACATGCCCACATGCTCTGCCACGTCCCCTTGTTGGACTCCGTGGTGGGTGGTAGGCGCTGTTACCGAAAAATCCACATTTTCCCATGGGATCCTCGACCCCCTCTCTAACTGATCGTGCCTCGAAAAGGGTACGCACCGACGCAACTCTACTACTTTGGCCCAAAAACAGAGAAACTTTTCCAAAATACCATGTTCTCCACTGCGAACAATCATCTACAAAAGCTAGAACAATCTCACCCTTCCTTGTAGCTAAGTGCTTGAGAGAAACCATTGGAACCGGTTATAAGGCCACGAAGATGGCAAGTGGTGATCTGCTTCTCGAACTAAAAGACAAAGAACAGTACAATAAACTCTCGCACCTTGTAGCCTTTGGTAACATCCCCGTCTCGGTGAGCGCACATCGTACTATGAATACAGTGAAGGGCGTGGTATCGGACGAAGACTTGATGACACTGAGTGAAGAAGAGCTTCTTGATGGATGGAAGGACCAAGGTGTGATACATGTCCAGCGCATCAAAATCAGACGTAACAACAATGAAATAGCAACAAAGCACGTGATACTCACCTTCAATTCAACCACTTTACCTGAAAGTCTCGAAACTGGCTATGTAAAACTCCATGTCCGACCTTTCATTCCAAACCCGAGGCGTTGTTTCAAATGCCAGCGATTTGGTCATGCATCCCAGAGCTGCCGAGGACAGCTGATGTGTGCTAAGTGTGGCACAACCGGCCACAGCGCTGATGAATGTAGTCATGACGAGGTCCTCTGTGCTAACTGTGAAGGTAGTCATCCCGCATACTCCAGAGCGTGCCCAGCCTGGAAAAGAGAAAAAGAAATAATCACTATAAAAGTTAAGGAAAATATCACATTCAGGGAAGCAAGACAACGGGTCTCGTTATCATTAGCACTAAAAACACCTTTTGCCGAAGTGGTGCAACGAGGGGCGGCACCACAAAGGCCCTTGGCAGTTGCCCGGACCGCGCCTAGCGTGCCGAGGCAAACGCCACAAGCCCCCATGGGGGGAGCAGCCTCGGCTGCCCCACCCTCCTTGAATACAGCCCCACCGAAGGCTCCTGTGAACCTTGGCAGCAGCCAGGGCACCACACAAACTAAAGAGGTCCCCTCGACCTCCAGCCCGGTGGGGTTTAAGGCTCCGTCTGTTACGACGAAGCCTACAACGAAAACATTATCTGTCGCCTCTCCTGAGGCGATGGACACTTCAACTGCACCGGCGCAGACTGCGCCAAAGGAGCGGCGGGGTTCCCTCGACCGCTCTAAAAAAGACAAAACGGTAATTACAGGGCCTTCTAAAGGCTCTGTAAGATAAATCACTTCTCTCTTTAGACACCAGCCACACTCATTTCGTACACACAGCACTTCTTTACTCCCATAATGGAGACACAAATTATACAATGGAACGTCAGAGGACTACTTCGAAACCTCGACGATGTCCAAGAACTTCTACACAAACATTCTCCAAAAGTGCTGTGTGTACAAGAAACACACTTAAAATCCAAGAATACAAGTTTCTTGCGTCAATATGTTGTCTTCCGAAAGGACAGAGATGATGCTGTGGCGTCATCTGGTGGTGTAGCCATTATAGTTAATCGAGGAGTAGCATGCAGTCATCTACCACTACTAACACCCCTAGAGGCAGTGGCTGTTCGAGCAGTTCTATTGAATAAGCTCGTCACCATCTGCTCTCTATACATACCGCCGCAACACCGCCTAGAAAAACATGATTTCCAGTCTTTAATAGATGAGTTACCAGAACCTTATTTGGTTCTAGGGGACCTGAATGCGCACAGCGGTTTATGGGGTGACTGTCGATGTGATGCACGAGGTCGTCTCATTGAACAGTTCCTCTTTTCATCAGGTGCTTGTCTGTTGAATAGAAAACAGGCAACATATTATAACCTTGCAAACAATACTTACTCCTCCATAGACCTCAGTATCGCATCTCCTTCACTTGTACCATTACTTCAGTGGAAAGTCATAAATAACCCATACGGAAGTGACCATTTTCCTTTAGTTTTGAGTACACCAATAACATATGAATATCCTCCACATGTTCCCAAATGGCTGGTGAACAAAGCCGACTGGGAACAATTTCAAAAGATTACACACCTAAGTTGGACCGACATATGCGGATTAGGCATAGATGAAGCTGTGCAGTACTTCACGGCTTTTCTTACTGACGCAGCAGCCAAGTGCATTCCACAAACATCTGGACTGCCCGGCAAATGACACGTCCCGTGGTGGAACACTGAGTGTCAGAATGCGCGAAAGGAACAAAACAGGGCATGGAGGTTGCTGCGCAACTCGCCGACAGCGGAAAACCTTGAGAGCTTTAAGAAAATAAAATCTCGTGGCAGGAGAACGCGTCGGCAGGCCAGAAGAGAAAGCTGGCAGAAGTTTTTATCAGGGGTCAATTCATACACACAGGAGGCTAAAGTATGGAACATGGTCGGTAGGATAGCAGGGAAACAAGTACACACACTTCCACTCGTAAACACTCAAGGGGATACCTTGGAAGATCAGGCAAACTTCCTCGGGGCACACTTTGAACGGGTATCCAGCTCGTCCCACTATACTGACACTTTCCAAAAATACAGAACAAGAATAGAAAAGCAGAAACTCGAACACAAATCCACTAGATACGAGGCATATAACCAAGCTTTCAGTCTAGCGGAGCTCCGAACATCTCTAAACTCCTGCAGCACTTCTGCCCCAGGTTTTGACCGTGTGGTGTATGAAATGCTAAAAAACCTACCAGCCGAAACACGAAAAACCATACTTTGTTTGTACAATGCTATCTGGTTTTCTGGCACTATCCCTAGCTCCTGGAAAGAGGCTATTATTATTCCCATTTTGAAAGAGGGCAAGGACCCTTCTTTAGCTTCAAGTTATAGGCCTATTGCACTTACAAGCTGCTTGTGCAAAGTATTCGAAAAAATGATAAACTGCCGACTTGTACATATCCTTGAAACAAACAATTTGCTCGACCCGTTTCAGTGCGGGTTTCGAGAAAGTAGATCCACCACAGACCATCTTGTTCGTATCGAGGCACAGATCAGAGACGCCTTTGTCCATAAACAATATTTTCTCTCTGTGTTCCTCGATATCGAAAAGGCGTATGATACAACATGGCGTTTTGGAATCCTAAGAGACCTGTCCCACCTTGGTGTGCGCGGAAGAATGTTTCATATAATCGAAAGCTACCTGTCAAACCGGACATTCCGTGTCCGTCTGGGCAGTGTGCTCTCTCAAACATTTGTCCAGGAAACAGGCGTGCCACAAGGTGGCGTGCTTAGTTGCACACTTTTTCTCATCAAGATGAATTCCTTGCACTTGTCCATCCCTCGCAATATGTTTTATTGTACATATGTCGACGATGTCCAGCTTGGCTTCAGATCTTGCAATCTGGTAATGTGTGAGCGACAGGTTCAGTTAGGTTTAAACAAGGTCTCCAAATGGGCAGAGGAAAACGGATTCCGACTGAACCCACAAAAGAGCACGTGTGTCTTGTTCTCTCGAAAGAGAGGCATGCACTCGGAACCTGACATTCGACTGAACGGGCAACGTCTGTCTGTCAAAGCCGAGTATAAATTCTTAGGCTTAATCTTGGACAACAAGTTGACCTTCGTACCGTACATCAAGTATTTAAAAACAAAATGTTTAAAAGCCATGAATGTTATTAAAGTGTTGTCACGTACTACCTGGGGTAGTGATAGGCAATGCCTCGTGAACCTCTATAAAAGCCTCATTCGCACCCGCTTAGATTATGGGGCCGTTGTCTATCAGTCTGCTACTCAAAGTGCCTTGAAGATGCTTGACCCCGTGCACCATTTGGGCATCCGCCTTTCTACGGGTGCTTTTCGCACCAGCCCCGTAGAAAGCCTTTATGTTGAGTCAAATGAGTGGTCGCTTCATCTGCAAAGAACCTACATGTCCTTTGTATACTTCCTTAAGGTGAAAGCAGACAAGAGGCACCCCTCATACTCTACTATCAATGACTTGTCGAGCTCCATTCTTTTTCAAAACAGGCCTTCAATGAGGCAGCCCTTCTCGGTTCGCCTGAAGGGTCTAGCTGAGGACACTGGAGTGTCACTCGAACACAGTTTAATGGCTCCTGTAGCATACCCGCCACCGTGGCAGTGGCAGACTATAGACTGTGATGTGTCTTTTCTAGGGGTTACAAAACATGCGCCCATTGCTCATATCCGAACATATTTCCTGGAACTTCAACACAAATACACACGTCCTGAGTTTTTTACAGATGCCTCTAAGTCTAACTCCTCTGTGTCCTACGCTGCTGTTGGCCCTTCCTTTTCGGATGCTGGCCCTCTACATCCAGGCACAAGTATCTTCACAGCGGAAGCTTACGCGATACTTGTGGCAGCTAAACACATTAAACAATTACAAATACAAAAAGCAGTAATTTATACAGACTCCCTCAGTGTGGTAACGGCTCTGCACAGTCTTAAAAAACAAAAAAACCCTGTCCTTGTCTCACTTTACTCCTTATTTTGCACACTCTACACACTCAACCAACATGTTGTGGTGTGCTGGGTGCCAGGGCACCGTGAGATCCAAGGCAACGTGAGGGCGGATCAGCTCGCTGCATCCGTCCACAAAAACACTGCCCCTACATCCATATCAATCCCGGTCCTTGATCTGAAGCACTCTCTCAAACAAAACCTCAGGGACTACTGGCAGAGCAAGTGGGATACACACACACAAAACAAACTACACGTTATCAAGCCACACCTTGGCCATTGGCCACCAGTATCAAAATCACGTCTAACAGAGGTAACACTAACAAGACTCAGGATAGGACACATATACACGACACACACACATCTTTTGTCTGGTGGTGATCCACCATTGTGTGATAAATGTGGTGAGGCATTAACAGTTATTCACGTTTTAATTCAATGTAATCATTTAGACACTCTAAGAAGACAACACTTCCCACTTCCCTACCGACAACATATACCTTTACACTCTGCAATGTTCGTCGGTAGGGAACCGCTTTTTAGTCACAAATCATTATTAGCGTTTTTAAAGGAAATTCATAATTTTCATATCATATACCCGGGCATACCGTAGCATGACCTTTCTAGAGAGGTTTTTGCTGCGGTGGCTACACAGGAAAGCACTTGCCTCACGACCCTTGCACGCAAGGGTACTAACGTGTGAGGTACTTGTGCTAATGCCATACATGTCCACCATCGTTTTTCATTATCACCAACTTTTGTCACCTATTCACACCATGCACACCTTTCACGGCATAGTCATGATTTTATTACTTGTATGTTTTACCCGCTTTACTGCGAGGAATTTTATGGCCCCTATACAGCCGCTAATCACAACCATTGTCCACATTCCTGTCTCATGAACTGGCGCTCTTTGGCCATCAAATGGCCCTTGCGCCAAAAAACACCATATATCATCACCTGCATGGTCAACCTCTGTCAGTGAAGACCGAGCACAAATTTCTTGGTCTCATATTAGACACTAAGCTAACCTTCATCCCACACATCAAGTATTTAAGGGACAGGTGCTTAAAAACAATGAACATTTTGAAAGTGTTGTCACGCACTACATGGGGTTGCGACAGGAAATGTTTAATTAACTTATATAAAAGCCTCGTACGCACACGCCTAGATTACGGTGCTATAATTTATCAGTCGGCAACACCATCACCCTTGAAAATTCTCGACCCTGTCCACCATCTAGGCATTCGCCTCTCTACGGGTTCTTTCCGCACCAGCCCTGTGGAGAGCCTGTACGTGGATCCGAATGAATGGTCGCTCCACCTACAAAGATGTTCCCTGTCCTTTTTGTACTTTTTGAAGGTGAAGGCAGACAAGAAACACCCTTCCCATTTCATAATTAATGATTTGTCTTGTTCTGGCTTGTTCGAGAACCGTCCTTCGTTTAGGCAGCCCTACGCGCTGCGTGTAAGGAGCCTGGCCGAAGAAACAGGTGTGCCTCTTCTTGAACCCAGTTTGATGGCTCCTGCAACATATCTGCCACCGTGGCAGTGTCAGCATATAGACTGTGATATCTCTTTTGTTGATGTCACAAAGCACGCACCACTTGCACACATACACACATACTTCCTAGAACTACAACATAAATACACATGCCCCGAGTTCTTTACCGATGCGTCAAAGTCAAACACTTCTGTGTCATATGCAGCGGTAGGCCAATCCTTTTCCGAGGCTGGCGTTCTTCATCCTAATGCAAGCATTTTCACAGGAGAAGCTTACGCAATACTGGCGGTCGTAAAACACAATAAACAGATAAATTTACAAAAGGCGGTAATATACACAGATTCCCTAAGCGTGGTCAAAGCCCTGAAAACTCCTAAAAAACACAAGAACCCCGTGCTGGTGTAACTCTACTCACTTCTGTGCACACTCTACACATCAAAACAGCATGTCGTTGTCTGCTGGGTTCCAGGGCACCGTGAAATACAAGGAAACGTTTTGGCCGACAATCTGGCTGCTTGCGCCAATGTCACTACTGCCAATGCATCAACACCAGTCCCTGCACTTGACTTAAAACCTTTTATAAAACGAAAGCTCAGGGAGTATTGGCAGAGGATGTGGGATAAACACACAGATAATAAACTCCATGCTATTAAACCGCAACTAGGTTATTCGCCGCCACTATCAAAATCACGACACACAGAAGTAATACTAACAAGGCTTAGAACAGGACACACACATTCCACACACTCATTTCTTCTGTCTTCCGGTGATCCACCATATTGTGAGAGATGTGGAGACCCCCTTACGGTTCTCCACATTCTCGTCCAGTGCAATGAGCTAGATGCTCTAAGAAAAAAGCACTTTTTACTGCCCTACCGACAGCAGCTCCCTCTACACCCTGGGATGCTCATCGGTAGGGATCCGCTGTTTAAACTGCAAACAATTTTTACGTTTTTAAAAGATGTGCAAAGCTTTCACCCGATATTTCGAGGTCACCCGTAGCACGACCTCTATAGTGTGGTCGTGGCTGCGGTGACTATATATTCATCATGGTTTTATTATCATGGCATTTTGCCATCAGCTATCACCACACATATGTCACGCCACTGTCATAATTTTATTACTTTCATGTTTTAACCCGCGTTAGAACGAGGAATTTTAAGGCCCCTTTACAGCCACGCACCATATCATTGTTCATATCTGTAGTCAATTGAAATGGCGCTCTTTGGCCATCAATTGGCCCTTGCGCCACTAAAATCTACTCATCATCATCATCCATAACTTTTGTACGATTCTGTTTTGACTTTAGTATCACACGCATGTCACCAAGGTTTTATTGCCAACAAATCAATTCTTACTTCATTTTTCTGCTCAAGTTCACTGCCCAAAATGGCTTTTCTCCTCCATTGGAATTGTAGAGGACTCATTCATAACATAGGTGACATAAAAGATTTGCTAAGTAGTCTCTATCCAATGGCTATGTGCTTACATGAGACCAATCTGGGAGAAAAACACACCAACTTCCTCAGAGGTTTTACCGTAGTACGTCGCGATCGCGTCCACGCTAGCCGGTGGTCCGGTGGCGTGGCTATTGTCGTCAAAAGTGGAATTGCAGTGAGAGAGATCACCATCAACAGTCACGTCGAGGCCGTAGCCGTCACCATTTTAGCTCACAAAACTATCACCTTATGTTCCATTTATATCCCCCCACACACGCATTTTTCAATTAAAGATATAGAGCATATTTTGGACCAACTGCCTGAATCGTTTGTTATCGCAGGGGATTTTAACGCGCACGGAATGCTTTGGGGAAGCAGTACAACTGACACCAGAGGACAAACCCTCGAAGATTTTATTCTGAACAATGACGTATGTCTTTTAAATACTGGTAGCGTCACCTACTGCTCCCCAAGCACAGGAGCCACTAGCTGCTTAGATCTAGCGCTGTGCTCACCTTCGCTCTTTTGCGAACTAAAATGGAGCGTGATAGATAATGTCTACGGCAGTGACCATATGCCTGCTCTCATAAAGTTAACACAAACCCTCCCCACCACTCAATCCCGACCACCGCGTTGGAAACTACATCTGGCAGACTGGCCACTGTTCACTGAAAAAGCTGCCCTAGAAAAAAAGATGCTTGATGGCCTAAGCATAGAGGAAATGAACTAGACAGTCACCGCCTGCATACTTGCGGCAGCCGAACAAACTATACCACAATCCTCCGGCATTATAAAGAAAAAACTTAAACCCTGGTGGACAAAAGAGTGCACACAAGCTAAAAAAATGCAACACAAGGAGTGGGTCATTTTTCGTAAACATCCTACAGGAGAGAACCTCCTAGCATTTAAAAAGGCGAGAGCAAAGGCAAGATTTATTCGCAGGCAGGCTGAAAAACTCTCGTGGAAAAAGTACATTTCATCCATCAACAGCTCCATCACATCTAAAAGAATATGGGATCAGGTGCAGAAGTTTAACGGCAACTACAGTTCATATACCATCCCCATTCTCTCAACCCCTGGCATCCAGACAACTTTAGGCGAACAGGCAGACCTACTAGCGCAGCACTTTTGCGCTATTTCGAGCTCAGCAAACTATTCGGCAGCTTTCCTAAAACATAAACAATCTACAGAAAAACAAAAGCTTCCTATTACAGGTTATCGCGACAGATCATACAACTCCCCCTTAACCCTGCAGGAAATTAACAGAGTGCTTTCTCAAGATAAAAAAACAGCACCAGGCCCAGACAAAATACATTACCAAATGCTCGCCCATTTGTCCCAGGAAGCGGTGAAGGCATTGCTGCACTTCTTTAACGCTATTTGGATCACTGGCAGAATGCCAACAGAGTGGAAAAAAGTCATTATAATTCCATTTCTCAAAGCCGGAAAAAACCCTACATTACCAACAAGCTACAGGCCATAGCACTTACAAGTCGTATGGCGAAATCCTACGAAAGCGTTAATAATATTAGGCTAACATACATCCTAGAAACCGATAACTTGATAGATGTTCACCAATGTGGTTACAAGAAAGGATGTTCTACCACCGATCACCTCGTTCACCTTGAACATACAGTACGAGAAGCTTTCCTGTACAAGCAGCACTGCTTAGCAGTATTTTTCGATCTTGAAAAGGCATATGACACAACGTGGAAGTACGGTATTTTACGAGACCTGGCAGATCTTGGAATTCGCGGAAGGATGCTCAACTGCTTGTCCGACTTCCTATCGAACCGAACTTTTCAGGTTCGTTTGGGTACCACACTTTCAGAAACTTTTACTCAAGAGAACGGTGTGCCTCAGGGCTGTGTCTTAAGCACAACTCTCTTTGTCGTCAAAATGAACTCTGTGAACCAGGTCATACCATCTACCCTTATGCACTCACTATATGTGGATGATCTCCAAATAGCGTGCCGGTCATCTAACATGGCGACGTGTGAGCGGCAGATTCAAATAGCACTAAACAAGCTAACACAATGGGCTAACAAAAATGGCTTCCGGTTTTCTGAGGAAAAGACGGTTGCTGTAGCGTTCTCCCAGAAACGAGGCTTACAACCAGACCCCCTGCTGAAAATAAACGAAACAGTATTGCCAATAAAACAAGAACAGAAGTTTCTGGGGGTCGTATTTGATAAGAAGCTCAATTTTCTTCCCCACATTAATAATCTCAAGGTGAAATCCAACAGCGCCCTCAATGTCCTCAAAGTCTTGTCCCGAAAGCACTGGGGTTCCGACCGTAAGTGCCTCCTGCTCATCTACCGCTCTTTAGTACGCAGCAAATTAGACTACGGTAGTATAATCTACGGTTCAGCAAGAGACTCGTACCTTAAGCGCCTAGACCCTGTCCATAACAAAGGGTTACGCCTCGCAACAGGTGCCTATCGAACCTCACCTATTTCGAGCTTATACGCCGAAAGTAACGAACCATCCTTGGAATATAGGAGAACGAAACCAATGCTCACGTATGTCCTTAGAATTCGTTCTTCACCAGATCATGTATGCCACAGTATTGTCACACGCTGTGACATACGACATCACTACGCGAACAAACCAAACGTAATTAAGCCACTAATACTAAGATTTGAAGAAAAATTTCATGCCCTGAATATTCCTAACGAAGCACTCTCCATTGCCAGAAGGCCACCCAGTTTGGCCCCATGGAGTGATTTCTCCAAATTCTTGGATTTTTCACTCACACATATAAAAAAACAAAACACCCCACGTGAACATATACTACAAGAATTCCTTACATTACAACAAACGTACAACACTTACGAAGAATTTTATACTGATGGTTCGAAGACATCTGCTTATGTCGGAAGCAGTGTGGTAGGAGCAACACACGAGCAAATAACTAGACTACCGCAGTTCGTATCCATCTACACCGCTGAGTGCTATGCGTTATGGATGGCAGTACAATACAATATAAGCTCAAAACATAAAAAAGCCGTAATATTTACAGACTCGTTAAGCGCGCTGAAAAGTCTCAATTATAAATCTCAGTATGAGCCATTCATAGGCGATATTTTAAACACGCTATTCCACACACCTGATGACCGCACCATAGGCCTCTGTTGGGTCCCGAGTCATGTCGGGATCCCAGGCAATGAAAGGGCTGACCAACTAGCTGCAACCGCAAATAAGATGCGCGAGTCAAAAACCAACATACCTGCCAGAGATGGGATTCAAGCTGTTCGCCGGGCCACCACCTTTCACTGGCAGCAGGAATGGAAATTACAACAAAACAACAAACTTCACCTAATTAAACCTGTTCTTGGTGAATGGAAGACCTGTCTTCATCAAGCGCGTTTTATCTAAGTAGTTATATGTCGACTACGAATAGGTCACACGCACATCACACATAATTACCTATTGGCAGGCGAAGAAGCCCCAGCATGCGACAAGTGTCAGGAGCAACTAACTGTAATGCACATTTTAATAGCTTGCCCACATATGGAAACATTAAGAGAAAAACATTTCCGTATGTTTTACAGGTTAAATATTCCCTTTAATCCAATGATACTCTTGGGCGATGACGCCCTAATACCTATAGCTGATGTGATCAGCTTTTTAAATAAAGCACAACTTCTGAACAAGGTCTAACTACACGAAACTATGCTACCGCTAGCCATGGCAAAACTTGACTGATGTGACTCGTAGCACAGCCTCTTCGGAGAGGCATCTGCTGCAGCTCGAATTTACAACGAGGCACTTGCCTCCCTGCCCTTAGGTATAAGGACACGGGTATGGTATTAGTGCTATGTAAAATCGGTTACGGTTTAACATAACCTCATGCACCAACCATACACATTGACCACCCCGAGCATCACACACATAATCTTAGAAGAGATATATACTTCACGCGTTTACGGAGCCAATCCTTTTAGGCCTTTATACAGCCACGATTCACCGCTCATCATATGCATATGGGATAGCCGTCAAGACATTTCAGAGTCATTGTCATAGCCCTGTTTGCTGTAAGTATTCTCACCATGAGTCTGGCGCAGCATAGCCTTAGTTGCTCTTGCGCCACAAAACCCAACATAACTAACTAACAAATACACACGTCCTGAGTTCTTTACAAATGCCTCCAAGACTAACTCCTCTGTGTCCTACGCTCCCCGCAGGGGCGCCTGCGCAAGTAGGCGTTTGGTGTGTAGCGACACCACGGACCCGAGCTAACGGGGGAGTTTTGATTCCCTCCCACGCCTAGCCGTGCGTGGCTTTGCCGTGTCCGGGGAAAAGGGGATCCTGGGGGTTGAGCCGACGCTGGGTGATTGGACCTTTAAGGCCCCCCGGCAGAGGCAACACATCCCTTTGGCCCCGGCTTCACGTAGACGGCACCCCTGGGCTGACCCACCCAGGGGAAATCGGCAGTCGCCTTTTCCTATCTCTCTCTCCCTACATCTTCGTCTTTCTTACTTTTTTAGCTTTCCTGTCTACTTCTGTCTTCTGTTTACTTCAAATTTTCCTGGTGGCAAGGGTTAACCCTGTGCAAATAGCCTACCTTGGTCTAGGCGCATTGGGTTATAGTGGCGTTGTACGGCTGGCGTCTGCAGGTTTCAGCATCCGCAAACTTGTAGCGTCCCCTCGTTGGGCTCCGTGGTGGGTGGCCGCCAACGCTGCTGAACAACATACAATTAGCATGCATAAAGCATTTCCTTAACTCAGTGATCATGCCTCCTCAAAGCGGGTACGCACCGAAGACATCAATTTTTTCACCCGGCCAACACAAATGTTTCCTCATTTCCACGTTATACACTGCGAAAAAACTAACAAGCAAGCCAGAACTGTATCCCCCTTCGTAGTTTCTAGATGCTTAACCGAAAATCTCGGCGCCGGGTACAAGGTTACCAAAATGGCCAGTGGAGATCTACTCCTTGAAATACGTGACAAAGACCAATTCGATAAACTGAACACCATCACAACGTTTGGAGACACACCCATCAGTATTACGCCACACAGGTCCATGAACTCATCTCGTGGGGTCGTATCGGACGTAGATTTGCTTGAGCTGACGGAAGCTGAACTTCTGGAAGGATGGAAGAGCCAGAACGTGACAAACGTACAGCGTATTAGGATCAGAAGAGATCAAAAGGAAATCCCAACCAAACACTTAGTACTGACCTTTGCTTCGAGCGATTTGCCGGAAACTATTCAGACTGGGTACACAAAGACATCCGTGAGACCATATATTCCCAACCCCCGCCGTTGCTTCCAATGTCAGAGATATGGCCACGGCTCGCAAAGCTGTCGTGGCCGGAAAACTTGTGCTCTGTGTGGAGTCGTGGGCCATGCGTCCGACAACTGCGAAGCACCTGCACACTGTGTGAACTGTGGCGGTAATCATGCTGCGTACTCACGCTCCTGTTCTTTCTGGAAAAAAGAAAAAGAGATCATCACTTTAAAGATAAAAGAAAACATTACATTTAAAGAAGCAAGAAAAAGAGTCTCGCCATTTTATGGCCCCACATATGCTGATGCGGCGCGCCAGGGGGCAGTGTCGCACCAGCCCTCGCCACTCCTTCGGCCTGCGCAGAGCGAGCCATTGGCTGTGGCGCCTGCCCCCAAGGCGGCAGTAGTTGAGTCTACTCCGCCTACTATTGAACAGAGACCAGAGACTCCAGGGTCCTCGGGTCTCAAGGCCTCACCTCGCCAGGCGAGGCCCAAGCTTCGAAAAACCAGCTCGCATGAGCGGGCATCCAGTGCCTCCGAGGAGGCAATGGATACGGCGGCACCCTTGGTGCCAAAAGAGCGGCGCGGCTCTCTGGAGCGTGCCAAGAGAACTAAGAAGCTCATAACAGGGCCTGATAATAGCCCTGTTACTTGAGCTTGACCTTTCACCTTAAACAAGTCACTCCCTTAACGTACACACAGCACTACTTTACTTCGAATATGGAAACACAAATTATTCATTGGAACGTCAGAGGCCTGCTTAAAAACCTCGACGATGTCCAAGAGCTTTTATACAAACACTCACCTCAAGTGCTGTGTGTACAGGAAACGCACCTAAAATCCTCCAATACAAATTTTTTACGTGCTTACGTCATATACCGAAAGGACCGAGATGATGCTGTGGCGTCATCCGGTGGCGTAGCCATTATTGTTAACCAAGGAGTAGCGTGTACACATTTACCACTCCAGACATCCTTTGAGGCGGTGGCTGTTCGAGCGGTACTTTTAAACAAACTCGTCACCATCTGCTCTTTGTATGTACCTCCCCACCAACGCCTTGAAAGACGTGAATTCCAGTCTTTAATAGACGAACTGCCTGAACCTTATTTGCTTCTTGGAGACCTAAATGCAAGTAGTGGACTGTGGGGCGATTTTCGCTTTGATGCACGAGGTCGTCTCATTGAACAATTTCTCTTCTCTTCCGGTGCCTGTTTGTTGAATAGGAAAGAGCCAACATACTATAACGTTGCCAACAAAACTTACTCGTCTATAGACCTCAGCATCGTATCACCTTCACTCCTACCCCTACTGAAATGGAAAATCATAAATAATCTATATGGAAGTGACCATTTTCCTGTAGTGTTGAGTTCACAAACAACATATGAATGTCCTGTACATGTTCCCAAATGGCTGATGAACAAAGCAGACTGGGAACAGTTCCACAACACTACACGTTTGAGTTGGACAGACATATGTCGGTTAGACACAGATGAAGCTGTGCAGTACTTCACAGCTTTTGTAACTGACGCAGGAGCAAAGTGCATACCGCAAACTTCTGCAATGCCCGCCAAACGAATCGTCCCATGGTGGAACACAGAGTGTCGTAATGCGCGTAAGGAACAGAACAATGCATGGAGGCTGCTTCGGAACTCACCAACAGCAGAAAATCTTGACACCTTCAAGAAAATAAAGTCTCAAGACAGGAGAACGCGTCGGAAGGCCAGAAGAGAAAGCTGGCAGAAGTTTTTATTGGGGATCAATTCATACACACAGGAGGCTAAAGTCTGGAACATGGTTGGTAGGATAGCAGGAAAACAAGTACACACACTTCCACTCGTAAACACTCAAGGTGATACCTTGGAAAATCAGGCAAACTTCCTCGGTGCACACTTTGAACGGGTATCCAGCTCGTCTCACTATACAGACACTTTCCAAAAACACAGAACAAGAATAGAAAATCAGAAAGTCGAACACAAATCCACTAGATACGAAGCATACAATTAAGCTTTCAGTTATCTGAGCTTCGAACATCTCTAAACTCCTGCAGTACTTCGGCCCCAGGTTCTGACCGTGTGATGTATGAAATGTTAAAAAACCTACCAAACGAAACCCGAAAAACCTTACTTTGTTTGTACAATGCTATTTGGTCTTCTGGCACTATTCCTACCTCCTGGAAAGAGGCTATTGTTATTCCCATTTTGAAAGAAGGCAAGGACCCTTCTTTACCCTCGAGTTATAGGCCTATAGCACTTACAAGCTGCTTGTGCAAAGTCTTTGAAAAAATGATAAACTGCCGACTAGTACATTTTCTTGAAACAAATAATTTGCTCGACCCATTTCAGTGCGGGTTTCGAGAAAGTAGATCCACCACAGACCACCTTGTTCGTATCGAGGCACAGATCAGAGACGCGTTCGTCCATAAACAATATTTTCTCTCTGTGTTCCTCGATATCGAAGAGGCTTATGATACTACATGGCGTTACGGAATTCTAAGAGACCTGCCCCACCTTGGTGTGCGCGGAAGAATGTTTCATATAATCGAAAGTTACCTGTCAAACCGGACATTCCGTGTCCGTCTGGGCAGTGTGCTCTCCCAAACATTTGTCCAGCAAACAGGCGTTCCACAAGGTGGCGTGCTTAGTTGCACACTTTTTATTATCAAAATGAATTCTTTGCACTTGTCCATTCCCCGCAATATGTTCTATTGTACATATGTCGATGACGTTCAGCTTGGCTTCAAGTCATGCAACTTGGCCAGGTGTGAGCGGCAGGTTCAGCTGGGTTTAAATAAGGTCTCCAAATGGGCAGATGAAAACGGATTTCGACTTAACCCACAAAAAAGCACGTGTGTCTTGTTCTCTCGAAAGAGAGGCATGCACTCGGAACCCGACATTCGACTGAACGGGCAAAGTCTGTCCGTCAAAACCGAGCATAAATTCTTAGGCTTAATCTTGGACAACAAGTTGACCTTCGTACCCCACATAAAGTATCTAAAAACAAAATGTTTAAAATCGATGAATGTTATAAAAGTGTTGTCACGTACTACGTGGGGTAGTGATAGGCAATGCCTCATGAACCTGTATAGAAGCCTTATTCGCACCCGCTTAGATTATGGGGCCATTGTTTATCAGTCAGCGACTCAAAGTGCTTTGAAGATGCTGGATCCCGTGCACCATTCGGGCATCCGCCTTTCTACGGGTGCTTTTCGCACCAGCCCCGTAGAAAGCCTTTACGTTGAGTCAAATGAGTGGTCGCTTCATCTGCAAAGAACCTACATGTCCTTTGTATATTTCCTTAAGGTGAAAGCAGACAATAGGCACCCCTCATACTCTACTATTAATGACTTGTCGAGCTCCATTCTTTTTCAAAACAGGCCTTCAATGAGGCAGCCCTTCTCAGTTCGCCTGAAGGGTCTAGCTGAGGACACTGGAGTGTCACTCGAACACAGTTTAATGGCTCCTGTAGTATACCCGCCACCGTGGCAGTGGCAGACTATAGATTGCGATGTGTCTTTTTTAGAAGTTACTAAACATGCGCCTATTGCCCATATTCGAACATACTTCTTGGAACTTCAACACAAATACATACGTCCTGAGTTTTTTACAGATGCCTCTAAGTCTAACTCCCCTGTGTCCTACGCTGCTGTTGGCCCTTCCTTTTCGGATGCTGGCCCTCTACATCCAGGCACAAGTATCTTCACAGCGGAAGCTTACGCGATACTTGTGGCAGCTAAACACATCAAACAATCACAAATACAAAAAGCAGTAATTTATACAGACTCCCTCAGTGTGGTAACGGCTCTGCACAGGCTTAAAAAACAAAAAAACCCTGTCCTCGTTTCACTTTACTCCATTTTAAGCACCCTCTACACACTCAACAGGCATGTTGTTGTGTGCTGGGTGCCAGGGCACCGTGAGATTCAAGGCAACGTGATGGCGGATCAGCTTGCTGCATCCGCCCACGAAAGCACCGCCATTACACCGACATCAATCCCGGCCCTTGATCTTAAGCCGTCTCTCAAACGAAAACTCAGGGACTACTGGCAGAGCAAGTGGCATACACACACACAAAACAAACTTCACGTTATCAAGCCACACCTTGGCCATTGGCCACCAGTATCAAAACCACGTCTAACAGAGGTAACACTAACAAGACTCAGGATAGGACACATATACACGACACACACACATCTTTTGTCCGGTGGTGATCCACCATTGTGTGATAAATGTGGTGAAGCATTAACGGTTCTTCACGTTTTAATTCAATGTAAACATTTAGACACTCTAAGAAGACAACACTTCCCACTATCCTACCGACAACATATACCTTTACACCCTGCAATGTTCGTCGGTAGGGAACCGCTTTTTAGTCACAAATCATTATTAGCGTTTTTAAAGGAAATTCATAATTTTCATATCATATACCCGGGCATACCGTAGCACGACCTCTCTAGAGAGGTTTTTGCTGCGGTGGCTACACAGAAAAACAGTTGCCTCACGGCCCTTGCACGCAAGGGTACTAACGTGTGAGGTACTTGTGCTAATGCCATACATGTCCACCATTGTTTTTCATTATCACCAACTTTTGTCACCTCTTCACACCACACACACTTTTCACGGCATGGTCATGATTTTATTACTTTTATGTTTTTACCCGCTTTACTGCGAGGAATTTTATGGCCCTTATACAGCCGCTAATCACAACCATTGTCCACATTCCTGTCTCATGAACTGGCGCTCTTTGGCCATCAAATGGCCCTTGCGCCAAAAAACACCATATATCATCAGAAATATTACAGTGTAACATCCGAGGCCTTTTTCGAAACCTCGATGACTTACAAGAACTCCTACATGAACACAATCCAAGAGTGCTGGGTGTACAGGAGACACACTTAAAACGAACTAACACAAACTTTTTACGTAACTACATAATCTTCCGAAAGGATAGAGATGATGCCATGCTACCATCCGGTGGTGTAGCGGTTATAGTAAGTCAAGGTATAGCATGCACACAATTACCCCTTCTAACTTCCCTCGAGGTGGTGGCTGTCCGAGCAGTTATTCTAAACAAACTTGTCACTGTTCGCTCTTTGTACATACCTCCGCACCACCGTCTCGAAAAACTTCAATTCCAGTCTTTAATCGACGAACTACCTGAACCTTATCTGGTCCTTGGGGACCTGAACGCACATAATGGTCTGTTGGGTGACTCTCGCTGTGATGCCCGAGGTCGTCTCATTGAACAATTACTCATTTCATTGGGTGCTTGTCTGTTGAATAGGAAAGAGGCAACATACTATAACCTTGCCAACAAAACTTACTCTTCCATAGACCTCAGTATCGAATCTCCTTCACTTGTACCATTACTTCAGTGGAAAGTCATAAATAATCAATACGGAAGTGACCATTTCCCTTTAGTTTTGAGTACACCAATAATAAATGAATGTCCTCCACATGTTCGCAAATGGCTGGTAAACAAAGCCAACTGGGAACGATTTCAAAAGCTTACTCACCTAAATTGGACTGACATATGCGGGTTAGGCATAGATGAAGCTGTGCAGTACTTCACGGCTTTTCTTACTGACGCAGCAACCAAGTGCATTCCACAAACATCTGGACTGCCCGGCAAACGACACGTTCTGTGGTGGAACACTGAGTGCCAGAATGCGCGAAAGGAACAGAACAGGGCATGGAGGTTGCTGCGGAACTCTCCGACAGCGGAAAACCTTGAGAGCATTAGGAAAATAAAATGTCGAGGCAGGAGAACGCGTCGGCAGGCCAGAAAAGAAAGCTGGCACAAGTTTTTATCAGGGATAAATTCATATACACAAGAGGCTAAAGACTGGAACATGGTTCGTAGGGTAGCAGGAAGACAAGTACACTCACTCCCACTCGTAAACACACAGGGTGATAGCCTGGAAGATCAAGCGAACTTCCTAGGTGCACACTACGAGCAGGTGTCTAGCACGTCACACTACACTGAAGCTTTCGAAAGACACAAAGCAAATATAAAAAAGCAGAAACTAGAATCCAAGTGCACAAATTACGAGGAATACAACCAACCTTTCAACTTAGCTGAGCTACAAACATCACTAAACTCTTGCAATAATTCCGCTCCAGGCTACGACCGTGTCACATATGAAATGTTGAAAAACTTGCCGCTCGAAACGCGAAAAACTTTACTCTCTCTATACAATGCTATCTGGCTTTCAGGCACCATCCCTGCTTCCTGGAAAGAGGCTATTGTTATCCCTATTTTGAAACATGGCAAGGACCCTTCCTCAGTTTCAAGTTATAGGCCCATTGCGCTAACCAGCTGCGTTTGTAAACTTTTTGAAAAAAATGATAAACCGCCGACTTTTACATTTCCTTGAAACACACAATCTGCTCGACCAATTTCAGTGTGGGTTTCGGGAGGGTAGATCCACCACCGAACATCTGGTGCGTATCGAGGCACAGATCCGAGACGCTTTTGTCCACAAACAATACTTCCTCTCAGTGTTTCTCGATATCGAGAAGGCTTGCGACACAACATGGCATTTGGGATATTAAGAGACTTGTCTCACCTGGATGTGCGCGGTAGAATGCTTTCCATAATCGAGAGTTACTTGTCCAATCGGAAATTCCGCGTTCGTGTGGGCAGTACTCTCTCCCAAATATTTGTGCAAGAAACGGGAGTACGGCAAGGTGGTGTACTTAGTTGTACACTTTTTATTATAAAAATGAATTCCTTGCACCTGTCCATCCCCCGCAACATGTTCTATTCCACATATGTCGATGACGTCCAGCTTGGCTTTAAGTCATGCAACCTAGCAATGTGTGAGCGACAGGTTCAGTTAGGTTTAAACAAGGTCTCCAAATGGGCAGAGGAAAACGGATTCCGAATGAACCCAGGAAAAAGCACGTGTGTCTTGTTCTCCCGAAAGAGAGGCATGCACTCCGAACCCGACATTGAACTGAACGGCCAACGTCTGTCTGTGAATGCGGAGCATAAATTCCTAGGCTTAATCTTGGACAACAAGTTGACCTTCGTACCACACATAAAGTATTTAAAAACAAAATGTTTAAAAGCCATGAATGGTATAAAAGTGTTGTCACGTACTACGTGGGGTAGTGATAGGCAATGCCTCATGAACCTCTATAGAAGCCTTATTCGTACCCGCTTTGATTATGGGGCCGTTGTCTATCAGTCTGCCACTCAAAGTGCCTTGAAAATGCTGGACCCCATGCACCATTTGGGCATCCGCATTTCTACGGGTGCTTTTCGCACCAGCCCCGTAGAAAGCCTTTATGTTGAGTCAAATGAGTGGTCGCTTCATCTGCAGAGAACTTACATTTCCTTTGTATACTTCCTGAAGGTGAAAGCAGACAAGAAGCACCCCTCACACTCTACTATTAATGATCTGTCGAGCTCCATTCTGTTCCAAAACAGGCCTTCAATGAGGCAGCCCTTCTCAGTACGCCTGAAGGGTCTAGCTGAAGAAACTGGAGTGTCAATTGAACACAGTTTAATGGCTCCTGTAGCATACCCGCCACCGTGGCAGTGGCAGACTATAGACTGCGATGCGTCTTTCTTAGAGGTTACAAAACGTGCACCTATTACCCATATCCGAACATACTTTCTGGAACTTCAACACAAATACGCACGTCCTGAGTTCTTCACAGATGCCTCCAAGACTAACCCCTCTGTGTCCTATGCTGCTGTCGGCCCATCCTTTTCGGATGCTGGCCCTCTACATCCACGCACAAGTATCTTCACAGCGGAAGCTTACGCGATACTGGTGGCAGCTAAACACATCAACCAATTACAAATAGAAAACGCAGTAATTTATACTGACTCCCTCAGTGTGGTAACGGCTCTGCACAGTCTTAAAAAACAAAAAAACCCAGTCCTTGTCTCACTTTACTCTATTTTGTGCACACTCTACACACACAAACAACATGTTGTAGTGTGCTGGGTGCCAAGGCACCGTGAGATCCAAGGCAACGTGAGGGCGGATCAGCTCGCTGCATCCGTCCATGAGAGCACCGCCATTACATCTATATCAATCCCGGCCCTTGATCTTAAGCCGTCCCTCAAACGAAACCTCAGGGACTACTGGCAGAGCAAGTGGGACACACACACACAAAACAAACTACACGTTATCAAGCCACACCTTGGCCATTGGCCACCAGTATCAAAATCACGTCTAACAGAGGTAACACTAACAAGACTCAGGATACGACACACATACACAACACACACACACCTTTTATCCGGTGGTGATCCACCATTGTGTGATAAATGTGGTGAGACATTAACAGTTCCTCACGTTTTAATTCAATATAAACATTTAGACACTCTAAGAAGACACCACTTCCCACTATCCTACCGACAACATATACCTTTACACCCTGCAATGTTCGTCGGTAGGGAACCGCTTTTTAGTCATGAATCATTATTAGCGTTTTTAAAGGAAATTCATAATTTTCATATCTTATACCCGGGCATACCGTAGCACGACCTCTCTAGAGAGGTTTTTGCTGCGGTGGCTACACAGGAAAGCACTTGCCTCACGGCCCTTGGACGCAAGGGTATGAACGAGTGAGGCACTTGTGCTAATGCCATACATATCCACCATCGTCTTATTATCACCAACTTTTGTCATCATTCACACCACACACATCTTTCACGGCATGGTCATCATTTTATTACTTGTATGTTCTTACCCGCCTTATCGCGAGGAATTTTATGGCCCTTATACAGCCGCTTATCACTATCATTGTCCATATTTTTAGTAAGATGAAATGGCGCTCTTTGGCCAACAAATGGTCCTTGCGCCAAAAAACACAATATATCATCATCATCATCTTTTCTCGTCTCTAAATCTATCCTGTCTTCTTCTCTCTTATATTTACTTCCGATTTTTTCTGGCGGCAAGGGCTAACCTTGTGTATGTGCTCTGTCTTGGGCACAATACATTTGGTTATAGCGGCTGTGTACAGCTGACGTTGACATGCCTCTAATAAATTTAGGACTTGTCACGTCCCCGTGTTGGGCTCCATTGTAGGCGGCTGGCATGGCTGCCGAACTCACATTTAGTTTTTGGCTTTTTCTTCTCTCCCTTCATTGCACGATCGTCCTCTCCCGAAGAGAGGGCGCACCGAAGACTTTTGCAATTATTTCAGCAAACCGAAAGAAACCTTTCCCCGCTACCATGTAATCCATTGTGAAACCGCTGAAAAGAACGCCAGAACTATTTCGCCTTTCGTTGTTTCCAAATGCCTCACCACTACACTTGGACCAGGTTACCAGGCTACAAGAATGGCCAGTGGGAATCTCCTCCTCGAGGTGAAAAGTCAGAGCCAGTATGAAAACCTCTCAAAACTAGAATCGTTTGGAAACATACCTATCTCAATTACACCACACCGCTCACTCAACACTTCCCGAGGCGTTGTATCTGATCAAGACTTGCTTGACCTGACTGAAGGTGAGCTCCTCGAGGGCTGGAAGGACCAGCAGGTGACACAAGTACAAAGAATCAAAATTAGGCGTGATAAGAAGGAAATCCCAACAAAACACACAATTGTGACATTTTGCACCAGCACCCTGCCTGAACATCTCGAAACAGGGTACTTGAAGTTGAATGTGAGACCTTACATTCCCAACCCACGACGTTGCTTCAAATGCCAGCGTTTTGGTCACGGCTCTCAGAGTTGCCGCGGCCAACTCACCTGCGGAAAGTGTGCCACCACAGGACACGCTACAGACGAGTGTAAGGTGGAGGATGGGGCCCACTGCGCAAACTGCGATGGTGCCCATCCCGCATACTCCCGAACCTGTCCAACATGGAAAAAGGAAAAAGAAATTGTTACAATCAAAATCACACAAAACATTACTTTCCGAGAAGCCCGTCAACAAGTATCTGGACTTTTCACATACAAACCATCGTTTGCCGATGTAGTGCAACAGGGGGCAGCACTACAACGGCCTGCGGCAACTGCCCATGCCAGGCACAGTGTGCCCAGGCGGTCGCAAATGCCCCCACCCACGGCGGGAACAGCCAAGGCTGCCCTGCCACTCGTCCCCACGGCGACAACCAAGGCCGCAGCAAGCTCTTGTAGCGGCCAGGGTATCCCAGCACCAAAGGAGGTTCCTTCGACCTCTAGCCCAAGAGGACCGAAGGTTTCGCCCCCAGAGGTTAAGGAGACCCCAGGGTCGGCCGATATGAAGGCCTCGTCTCACCAGGCGAGGTCCCAAGCCCAAAACATCAGCTCGCCAATTCGGGCACGCAGTGCCTCTGAGGAGGCAATGGACACCACGGCACCCCTGCTGCAGAAAGATCGGCGTAGCTCCCTGGAGCGCGCCAAAAGGAATAAAAAGCCAATAACGGGGCCCGGCGACGGCCCTGTTCTTTGAGTTCTGACGCTTAGCTTAAAAAGCAGACACACCCATTGTTCCTTACACACAGCACTACGTTACCTCCAATATGGCAACACAAATAATACATTGGAACGTCAGAGGACTCCTTAGAAACCTCGATGATGTTCAAGAGCTCTTTTGCAAACATTCGTCGAAAGTGCTGTGTGTACAGGAAACTCATTTAAAATCTAAAAACACGATTTTTTTCGTCAGTATGTTCTCTTCCGAAAGGACAGAGATGATGCTGCGGCATCATCCGGTGGTGTAGCCATTATTGTTAATAAAAAAGTAGCATGCACACATTTACCACTGCAAACAACACTAGAGGCAGTGGCTGTTCGAGCAGTTCTTTTCAACAAGCTCGTCACCATCTGTTCTCTGTACATACCCCCACACCATTGTCTTGGAAAACTAGAATTCGAGTCTTTCGTAGACCAACTACCCGAACCTTATCTGGTCCTTGGTGACCTGAATGCTCATAGCTGTCTATGGGGTGATTCTCGCTGCGATGCACGAGGCCGTCTCATTGAACAGTTCCTTTTTTCCTCCGGCGCCTGTCCGTTGAATAGGAAAGAGGCAACATATTATAACCTTGCCAACAAAACCTACTCTTACATAGATCTCAGCATCGCATCTCCTTCACTTGTACCATTACTTCAATGGAAAGTTCTAAATAATCCCTACAGAAGTGACCATTTTCCTGTTGTTTTGAGTACAGAAACATCGTACAAATGTCCTCCACGAGTTCCCAAATGGCTTATACACAAAGCCGACTGGGAACAGTTTCATAACAATGCTCAGTTTTGTTGGACTGACATAAGTGGACTAAGCATAGATGAAGCTGTGCAGTACTTCACAGCTCTCCTTATTAACGCAGCAGCCAAATGCATCCCACAAACATCTGGACAGCCCGGCAAGCGACACGTCCCATGGTGGAACACTGAGTGTCGTAATGCGCGACAGGAGCAGAATAAGGCATAGAGGTTGCTGCGCAACTCGCCGACAGCGGAAAACCTTGAGAGCTTTAAGAAAATAAAGTCTCAAGGCAGGAGAACGCGTCGGCAGGCCAGAAGAGAAAGCTGGCAGAAGTTTTTGTCAGGGATCAATTCATACACACAGGAGGCTAAAGTCTGGAACATGGTCGGTAGGATAGCAGGAAAACAAGTACACACACTTCCACTCGTAAACCTCCGGGTATACTGGCAGAGCAAGTGGGATACACACACACAAAACAAACAACACGTTATTAAGCCACACCTTGGTCATTGGCTGCCCGTATCGAAATCGCGTCATACAGAGGTAATACTAACGAGACTCAGGATAGGACACACATACACGACACACACATATCTTTTGTCTGGTGGCGATCCACCATTGTGTGACAGATTTGGTGAAGCATTGACAGTCCTTCACATGTTAATCCAGTGCAAACACTTAGAAACTCTAAGAAAACGACATTTTCCATTACCCTACCGACAGCATATACCTTTACACCCTGCAATGTTCGTCGGTAGGGAAACGCTTTTTAGTCATAAATCATTGTTAGCGTTTTTAAAAGAAATTCATAATTTTCATATCATATACCCGGGCATTCCGTAGCACGACCTCTCTAGAGAGGTTTTTGCTGCGGAGGTTACACAAGAAAACACTTGCCTCACGGCCCTTGGACGCAAGGGTATGAACGAGTGAGGCACTTGTGCTAATGCCATACATATCCACCATCGTCTTATTATCACCAACTTTTGTCATCATTCACACCATACACATCTTTCACGGCATGGTCATCATTTTATTACTTGTATGTTCTTACCCGCCTTATCACGAGGAATTTTATGGCCCTTATACAGCCGCTTATCACAATCATTGTCCATATTTTTAGTAAGACGAAATGGCGCTCTTTGGCCAACAAATGGCCCTTGCGCCAAAAAACACCATATATCATCATCACCTACCAGAAACCAGCTTTGCCGAAGTGGCGCGTCAGGGGGCAGCGCCACGACGGCCCCTGGCGCCTGCCTGGCACACGCGTAGTGAGCCAGCGGTGACGCCATCCGCCCTCTCGGCGGTTGCAGCAAGTGCTGCTGCGCCATCCAAGAAAGACCCACCAACCTCCGGGCTGGGGGCCGCGAAGGTCTCGTCCTTTGAGGCGAGGCCCTCAAAACAAATACAGCGCTCGCAAGAGCGCGTGTCCAGCGCCTCGCAAGAGGCAATGGACACAACACCGAGCGTGAGGGCGCAGCCAGCGCTTAAGGAGCGGCGCGACTCTGTCGACCGATCGAAAAAAAAAATCTCGTGTCACGGCCCCTGGAAAGGGTCCGTGAGCTTACTTTTCATCCTTGAGCACACAACACAAAACACATCTAAAATGGACACACAAATACTACAGTGGAATACCAGAGGCCTATTTAATTACAAAGAGGATATCAAAGACTTGCTTATTGACTATCAGCCAAAATCTGTGTTCAAAAAACTCATTTAAAGTCAACTCATGCGAATTTCTTAAATCAATATGTGGTTTTTCGTAAAGATCGAAATGGTGGCAATTTCTCTTCTGGAGGTGTGGCCATCATTGCACAAAGAAGCGTAGCATGCGAGCTCATTGTGCTACAAAGCTCTCTTGAGGTTATGGCTGTTCGCGCTATTCTATTCAACCGTCTTATATCTATCTGCTCGATCTACACAGCCCCTGGAGAACCATTCAATAAAACAGAGTTCGAAAAGCTTATTGATCAGCTTTCAGAACCATATGTGTTAATTGTAGATTTTAATGCTCACAGTTTGCTATGGGGTGATACCAAATGTGATGCGAGAGGTCGTGCAATAGAAATCTTTCTTCTCGCATCTGGAGCCTGTCTGCTCAATAAGGCCCCCGCAGGGGCGCCTGCGCAAGTAGGCGTTTGGTGTGTAGCGACACCACAGACCCGAGCTAACGGGGGAGTTCCTACTCCCTCCCATGCCTAGCCGTGCGTGGCTTTGCCGTGTCCGGGGAAAAGCGGATCCTGGGGGTTGAGCCAAAGCTGGGTGATTGGACCTTGAAGGCCCCCCGGCAGAGGCAACACACCTCTTTGGCCCCGGCTTCACGTAGACGGCACCCCTGGGCTGACCCACCCAGGGGAAATCGGCAGTCGCCTTTTCCTATCTCTCTCTTCCTACATCTTAGTCTTTTCTCGTCTTTAAATCTGTCCTGTCTTCTTCTCTCTTCCATTTACTTCCGATTTTTCTGCAGCCTTATGCTATCAAGTGCTTCAGCGTCCCCTGGTTGGACTCCATGGTGGGTGGTCGCCATTGCTGCCGAACAAAAAGTACACTACTATGGGAACACCTGCATTTCCCCGTCTCCCAGATCGTCTCCCGCCTAAGAGGGGACGCACCGATGACATATCAATTTTCAGCCAACCCAGACAATGCTTTCCCAAATTCCATGTTGTGCACAGCGAAAACTCAACAAAACAAGCCAGAGCAATATCTCCATTTCTTGTTGCTAAATCACTGACAGAGGTCTTTGGCCCAGGATACAAGGTTACAAAAATGGCTAGCGGAGACCTTCTCCTTGAGCTGCCTGAAAAACACCACTATGAAAAACTTGGCAGTCTCGTAGCATTTGGTAATATCCCAGTATCTATTTCACCTCATAGATCAATGAACACCTCACGCGGAGTTGTTTCAGAAGCAGACCTTCTTGAAATGTCTGAACAAGAACTGCTTGAAGGGTGAAAAGAGCAAAATGTCACAGATGTGAAACGAATCGTCACAGACGAGACAACAAAGAAATACCTACCAAACATTTAATACTCACCTTCGCATCTAGCACACTGCCTTCCTCTATAGACACAGGATACATCAAACTCTCTGTCCGTCCCTACATTCCCAATCCAAGACGGTGTTATAAATGTCAACGATTTGGTCATGGCTCGCAGAACTGCCGGGGTCAGGAAACTTGTGCAAGATGTGGTAGCCACGGCCACCCATCTGATAATTCTGTTACTACGCCTCACTGCGTGAAATGTGACGGGGAACACGCCGCGTATTCGCGTTCATGTCCTAACTGGAAGAAAGAAAAAGAAATAATCACTCTTAAAGTCAAAGAAAACATCACATTCAAAGAAGCAAGACGAAGAGTGTCGCCATTTTACGGCGCAACATATGCTGATGCGGCGCGTCAGGGGGCAACGCCGCACCAGCCCTCGCCACCCCTTCAGCCTGCGAAGAGCGAGCCGTCGGCTGTGGCACCTGCCCCCAAGGCGGCTGTAGCCCAGGCTACACCGCCTACTCCCAAACAGAGACCGGAGACTCCAGAGTCTTCGGGTCTCAAGGCCTCCCCTCACCAGGCGAGGCCCAAAATCCAAACTAACAGCCTGCACGTGCGGGAATCCAGTGCCTCCGAGGAGGCAATATATACGTCGGCACCCTTGGTGCCGAAAGTTCGGTGTGGCTCCTTGGAGCGCGCCAAGAAAACAAAAAAGCAAATAACAGGGCCTGGTGACGGCCCTGTTAAGTGAACTCAAACTCCCCGTCTAAACAGCCACTCGCTTTTCGTACACACAGCAATATTTTACATTCACCATGAACCCTCAAATTATACAATGGAACGTCAGGGGCCTTCTCAGAAACCTTGACGACATCCAAGAAATCCTACACGAACACTCACCAAAAGTGCTGTGTGTACAAGAAACACACCTTAATTCAAAACACACAAATTTTCTTCGCAAATACGTTATTTTTTGAAAGGACCGTGATGATGCCATGACATCATCCGGAGGTGTTGCCATCATAGTGAATCAAGGAATTGCATGCACGCACTTACAACTCCAAACATCCCTTGAGGCAGTGGCTGTTCGAGCGGTTCTTTTTGATAAACTAATCACAATCTGCACTATTTACATCCCTCCTAGCTATCAGCTGCAAAAACGTGATTTACACTCTTTAATTGATGAACTTCCGGAGCCTTATGTTCTCCTTGGAGACTTCAATGCGCATAGCAGGCTATGGGGAGACTCTCGTCGCGACGCGCGAGGTCGACTGATTGAACAATTCCTTCTCTCGTCGAACGCATGTCTCTAAATAGAAAAAAACCAACCTATTATAATCTCGCACATAACACCTATTCCTCCATAGACCTAAGCATAGTGTCTCCATCTCTTGTGCCTCTACTCCAGTGGAAAGTCGTCAGTAATCTGTACGGAAGTGACCACTTTCCCGTAGTTTTGAGCACAACTACAGCAACTGAGTGTACACCCCGTGTTCCCAAATGGCTCATAAACTGAGCCGAATGGGAACGGTTTCATACTATCACTCGTATAGATTGGAGTGATATATGTACTTTAAGCATTGATGTTGCTGTCGACTACTTCACAGCTTTTTTGATTGATGCTGCAAAAAAATGCATCCCACAAAGAAATGGGCACCCAGGAAAACGGCGTGTGCCATGGTGGAACTCTGAATGCCAAAACGCGTGCAAACAGCAAAACAGAGCTTGGAGGCTGCTTCGGAACTCACCGACAGCCGAAAATCTTGACACATTCAAGAAAATTAAGTCTCAAGGCAGGAGAACGCGTCGGCAGGCCAGAAGAGAAAGCTGGCAGAAGTAGTTACCAGGGGTTAATTCATACACACAGGAGGCTAAAGTCTGGAACATGGTCGGTAGGATAGCAGGAAAACAAGTATACACACTTGCACTCGTAAACACTCAGGGTGATACCTTGGAAGATCAGGCAAACTTCCTCGGTGCACACTTCGAACAGGTATCCAGCTCGTCCCATTATACTGACACTTTCCAAAAATACAGAACAAGAATAGAAAAGCAGAAACTTGAACACAAATGCACTAGATCCGAGGCATATAACCAAGCTTTCAGTCTAGCTGAGCTGCAAATGTCTCTAAACTCCTGCAGTACTTCTGCCCCAGGTTCTGACCGTGTGGTGTATGAAATGTTAAAAAACCTACCAATCGAAACACGAAAAACCTTACTTTGTTTGTACAATGCTATCTGGTTTTCTGGCGCTATCCCTACCTCCTGGAAAGAGGCTATTATTATTCCCATTTTGAAAGAGGGCAAAGACCCTTCTTTACCCTCGAGTTATAGGCCTATAGCACTTACAAGCTGCTTGTGCAAAGTCTTCGAAAAAATGATAAACTGCCGACTTGTACATTTCCTTGAAACAAATAATTTGCTTGACCCATTTCAGTGCGGGTTTCGAGAAGGTAGATCCACCACAGACCACCTTGTTCGTATCGAGGCACAGATCAGAGACACCTTCGTCCATAAACAATATTTTCTCTCTGTGTTCCTCGATATCGAAAAGGCTTATGATACTACATGGCGTTACGGAATTCTAAGAGACCTGTCCCACTTTGGCGTGCGCAGAAGAATGTTTCACATAATCAAAAGTTACCTGTCAAACCGGACATTCCGTGTCCGAGTGGGCACGGTTCTTTCCCAAACATTTGTTCAGGAAACAGGCGTGCCACAAGGTGGTGTACTTAGCTGCACACTTTTTCTCATAAAAATGAATTCCTTGCGCTTGACCATCCCTCGCAATATGTTTTATTGCACATATGTCGATGACGTCCAGCTTGGCGTTAGGTCTTGCAATCTGGCATTGTGTGAGCGGCAGGTTCAGTTAGGTTTAAACAAGCTTTCCAAATGGGCAGAGGAAAACGGATTCCGACTGAACCCACAAAAAAGCACGTGTGTTTTGTTGGTTGTTCTCTCGAAAGAGAGGCATGCACTCGGAACCTGACATTCGACTGAACGGGCAACGTCTGTCCGTCAAAGCCGAGCATAAATTCTTAGGCCTAATCTTGGACAACAAGTTGTCCTTCGTGCCGTACAGCAAGTATCTAAAAACAAAATGTTTAAAAGCCATGAATGTTTTAAAAGTGTTGTCACGTACTACTTGGGGTAGTGATAGGCAATGCCTCATGAACCTCTATAGAAGCCTCATTCGCACCCGCTTAGATTATGGGGCCGTTGTCTATCAGTCTGCTACTCAAAGTTCCTTGAAGATGCTAGACCCCGTGCACTATTTGGGCATCCGCCTTTCTACGGGTGCTTTTCGCACCAGCCCCGTAGAAAGCCTTTACATTGAGTCAAATGAGTGGTCGCTTCATCTGCAAAGAACCTACATGTCCTTTGTTTACTTCCTTAAGGTGAAAGCAGGCAAGGAGCACCCCTCATACTCTACAAATGATTTGTCGAGCTCAACTCTGTTTCAAAACAGGCCTTCGATGAGGCAGCCCTTCTCAGTTCGCCTGAAGTGTCTAGCTCAAGATACTGCAGTGTCACTTGAACACAGTTTAATGGCTCCTGTAGCATACCCGCCACCGTGGCAGTGGCAGACTATAGACTGCGATGTGTCTTTCCTAGAAGTTACAAAACAGGCACCTATTGCCCATATCCGAACATACTTTTTGGAATTTCAACACAAATACACACGTCCTGAGTTCTTCACAGATGCCTCCAAGACTAACTCCTCTGTGTCCTACGCTGCTGTCGGCCCATCCTTTTCGGATGCTGGCCCTCTACATCCACGCACAAGTATCTTCACAGCGGAAGCTTACGCGATACTTGTGGCAGCTAAACACATAAAACAATTACAAATACAAAAATCAGTAATTTATACAGACTCCCTCAGTGTAGTAACGGCTCTGCACACTCTTAAAAAACACGAAACCCAGTCCTTGTCTCACTTTACTCCATTGTATGCACACTCTACACACTCAAACAACATGTTGTAGGGTGCTGGGTGCCAGGGCACCGTGAGATTCAAGGCAACGTGAGGGCGGATCAGCTCGCTGCATCCGTCCATGAGAGCACCGCCATTACATCCATATCAATCCCGGCCCTTGATCTTAAGCCGTCTCTCAAACGAAACCTCCGGGACTACTGGCAGAGGAAGTGGGATACACACACACAAAACTAACTACACGTTATTAAGCCACACCTTGGTCATTGGCTGCCTGTATCGAAATTTCGTCATACAGAGGTAATACTAACGAGACTCAGGATAGGACACACATACACGACACACACATATCTTTTGTCTGGTGGCGATCCACCATTGTGTGACAGATGTGGTGAACCATTAAGCGTCCTTCACATGTTAATCCAGTGTAAACACTAAGAAACTATAAGAAAACAACATTTTACATTACCCTACCGACAACATATACCTTTACACCCTGCAATGTTCGTTGGTAGGGAACCGCTTTTTAGTCATACATCATTGTTAGCGTTTTTAAAAGAAATTAATAATTTTCATATCATACACCCGGGCATTCCGTAGCACGACCTCTCTAGAGAGGTTTTTGCTGCGGCGGTTACACAAGAAAGCACTTGCCTCACGGCCCTTGGACGCAAGGGTATGAACTAGTGAGGCACTTGTGCTAATGCCATGCATATCCACCATCGTTTTTTTTAAACACCAACTCTTGTCATCTATCCGCACCACACACACCTTTCACGGCATGGTCATGATTTTATTACTTGTATGTTTTTACCCGCCTTACCGCGAGGAATTTTAGGGCCTTTATACAGCCGCGTATCACAATCATTGTCCATATTCTTAGTAACATGAACTGGCGCTCTTTGGCCGTGAAATGGCCCTTGCGCCACAAAACTTCAAACATCATCATCATCATTCCTTTTAAATGCACTGTGTTTTAAATGGTTTGTAGATATTTGTTTTTATTTTTAATCATGTTTTAATCATTTGTTTCAATTTTTAAGCTAATAACCAAAATGAAACAACACTTGTACTGGCGCTCTTTGGCCTTAGATGCCCTTGCGCCAATAAAACTTAACGAATAATAATAATTTACTCAACCATATCAATGTTATGTCATTCAACTTTGAATGAGACATAGCCCCCAAATGCATACAGATGCTCGACGCTGCATGCATACCTTCATGTATTCAGGAGATCAGACTCCCCACAGCACGGTACAGGTTTCTTGAATTATGTGCCGCGCCGTCTCGATGCCCACACGGAATGCCATGGCTGCGTCCCTCACCAGCATAGCTGACGACAAGTACCTGTAATACAAATCAATGTATAAATGCGGGGAAGTGTGCCACGACAATCCAGGCATGCGCTGCACTATACTTTCAAGTATAACGAGCGCACATCACCAACATCCACTTCCTGAAAAATGAAAAACTGTGCAGGCAGGTATACGCAGTCAAACTGGTCCTACCTCAAAGTCAGCCCGAGGCGCTCCCCAGAATAAATGGGTTTCCTCGAGGGGCATTGGTCCTTCGTGAGCTTCTGCTGCACCAAGCAGTGCAGCACGTCAAAAGTAGCCGGCGACATCCGGTGAAACGTGTAGAACAGTGACTCATCACCGTTCTTCATTTCTTTCATCTGTAAAATACAGCAAACATGCATACAATTCCACTATTATGACGCGGTTGTCTCGCAGCACTTACCGCTGTGAAAAACTCGCTTTCGCCCGCCCGATTTGCCCATGTCGGCCGAACCCTGTACTTTTTCAAGAAAGCTCGCCGTCTCTTAAGGATGATGAGCAGCTTCAGAGCAGTTATCTTCCTTTGCCTTTCCATTTCACGATGTCGGAAACGAATCAAGTTGACAGACGCATGCAAAACAACGCAGACAAAGACTACACAGGTGTTTTGCTTCGCCGATGCGCCACGGATCCACTGCACATGACCGTGCCCGAGTCACGTGTGCGCAACAAGAAATAATGCAATGTTTTTGCATGTGCATATCAAAAAGTGCTGCAAGGCGATAATAAACACTTTTAGTTCCATTACACAACAATATGTCTTATTTTTGAATTGCATACCCCTCGCTAAGCGGTTTTCTTGGTGAGAGTAGACGGCCTCATGCCAGCAACAGTGTAGTTCGCTCGCCGAAGCCGTCGCGTGAATGAGGTTTGCCTGCGCTAGCGACTGATCGCGTGAATACGATCTACATCGTATCGCTCGTCGCTGTCGCGTTCATTTTCGCGCTTATGAGGTTTGGGCTCAATGCTTTCTTGCACTTCTGACAGCAGAAAGTTGCCCCGCTTCATCATCTTCAAGCGGAAGACGATGCCGAAGGAGGCCTTCCCGCGGGATGTCGTCCGCGTCAACGAGCAGGGGTATATGAACGAGGCCCTAATGTGCGAATGGATCCGTACAGTGTGGAACCGGCGGCCTGGAGCACTCCTGCAGCACCGGAACAAGCTCGTGTTGGATGAGTTTCGCGGGCACTTGACGGCATCAGTGAAGCAGAGCCTTCGCGGCGGAAAGACGGATCTTGTCGTCATTCCGGGAGCGATGACGCCAACACTCCAACCGCTGGACGTCATCCTTAATAAACGTTGCAAGGACCGTGTGCATGCGCTGTACACCAAATGGATGGCTGACGACAACCGCGGACCCCGACAGGCCAGCTGCGCAGGCCACCTCTCGCAACAGTTTCTGGTTGGCTCTCCGATGCATGGAGGTCTCTGCCTGAAGAGGTGGTAGTGCGCACTTTTAAAACGTGCTGCATCAGCAACTTTCTCGACAGCATTGAGAACGACATGCTGTGGGAGGCGGCTAGTGACAAACAGTCGTCGTCGGAAGAGAGCTCCGACAGCTCGGAGGACTGATTAAAGTGAATCCGGGAACTATTCCGCGTTTTTCTTTTTTTTACTGGTCAAGGTAAGAGGGTCGACTTATATTCCGCCTCGACCTATATTCCGCATTATATGGTAGATGGAATGCCCTGTTTATTACAGTGCTTGCAGACTTGTGCTTCATCCCTGCATTTGTCACGTTAATTACAACGCAAATTTTCTTTTGTCTGCTTTGAGGCTGTAGTCCATGAGATGAAAATAATAAAGAAGTGGTCACAGGAAATTTGGGCACCTCTGTTTTTCGCTCCAAGTCTGTGGCTCAAGACTCGTTAATGTGGCAGTGAAACTCACTGGCCCCAGGGCGAGATGACTATTTCTATGTTCTTATATTAGTACAACTGGAAATAGTTTTGGGTTCAAAAAGTACTCTGGGTCCCTTGATGTAGTCGGGGTCCCCGCAGGGGTGCCTGCGCAAGTAGGCGTTTGGTGTGTAGCAACACCACGGACCCTAGCTAACGGGAGGGTTTCGGCTTCCTCCCTCGCCATCCGTGCGTGGCTTTGCGGTGTCCGGGGAAAAGGGGATCCTGGGGGTTAAGCCGACGCTGGGTGATTGGACCTTTAAGGCCCCCCCCGGCAGAGGCAACACACCCCTTTGGCCCCGGCTTCACGTAGATGGCACCTCTGGGCTGACCCACCCAGGGGAAATCGGCAGTCGCCTTTTCCTATCTCTCTTTCCCTACATCTTCGTCTTTCTTACTTTTTTAGCTTTCCTGTCTACTTCTCTCTTCTGTTTACTTCCAATTTTCCTGGCGGCAAGGGTTAACCCTGTGCGAATAGCCTACCTTTTTCCCCCCTTCCTGATCGCTCCCTAAAAAGGTGGCGCACCGATGATACTTTCCTGCCAAACGCACCAAAGCTGACCCCCGCAGGGGCGCCTGTGAAAACCGGCGTTTGGTGTGTAGCGACACCACGGACCCGAGCTAACGGGGGGGGGGGGTTTGACTCCCTCCCACGCCTAGCCGTGCGTGGCTTTGCCGTGTCCGGGGAAAGGGGGATCCTGGGGGTTCAGCTAATGCTGGGCGATTGGACCTTTAAGGCCCCCCAGCGGCGGCAACACACCCCTTTGGCCCCGGCTTTACGTAGACGGCACCCCTGGGATGACCGACGCAGGGGAAATCGGCAGTCGCCTTTTCCTATCTCTCTCTTCCTACATCTTCGTCTTTATCTCTCACTTTTTATCTGTCCTGTCGTTTCCTCTTTTCGTTTACTTCAGAATTTCCTGGCGGCGAGGGTTAACTCTGTGTAGTTACCCAACCTTGGGTAGTTATATTCGGTTATAGCGGCGATGCATGGCTGGCGTCTCCAAGTGTTCACTAGTAAACCTTGTAGCGTCCCCTTGTTGGGCTCAGTGGTGGGTGGTCACCATCGCCGCCGAACTTTATTGTATATTATGGCAAAATCTTTTCCCCCCTTCCTGATCGCTCCCTGAAAAGGTGGCGCACCGAAGATACTTTCCTGCCTAACACACCAAAGCCGACATTCCCAAAGTACCATGTAATCCACCGTCAAAACGAAAAGAAGACAGTCCGGGCCATTTCACCTTTCCTCGTTTCCAAAACTCTCACAGAAGCAATAGGCCCAGGTTACAAAGTAACAAAGATGGGAAGTGGCGATCTTCTTCTGGAGGTTCTTGACAAAGCTCAGTATGAAAAGCTGTCTAAGCTTGTAGCCTTTGGGGAAACCCCTGTTTCGGTGGGCCCACACAGGTCCATGAACACTGTCCGTGGCGTAATTTCTGATGATGATCTTACTGAGCTTTCTGAAAGTGAGCTGCTCAAAGGTTGGCAGGACCAGAACGTGGTCAAAGTCCAACGAATAACAATAAGACGCAACAACAAACTGACCCCTACAAAACACGTAATAATTACCTTCGGAACAAGTGACCTACCAGAATCAATCAAAACCGGCTATTGTAAGCTTCGTCTAAGACCATACATTCCCAACCCTCGTCGATGTTTCAAGTGCCAACGTTTCGGTCATGGATCGCAAAGTTGCAGAGGGTGTGCCACTTGCGCAAAGTGCGCATCCATTCAACACATATCAGACAACTGCACCTCAGAAACAACTCATTGTTCGAACTGTGAAGGAGATCACGCTGCCTACTCACGATCATGCCCCGCATGGAAAAAAGAGAAACCAATAGTAGAACTTAAGGTTAAATTCAATCTCACATTTCAAGAAGCGCGCCAACGTTTCGCAATACACAACCCATTTTATCCCTCCTTTGCAGATGTGATGCGCTGGGGCGCCGCACCACAAGCCTCGGCACCCGCGAATGTCGCACAGTGTGTGGCCGCGGTAGTGCCGCCAGCACCCCCGGCTGGAGCAGCCTGTACTGCACCGCCACCTGACAAACAGGGCCGGCAGACCCCAGTGTCTGCTGAACCTCGGACCACTGCAGGCGCAGTTAGGTCCGAAAGTTCAGTGAGTGTGCCTGCCCAGCAAGCACCATCCACCACCTCACAAGAGGGGATGGATACAAGTCCCAATCCTCTGGCGCCTCAGACGCCGAAGGATAGGCGCAACTCATTGGAGCGCGCCAAAAAAGAAAAACCTCGAATCACAGGGCCCTCAAAAGGCCCTGTAAACTAACGCAACACCTCTGTATACACAGCACCACACTAAATTAAAATGACAGAAATACTACAGTGGAACGTCACAGGACTGTTGAGAAACCTCGACGAAATCCAGGAATTTTTACACAAACATACACCTAAGGTGCTGTGCGTACAAGAGACACACCTGTAACCGAAACACACCAACTTTTACGTCCCTACGTTATCTTTCGGAAAGACCGGAATGGTGCCATTGTGCCATCCGGTGGTGTTGTCATTAGAGTCAATCAAGGGATTGCATGCACACACCTAATACTACAAACATTCCTTGAGGCGGTGGCTGTTCGAGCAGTTCTATTGAATAAGCTCGTCACCATCTGCTCTCTCTACATACCTCCACAACACCGTCTTGAAAAGCATAAATTCAAGTCCCTCATAGAGGAACTTCCGGAACCTTATATTCTCCTGGGAGATTTGAATGCACATAGCAATCTGTGGGGTGACTCTCGCTGCGATGCTCGAGGTCGCCTGATTGAACAGCTTCTTTTTCTTCCGGTGCATGCCTGCTGAATCGGAAAGCGCCAAAATATTACAACATTGCTAACAATACGTACTCAGCAATAGACCTCAGCATAATATCCCCATCACTCCTGCCTATACTTAAATGGGAAGTTATTAACGATCCATATGGTAATGACCATTTCCCTATCGTTATCAGCACATCGATAACAAATACATGTCCTGCACAAGTTCCCAAATGGCTCACTGACAAAGCCGATTGGAAAAAATTTCAAAACATGACTTTATTATCTTGGACTGACATGGCGGCATTGAGCATAGAGGATGCTGTATGCTACTTTACAGCTTTCTTGGTTGATGCAGCAACAAAATTTATTCCCCAAACATGTGGACCGTCAAGCAAACGACGAGTCCCATGGTGGAATAATGAGTGCCATGATGCTCGAAAAAAAAACAAAATAAGGCATGGAGGTTGCTTAGAGACTCGCCCACAGCCGAGAATCTTGTATACTTTAAGAACGTCAAGTCGCAAGCAAGGAGGACGCGCCGACAGGCGAGAAGAGAAAGTTGGCACAAATTTGTATCGGGCATTAACTCATACACAGATCAGTCGAGAGTTTGGAGCATGGTTGGTAAGGTGGCAGGACGAGGAGCACATTCGCTTCCTCTAGTGAACACACAAGGGTAGAGTTTGGAAGACCCCGCAGGGGCGCCTGCGCAAGTAGGCGTTTGGTGTGTAGCGACACCACGGACCCGAGCTAACGGGGGAGTTTCTACTCCCTTCCACGCCTAGCCGTGCGTGGCTTTGCCGTGTCCGGGGAAAAGGGGATCCTGGGGGTTGAGCTGACACTGGGTGATTGGACTTTGAAGGCCCCCCGGCAGAGGCAACACACCCCTTTGGCCCCGGCTTCACGTAGACGGCACCCCTGGGCTGACCCACCCAAGGGAAATCGGCAGTCGCCTTTTCCTATCTCTCTCTCCCTACATCTTCGTCTTTATCTCTTACTATTTATCTGACCTGTCTTCTACTCTCTTCCGTTTACTTCCAAACTTCCTGGCGGCTAGGGTTAACCCTGTGCAAATAGCCTACCTTGGCCTAGGCGCATTGGGTTATAGTTGCGTTGTACGTCTGGCGTCTGCAGGTTTTAGCATCCACAAAATTGTAGCGTCCCCTCGTTGGGCTCCGTGGTGGGTGGCCGCCAACGCTTCTGAAGAAAATTAAACTGGCATGCATAGAGCATTTCCCTTATTAAAGGATCGTACCGCCTTAAAGCGTGTACGCACCGAAGACTTAGGCTTTTTCAACCAATCAAGTGAAAACTTCCCCCATTTTCATGTTATACATAGTGAGATAAGCAGCAAGCAAGCCAGAACTGTATCCCTCTTAGTAGTAGCCAGATGTCTCACAGAAACTCTTGGAGCCGGGTACAAAGTTACAAAAATGACCAGCGGATACCTCCTCCTTGAAGTTCGAGAAAAAGAACAGTTTGAAAAGCTACAGAATTTTTCAAATTTTGGTGACACTCCCATCACTGTAACGCCACACAGATCTATGAACACAACCCGTGGAGTAGTATCTGATGCTGATTTGCTCGACTTGACCGAAGAGGAACTTCTGGAGGGGTGGAAGAGTCAGAATGTGACCAATGTACAAAGGATCACTATTAGAAGAGACAACATGGTAACACCCACGAAACACCTAATACTCACGTTCGCTTCCAGCAATCTGCCAGAAATTATTCAAACAGGGTACACGAAGACGTCGATCAGACCATACATACCTAACCCGCGTCGTTGTTTTAAATGCCAGAAGTATGGCCACGGCTCACAAAGTTGTCGTGGTCACCAAACTTGTGCACAATGTGGAGTGTCAGGCCACAACTCTGACAATTGCGAAGAACCATCACACTGTGTGAACTGTGGCGGAAATCATGCCACATACTCACGGTCTTGCTCATTTTTGGAAAAAAGAAAAAGAAATTATCACATTGAAAATTAAAGAAAATATAACTTTCAAAGAAGCAAGACGAAGAGTGTCGCCATTTTACTGCGCTACATATGCTGATGCGGCGCGTGAGGGGGCAACGCCGCTCCAGCCCTCGCGACTCCTTCGGCCAGCGCAGAGCGAGCCGTCGGCTGTGGCGCCTGCCCCCAAGGCGGCAGTAGTTCAGTCTACTCCGCCTCCTAGCGAATTGAGGCCGGAGACTCCAGGGGCCTCTGGTCTCAAGGCCTTCCCTCACCAGGCGAGGCCTAAAATCCGAACCGCCAGCTCGCATGTGCGGGCACCCAGTGCCTCTGAGGAGGCAATGGGCACAACGGTACACTTGGTACCAAAACTGCGGTGCGGCTCCTTGGAGCGCGCCAAGAAAAATAAAAAAACCCATAACGGGGCCGGACGACCATTCTGCCACCTGAATTAACGAGCTCACTCCAACACAGGATACTCTTTGTACACACAGCAGCATCTCTCTTGTTTAAATATGCAGACAGAAATATTACAGTGGAACATCCGAGGCCTTCTTCGAAACCTCCATGACTTACAAGGACTCCTCCATGAACAAAATCCAAGAGTGCTGTGTGTACAACAGACACGCTTAAAACGAACAAACACAAACTTTTTACGTAACTACGTAATCTTCCGAAAGGAGAAAGATGATGCCATGCCACCATCCGGTGGTGTAGCGGTTATAGTTAGTCAAGGTATAGCATGCACACAATTACCCCTTCAAATTCCCCTCGACGCGGTGCCTGTCCGAGCATTTATTCTAAACAAACTTGTCACTGTCTGCTCTTTGTACATACCTCCGCACCATCGTCTTGAAAAACTTCAATTCCCGTCTTTAATAGACGAACTACCTGAAACTTATCTGGTCCTTGGGGACCTGAACGCACATCATGGTCTTTGGGGTGACTCTCGCTGTGATGCACGAGGTCGCCTCATTGAACAATTCTTCATTTCATCAGGTGCTTGCCTGTTGAATAGGAAAGAGGCAACATACTATAACCTTGCCAACAAAACTTACTCGTCCATAGACCTCAATATCGCATCTCCTTCACTTGTATCATTACTTCAGTGGAAAGTCATAAATAATCCATATAAAAGTGACCATTTTCCTTTTGTTTTGAGTACAACAATAATATATGAATGTACTCCACATGTTCGCAAATGGCTGGTAAACAAAGCCAACTGGAAACAATTTGAAAAGCTCACTCACCTAAATTGGACTTACATATGCGGGTTAGGCATAGATGAAGCTGTGCAGTACTTCACGGCTTTTCTTACTGACGCAGCAGCCAAGTGCATTCCACAAACATCTGGACTGCCCGGCAAGCGACACGTCCCGTGGTGGAACACTGAGTGTCAGAATGCGCGAAAGGAACAGAACAGGGCATGGAGGCTGCTGCGAAACTCGCCGACAGCGGAAAACCTTGAGAGCTTTAAAAAAATAAAATCTCGAGGCAGGACAACACGTCGGCAGGCCAGAAGAGAAAGCTGGCACAAGTTTTTGTCAGGGATCAATTCATACACACAGGAGGCTAAAGTCTGGAATATGGTTCGTAGGGTAGCAGGAAGAAAAGTACACTCACTGCCACTCGTAAACACTCAGGGTGATACCTTGGAAGATCAGGCAAACTTGCTCGGTGCACACTTTGAACGGGTATTCAGCTCCTCCCACTATACTGACACTTTCCAAAAATACAGAACAAGAATAGAAAAGCAGAAACTCGAACACAAATCCACTAGATACGAGGCATATAACCAAGCCTTCAGTCTAGTTGAGCTCGGAACATCTCTAAACTCCTGCAGTACTTCTGCCCCAGGTTCTGACCGTGTGGTGTATGAAATGTTAAAGAACTTACCAGCATAAACACGAAAAACCTTACTTTGTTTGTACAATGCTATCTGGTTTTCGGGCACTATCCCTACCTCCTGGAAAGAAGCTATTATTATTCCCATTTTCAAAGAGGGCAAGGACCCTTCTTTAGCTTCAAGTTATAGGCCTATTGCACTTACAAGCTGCTTGTGCAAAGTCTTCGAAAAATTGATAAACTGCCGACTTGTACATATCCTTGAAACAAGCAATTTGCTCGACCCATTTCAGTGTGGGTTTCGAGAAAGTAGATCCACCACAGACTATCTTGTTCGTATCGAGGCACAGATCAGAGACGTCTTCGTCCATAAACAATATTTTCTCTCTGTGTTCCTCGATATCGAAAAGGCTTATGATACAACATGGCGTTTTGGAATTCTAAGAGACCTGTCCCACCTTGGAGTGTGCGGAAGAATGTTTCACATAAGCGAAAGTTACCTGTCAAACCGGACATTCCGTGTCCATGTGGGCAGTGTTCTCTCACAAACATTTGTCCAGGAAACAGGCGTGCCACAAGGTGGTGTGCTTAGTTGCACACTTTTTATTATCAAAATAAATTCCTTGCACTTGTCCATCCCCCGCAATAAGTTCTATTGTACATATGTCGACGACGTTCAGCATGGCTTCAAGTCATGCAACTTGGCAATGTGTGAGCGGCAGGTTCAGCTGGGTTTAAACAAGGTCTACAAATGGGCAGATGAAAACGGATTTCGACTTAGCCCACACAAAAGCACGTGTGTCTTGTTCTCTCGAAAGAGAGGCATGCACTCGGAACCTGACATTCGACTGAACGGGCAACGTCTGTCCGTCAAAGCCGAGCATAAATTCTTAGGCTTAATCTTGGACAACAAGTTGACCTTCGTACCACACATAAAGTATTTAAAAGCAAAATGTATAAAAGCCATGAATGTTATAAAAGTGTTGTCACGTACTACTTGGGGTAGTGACAGGCAATGCCTCATGAATCTGTATCGAAGCCTCGTTCGCACCCGCTCAGATTATGAGGCCTTTGTTTATCAGCCTGCAACTCAAAGTGCTTTGAAGATGCTGAACCCTGTGCACCATTTGGGCATCCGCCTTTCTACGGGTGCTTTTCGCACCAGTCCCGTAGAAAGCCTTTATGTTGAGTCAAATGAGTGGTCACTTCATCTGCAGAGAACTTACTTGTCCTTTGTTTATAACCTTAAGGTGAAAGTGGATAAGAAGCACCCCTCATACTCTACTCTTAATGATTTGTCGAGCTCAACTCTGTTTCAAAACAGGCCTTCGATGAGGCAGCCCTTCTCAGTTCGCCTGAAAAGTCTAGCTGAGGAAACTGGAGTCTCACTTGAACACAGTTTAATGGCTCCTGTAGCATATCCGCCACCGTGGCAATGACAGACTATAGACTGCGTTGTGTCCTTTCTAGAAGTTACAAAACATGCACCTATTGCCCATATTCGAACATACTTCCTGGAACTTCAACACAAATACACACGTCCTGAGTTCTTTACAGATGCCTCCAAGGCCAACTCCTCTGTGTCCTACGCTGCTGTCAGCCCATCCTTTTCGGATGCTGGCCCTCTACATCCAGGCACAAGTATCTTCACAGCGGAAGCTTACGCGATACTTGTGGCTGCTAAACACATCAAACAATTACAAATACAAAAAGCAGTAATTTATACAGACTCCCTCAGTGTGGTAATGGCTCTGCGCAGTCTTAAAAAACAAAAAAACCCGGTCCTTGTCTCACTTTACTCCATTTTGTGCACACTCTACACACTCAACCAACATGTCGTTGTGTGCTGGGTGCCAGGGCACCGCGAGATTCAAGGGAACATGATAGCGGATCAGCTTGCTGCATCCGTCCACGAAAGCACCGCCATTACATCCATATCAATCCCGGCCCTTGATCTTAAGCCGTCTCTCAAACGAAAGCTCAGGGACTACTGACAGAGCAAGTGGGATACACACACACAAAACAAACTACACGTTATCAAGCCACACCTTGGCCATTGGCCACCAGTATCAAAATCACGTCATACAGAGGTAACATTAGCGAGGCTCAGGATAGGACATACATACACGACACATTCATATCTTTTGTCCGGTGGCGATCCACCATTGTGTGACAGATATGGTGAAGCACTTACAGTTCTTCACATTATAATTCAGTGCAAACAATTGGACACTCTAAGAAAACAACACTTTCCATCACCCTACCGACAACATATACCTTTACACCCAGCAATGTTCGTTGGTAGGGAACCGCTTTTTAGTCATAAATAATTGTTAGCGTTTTTAAAAGAACTTAATAGCTTTCATGTCATATACCCGGGAATTCCTTAGCACGACCTCTCCGGAGAGGTTTTCGCTGCGGTGGCTACACAACAAAGCACTTGCCTCACGGCCCTTGGACGCAAGGGTATGAACGAGTGAGGCACTTGTGCTAATGCCATACATGTCCACCGTCGTTTTTATTATCATTACCTTTTGTCATCTATTCGCACCACACACACCTTTCACGGCATGGTCATGATTTTATTAATTGTATGCCTTTACCCGCATTACCGCGAGGAATTTTATGGCCCTTATACAGCCGCTAGTCACAATCATTGTCCACATCTCTTGTCCCATGAACTGGCGCTCTTTGGCCATCAAATGGCCTTTGCGCCAAAAAACATCATATATCATCATCATACGAAATATTAAAACAACTGCCTTCTGAAACACAAAAACCCTGTTTTCCCTGTATAACTCTATCTGGTTTTCCGGTGAAATCCCTTCTGCGTGGAAAGAAGCCATCATTATTCCAATTTTAAAGCAAAGCAAGGATCCATCTTGCGTTAGTAGTTACAAGCCAATCGCACTTACAAGTTGCATGTGTAAGCTTTTTGAAAGAATGATAAATCGCAGACTTGTACATTACCTTGACACGAACAATCTGCTCGACCCATTCCAATACGGGTTTCGAGAGGGTAGATCCACCACTGACCACCTCGTGCGTATCGAGGCACAGATCCGAGATGCCTTCGTTTATAAACAATATTTTTCTCTGTATTTCTCGATATCGAAAAGGCTTATGAAACAGGATGGCGTTTTGGAATTCTAAGAGACCTGTCCCACCTTGGCATGCGCGGAAGAATGTTTCACATATTGGATAATTACCTGTCAAACCGGAAATTTCCTGTCCGAGTGGGCACGGTTCTTTCCCAATTATTTGTCCAGGAAACAGGCGTGCCACAAGGTGCTGTACTTAGCTGCACACTTTTTCTCATCAAAATGAATTCTTTGCGCTTGTCCATTCCTCGCAATATGTTTTATTGTACATATGTCGATTACGTCAAGCTTGGCTTTAGATCTTGCAATCTGGCAATGTGTGAACGGCAGGTTCAGTTAGGTTTAAACAAGGTCTCCAAACGGGCAGAGGAAAACGGATTCCGACTGAACCCACAAAAAAGCACGTGTGTCTTGTTCTCCCGAAAGAGAGGCATGCACTGAGAACCCGACATTGAACTGAACAGTCAACGTCTGTCTGTAAATGCGGAGCATAAATTCTTAGGCCTAATCTTGGACAACAAGTTGACCTTCGTACCGCACATCAAGTATTTAAAAACAAAATGTTTAAAACCATGAATGGTTTAAAAGTGTTGTCACGCGCTACATGGGGTAGTGACAGAAAATATTTAATTAACCTATATAAAAGCCTCGTACGCACACGCCTAGATTACGGTGCTATATTCTATCAATCGGCAACACCATCAGCCTTGAAAATTCTCGACCTTGTCCACCATCTAGGCCTTCGCCTCTGTACGGGTGCTTTCCGCACCAGCCCTGAGGAGAGCCTGTACGTGGATTCGAATGAATGGCTGCTCCACCTACAAAGATGTTCCCTGTCCTTTTTGTACTTTTTGAAGGTGAAGGCAGACAAGAAACACCCTTCCCATTTCACAATTATTGATTTGTGTTGTTCTGGCTTGTTCGAGATCCGTCCTTCGTTTAGGCAGCCCTACGCGCTGCGTGTAAGGAGCCTGGCCGAAGAAACAGGTGTGCCTCTTCTTGAAGCCAGTTTGATGGCTCCTGCAACATATCTGCCACCGTGGCAGTGGCAGCTTATAGACTGTGATGTCTCTTTTGTTGATGTCACAAAGCACGCACCACTTGCACACATACATACACACTTCCTGAAACTACAACCTAAATACACATGCCCTGAGTTCTTTACCGATGCGTCAAAGTCAAACACTTCTGTGTCATATGCTGTGGTAGGCCAATCCTTTTCTGAGGCCGGCGTTCTTAATCTTGATGCAAGCATTTTCACAGGAAAAGCTTATGCAATACTGGCGGTCGTAAAACACTATAAACAGATAAAATTATAAAAGGCGCTAATCTACACAGTTCTCTAAGCGTGTTCAAAGCCCTGAAAACTCCTAAAAAACACAAGAATCCCGTGCTGGTGTCTATTTACTCACTTCTGTGCACACTCTACACATCATAACAGCATGTCGTTGTCTGCTGGGTTCCAGGGCACCGTGAATTACAAGGGAACGTTTTGGCCGACAATCTGGCTGCTTGCGCCAATGTCACTACTGCCAATGCATCAACACCAGTCCCTGCACTTGACTTAAAACTTTTATAAAACAAAAGCCGAGGGTGTATTGGCAGAGCATTTGGAATAAACACGCAGATAATAAACTCCATGCTATTAAGCCACAACTAGGTTATTGGCCGCCACTATCAAAATCACGACACACAGAAGTAATACTAATAAGGCTTAGAACAGGACATACACATTCTACACATTCATTTCTTCTGTCTACCGATGATCCACCATATTGTGAGAGATGTGGAGAGCCCCTTACGGTTCTCCACATTCTCTTCCAGTGTAATGAGCTAGATGCTCTAGGATGGAAGCACTTTTTTACTGCCCTACCGACAGCAGCTCCCTCTACACCCTGGAATGCTCATCGGTAGGGATCCGCTTTTTAAACTGCAAACACTTTTCACGTTTTTAAAAGATGTGCAAAGCTTCCACCCGATATCTCGAGGTCATCCGTAGCACGACCTCTATAGAGTGGTCGTGGCTGCGGTGACTACATCTTCATCATGGTTTTATCATCATGCCATTTTGCTATCCGCTATCACTACACATATGTCACGCCACTGTCATGATTTTATTACTTTCATGTTTTAACTCGCGTTAGAGTGAGGAATTTTGAGGCCCCTTTACAGGCACGCACCATATCATTGTTCATATCTGTAGTCAAACGAAATGGCGCTCTTTGGCCATAAATTGGCCCTTGCGCCACTAAAAAACTGCTCAGCATCATCATCATGGAGTCTCACTTGAACACAGTTTAATGGCTCCTGTAGCATACCTGCCACCGTGCCAGTGGCAGACTATATTGTGATGTGTCTTTCCTAGAAGTTACCAAACATGCGCCCATTGCCCATATCCGAACATACTTCTTGGAACTTAAACACAAACACACACATCCTAAGTTCTTTACAGATGCCTCTAAGTCTAACTCCTCTGTGTCCTACGCTGCTGTTGGCCCTTCCTTTTCGGATGCTGGCCCTCTACATCGAGGAACAAGTATCTTCACAGCGGAAGCATACGCGATATTTGCGGCAGCTAAACACATCAAACAATTAGAAATACAAAAAGCAGTAATTTATACAGACTCTCTCAGTGTGCTAACGGCTCTGCACAGTCTTAAAAAACGAAAAAATCCTGTCCTCGTCTCACTTTACTCCATTTTATGCACTCTCTACATACTCAACCAACATGTTGTTGTGTGCTGGGTACCAGGGCACCGTGAGATTCAAGCAACGTCATGGTGGATCAGCTTGCTGCATCCGTCCACGAAAGCACCGCCATTACACCCATATAAATCCGGGCCTTGATCTTAAGCCGTCTCTCAAACGAAAGCTCAGGGACTACTGGCAGAGCAAGTGGGATACACACACATAAAACAAACTACACGTTATGGCCACACCTTGGCCATTGGCCACCAGTATCAAAATCACGTCTAACAGAGGTAACACTAACAAGACTCAGGATAGGACACACATACACGACACACACGCATCTTTTGTCCGGTGGTGATCCACCATTGTGTGATAAATGTGGTGAGGCATCAACAGTTCTTCACGTTTTAATCCATTGTAAACAGTTAGACACTCTAAGAAGACAACACTTTCCATTACCCTACCGACAACATATACATTTACACCCTGCAATGTTTGTTGGTAGGGAACCACTTTTTAGTTATAAATCATTGTTAGCGTTTTTAAAACAAATTCATAACTTTCATATTATATACCTGGGCATTCCGTAGCACGACCTCTCCAGAGAGGTTTTCGCTGCGGTGGCTACACAATAAAGCACTTGCCTCACGGCCCTTGGACCCAAGGGTATGAACGAGGGAGGCACTTGTGCTAATGCCATACATGTCCACCATCGTTTTTATTATCATTAACTTTTTCGTCTATTCGCACCACACACACCTTTCACGGCATGGTCATGATTTTATTATTTGTATGTTTTTACCCGCATTACCGCGAGGAATTTTATGGCCCTTATACAGTCACTAATCACAATCATTGTCCACAACCCTTGTCCCATGAACTAGCGCTGTTTGGCCATCAAATGGCCCTTGCGTCAAAAAAAACACCATATATATATATATATATATATATATTGGCCGCCAGTATCAAAATGACGTCTATTAGCGGTAACACTTACAAGGCTCAGGATAGGACACACATACACGACACACTCATATCTTTTGTCCGGTGGTGATCCACCATTGTGTGACAGATGTGGTGAAGCACTAACAGTTGTTCACATTTTAAGTCAGTGCAAGGAACTGGACACTGTAAGAAAACAACACTTTCCATTACCCTACCGACAACATATACCTTTACACCCTGCAATGTTCGTCGGTAGGGAACCGCTTTTTAGTCATAAATCATTGTTAGCGTTTTTAAAAGAAATTCATAGCTTTCATGTCATATACCCGGGATACGTAGCACGACCTCTCCAGAGAGGTTTTTGCTGCGGTGGCTACAAAAGAAAGCACTTGCCTTCTGGCCCTTGGACGCAAGGGTATGAACAAGTGAGGCACTTGTGCTAATGCCATACATATCCACCCTCGTATTTTATTATCACCAACTTTTGTCATCTATTCACACCACACACACCTTTCACGGCATGGTCATAATTTTATTACTTGTATGTTCTTACCCACCATACCGCGAGGAATTTTATGGCCCTTATACAGCCGCTAATCACAATCATTGTCCACATTCCTTGTCCCATGAACTGGCGCTTTTTCGCCATCGAATGGCCCTTGCGCCAAAAAAACACCATATATCATCATAATATATCTTGGAATCTGGCAATGTGTGAGCGGCAGGTTCAGTTAGGTTTAAACAAGGTCTCCAAATGGGCAGAGGAAAACGGATTCCAACTGAACCCTCAAAAAAGCACGTGTGTCTTGTTCTCCCGAAAGAGAGGCATGCACTCAGAACTCGACATTGAACTTAACGGTCAATGCCTGATCAATGTCGACATTGAACTGAACGGTCAATGTCAATACGGAGCATAAATTTTTAGGATTAATCTTGGACAACAAATTGACCTTTGTACCGCACATCAAGTATCTAAAACAAAATGTTTAAAAGCCATTAATGTTTTAAAAGTGTTGTCACGTACTAGGTGGGGTAGTGACAGGCAATGTCTCATGAACCTCTATAGAAGCCTCATTCGCACCCGCTTAGATTATGGGGTCGCTGTTTATCAGTCTGCGACTCAAAGTGCTTTGAAGATGCTGGACCCCGTGCACCCTTTGGGCATCCGCATTTTTTTTTCTACGGGAGCTTTTCGCATCAGCCCCGTAGAAAGCCTTTATGTTGAGTCAAATGAGTGGTCGCTTCATCTGCAGAGAAGTTACATGTCCTTTGTTTATTTACTTAGGGTGAAAGCAGATAAAAAGTACCCCTCATACTCTACTAGAAATGATTTGTCGAGCTCGATTCTGTTTCAAAACAGGCCTTTGATGAGGCAGCCCTTCTCAGTTCGCCTGAAAAGTCTAGCTGAGGAAACTGGAGTCTCACTTGAACACAGTTTAATGGCTCCTGTAGCATATCCGCCACCGTGGCAATGCCAGATTATAGACTGCGATGTGTCCTTTCTAGAAGTTACAAAACATGCGCCTATCGCCCATATCCGAACATACTTCCTGGAACATTAACGCAAATACACACGTCTTGAGTCCTCCGCAGGGGCGCCTGCGCAAGTAGGCGTTTGGTGTGTAGCGACACCACGGACCCGAGCTAACGGGGGAGTTTTGACTGCCTCCCACGCCTAGCCGTGCGTGGCTTTGCCGTGTCCGAGGAAAAGGGGATCCTGGGGGTTGAGCCGACGCTGGGTGATTGGACCTTTAAGGCCCCCCGGCAGAGGCAACACACCTCTTTGGCCCCGGCTTCACGTAGATGGCACCCCTGGGCTGACCCACCCATGGGAAATCGGCAGTCGCCTTTTCCTATCTCTCTCTTCCTACATCTTCGTCTTTTGTTCTCACTTTACATCTTTCCTGTATTCTCCTCTCTTCATTTCACTTCCAATTTTTCCTGGCGGCAAGGGTTAACCTAGTGTAAATATCCAACCTTGGGTAGATATATTAGGTTATAGCGGTCATGTACGGCTGGCGCCTGCGCCTCCTTCGCGTCTCGCAGCGTCCCCTTGTTGGGCTCGGTGGTGGGTGGCTGGCATGGCCGCCGAATAAGCTATCAAATTTATGGGAACCCCTAGCCCTCTCACAACTAATCGCCCCTCCAAGAGGTGGCGCACCAATGCAATTTTTGAATATATTCCAAACAAAAAAAAATAACTTCCCGAAGTACCACATTATCCACTGTGAAAGTACAGAAAAGAAATCTAGAAGCATTTCACCTTTGCTTGTGTCCAAATGTCTCACAGAAACGCTGGGCGCAGGCTACAAGGCCACAAAGACCGCCAGTGGTGACCTGTTACTTGAAATAAAAGACAACGCAAAGTACCAGAGACTACATAAACTCACACCATTTGGGGATCAGCCTATCACAATCACACCGCATCGAACCATGAACACAGCGAGGGGTGTTGTATCAGATGGAGACCTGATGGACCTCTCTGATGATGAACACCTAACAGGCTGGAAAGAGGAAAATGTAATTCAGGTGCAGCGTATCAAAATAAGAAGAGAAAATAAGGAAATATCAACGAAGCACATCATACTAACTTTCGCATCTAGCACCCTCCCCACTGAAATAGCAACAGGATATCTTAAACTGCCAGTTAGACCATACATACCCAACCCGCGGCGCTGCTTTAAATGTCAGAGGTTCGGGCACGGCTTCAAGAGCTGCCGAGGACAGCTTACCTGCGCGAAATGCGGCACCAAAGGTCATACCGCTAACGATGACTGTCAGCTACAAGTCCACTGCGCAAACTGTGAGGGTGACCATCCTGCATATTCCAGGTCATGCGTGGCCTGGAAAATGGAAAAAGAAATGATTAATACAAAGTTTAAATTGAACATAAGGTTCCGTGAAGCTCGGCAGCGCGTTTCCACGCATTTTGCTGGGAACACATCGTATGCCGAAGTGGTGCGAGGGGGGTCAGCACCACGTCGGTTTTCGGCAATGCTTTGGACCACGCCCAGCGGGCCGAGGCAAACGCCACAAGCCCCCATGGGGGGAGCAGCCTCGGCTGCCCCACCCTCCTTGAATACAGCCCCACCGAAGGCCCCTGTGAACCTTGGCAGCAGCCAGGGCACCACACAAACTAAAGAGGTCCCCTCGACCTCCAGCCCGGTGGGGTTTAAGGCTCCGTCTGTCACGACGAAGCCTACAACGCAAACAACATTATCTGTCGTCTTTCCTGAGGCGATGGACACATCAACTGCACCGGCGCAGACTGCGCCAAAGGAGTGGCGGGGTTCCCTCGACCGCTCTAAAAAAGACAAAACGGTAATTACAGGGGCTTCTAAAGGCTCTGTAAGATAAGTCACTTCTCTCTTTAGACACCAGCCACACTCATTTCCTACACACAGCACTTCTTTACTCCCATAATGGAGACACAAATTATACAATGGAACGTCAGAGGACTACTTCGAAACCTCGACGATGTCCAAGAACTTCTACACAAACATTCTCCAAAAGTACTGTGTGTACAGGAAACACACTTAAAACCCAAGAATACAAATTTTTTGCGTCAATATGTTGTCTTCCGAAAGGGCAGAGATGATGCTGTGGCGTCATCTGGTGGTGTAGCCATTATTGTTAATCGAGGAGTAGCATGTAGTCATCTACCACTACTAACATCCCTCGAGGCAGTGGCTGTTCGTGCAGTTCTGTTGAATAAGCTCGTCACCATCTGCTCTCTATACATACCGCCGCAACACCGCCTGGAAAAACATGATTTCCAGTCTTTAATAGATGAGTTACCAGAACCTTATTTGGTTCTAGGGGACCTGAATGCGCACAGCGGTTTAAGGGGTGGCTGTCGATGTGATGCACGAGGTCGTCTCATTGAACAGTTCCTCTTTTCATCAGGTGCTTGTCTGTTGAATAGAAAAGAGGCAAAATAATATAACCTTGCAAACAATACTTACTCCTCCATAGACCTCAGTATCACATCTCCTTGACTTGTACCTATAATTCAGTGGAAACACATAAATAATCCATACGGAAGTGACCATTTTCCTTTAGTTTTGAGTACACCAATAATATATGAATGTCCGCCACATGTTCCCAAATGGCTGGTAAACAAAGCCGACTGGGAACAACTTCAAAAGGTTACACACTTAAGTTGGACCGACATATGCGGATTTGGTATAGATGAAGCTGTGCAGTACTTCACGGCTTTTCTTACTGACGCAGCAACCAAGTGCATTCCACAAACATCTGGACTGCCCGGCATACGACACGTTCCGTGGTGGAACACTGAGTGCCAGAATGTGCGAAAGGAACAGAACAGGGCATGGAGGTTGCTGCGGAACTCGCCGACAGCGGAAAACCTTGAGAGCTTTAGGAAAATAAAATCTCGAGGCCGGAGAACGCGTCGGCCGGCCAGAAAAGAAAGCTGGCACAAGTTTTTATCAGGGATAAATTCATATACACAAGAGGCTAAAGTCTGGAACATGGTTCGTAGGGTAGCAGGAAGACAAGTACACTCACTCCCACTCGTAAACACACAGGGTGACAGCCTGGAAGATCAGGCGAACTTCCTCATGCACACTATGAGCAAGTGTCTAGCGCTTCACAGTATACTGAAGTTTTCCAAAGATATAAAGCAAAGATAGAAAAACAGAAACTAGAATATAAGTGCACAAAACACGAGGCATACAACCAAACTTTCAACTTAGCTGAGCTACAAACATCACTACACCCTTGCAGTCATTTTGCCCCAGGCTACGACCGTGTCACATATGAAATGTTGAAAAACCTGCCGCTCAAAACGCGAAAAACTTTACTTTCTCTATACAATGCTAACTGGCTTTCAGGCACCATCCCTGCTTTCTGGAAAGAGGCCATTGTTATACCTATTTTGAAACAGGGCAAGGACCCTCCCTCAGTTTCAAGTTACAGGCCCATTGCACTAACCAGCTGCCTTTATAAACTTTTTGAAAAAATGATAAACCGCCGACTTTTACATTTCCTTGAAACACACAATCTGCTCGACCAATTTCAGTGTGGGTTTCGAGAGGGTAGATCCACCATTGACCATCTGGTACGTATCGAGGCACAGTTCCGAGACGCTTTCGTTCACAAACAATACTTCCTTTCAGTGTTTCTTGATATCGAGAAGGCTTATGACACAACAAGGCGTTTTGGCATAATAAGAGACTTGTCTCACCATGGTGTGCGCGGTAGAATTCTTTCCATAATCGAGAGTTACTTGTCCAATTGGAAATTCCGTGTCCGTGTGGGCAGTATTCTCTCCCAAACATTTGTGCAAGAAACGGGAATACCGCAAGGTGGTGTACTTAGTTGTACACTTTTTATTATTAAAATGAATTCCTTGGACCTGTCCATCCTCCGCAATATGTTCTATTTTACATATGTCGATGACGTCCAGCTTGGCTTTAAGTCATGCAACCTAGCAATGTGTGAGCGGAAGGTTCAGTTAGGTTTAAACAAGGTCTCCAAATGGGCAGAAGAAAACAGATTCCGGCTGAACCCAGGAAAAAGCACGCGTGTGTTGTTCTCCCGAAAGAGAGGCATGCACTCAGAATCCGAAATCGAACTGAATGGTCAACGTCTGTCTGTAAATGCGGGGCGTAAATTCTTAGGCCTAATCTTGGACAACAAGTCGACCTACGTACCGCACATGAAGTATTTAAAACAAAATGTTTAAAAGCCATGAATGTTTTAAAAGTGTTGTCACGTACTACGTGGGGTAGTGACAGGCAATGTCTCATGAACCTGTATAGAAGCCTCATTCACACCCGCTTAGATTACGGGGCCATTGTTTATCACTCTGCGACCCAAAGCGCGTTGAAGACGCTGGATCCCGTGCACCATTTGGGCATCCGCCTTTCTACGGGTGCTTTTAGCACCTGCCCCGTAGAAAGCCTTTGCGTTGAGTCAAATGAGTGGTCGCTTCATCTGCAGAGAACTTACATGTCCTTTGTTTATTTTCTTAAGGTGAAAGCGGATAAGAAGCACCCCTCATACTCTACTATTAATGATTTGTCGAGCTCCATTCTGTTTCAAAGCAGGTCTTCGATGAGGCAGCCCTTCTCAGTTCGCCTGAAGGGTCTAGCTGAAGACACTGGAGTGTCACTTGAACACAGTTTAATGGCCCCTGTAGCATACCCGCCACCGTGGCAGTGGCAGACTATATACTGCGATGTGTCTTTCCATGAAGTTACAAAACATGCGCCTATTGCCCATATCCGAACATACTTCCTGGAACTTCAACACAAATACACACGTCCTTAGTTCTTTACAGATGCCTCCAAGTCCAACTCCTCTGTGTCCTACGCTGCTGTTGGCCCTTCCTTTTCGGATGCTGGCCCTCTACATCCAGGTACAAGTATCTTCACAGCGGAAGCTTATGCGATACTTGTGGCAGCTAAACACATCAAACAATTACAAATACAAAAAGCAGTAATTTATACAGACTCCCTCAGTGTGGTAACGGCTCTGCACAGTCCTAAAAAACAAAAAAACCCTGTCCTCGTCTCACTTTACTCCATTTTATGCACACTCTACACACTCAACCAACATGTTGTATTGTGCTCGGTGCCAGGGCACCGTGAGATTCAAGGCAACGTGATGGCGGATCAGCTTGTTGCATCTGTCCGCGAAATCAGTGCCACTACACCCATATCGATCCTGTTCCTTGATCTTAAGCCGTCTCTGAAACGAAACCTCAGGGACTACAGGCAGAGCAAGTGGGATACACACACACAAAACAAACTACACGTTATCCAGCCACACCTTGGCCATTGGCCACCAGTATCAAAATCACGTCTAACAGAGGTAACACTGACAAGACTCAGGATAGGACACACATACACGACACACACACATCTTTTGTCGGGTTCTGATCCACCGTTGTGTGATAAATGTGGTGAGGCATTAACAATTATTCACGTTTTAATTCAATGTAAACAGTTAGAAACTCTAAGAAAACATTATTTTCCATTACCCTACCGACAACGTATACCGTTACACCCTGCAATGTTCGTCGGTAGGGAACCGCATTTTAGTCATAAGTCCTTGTTAGCGTTTTTAAAAGCGCTTCATAGTTTTCATATTGTATACCCGGGCATTCCGTAGCACAACCTCTCCGGAGAGGTTTTTGCTGCGGTGGCTACCCAAGAAAGGACTTGCCTCACGGCCCTTGGACGCAAGGGTATGAACGAGTGAGGCACTTGTGCTAATGCCAGACATGTCCACCATCGTTTTTCATTATCACCAACTTTTGTCACCTATTCACACCACACACACCTTTCACGGCATGGTCATGATTTTATTACTTGTATGTTCTTACCCGCCTTATCGCGAGGAATTTTATGGCCCTTATACAGCCGCTAATCACAATCATTGTCCACATTCTTTGTCCCATGAACTGGCGCTCTTTGGCCATCAAATGGCCCTTGCGCCAAAAAACACCATATATCATCATCTTCCAAGGTATCACCCTGAGTGTTTACGAGTGGAAGCTTGTGTACTTGTTTTCGTGATATCCTACCAACCATGTTCCAGACTTTAGCCTCCAGTGTGTATGAATTGATCCCTGACAAAAACTTCTGCCAGCTTTCTCTTCTGGCCTGCCGACGCGTTCTCCTGCCTTGAGAATGCCTTGAAAAATTTTCGGCTGTCGGTGAGTTCCGAAGCAACCTCCATGCCTTATTCTGCTCCTTTCGCGCATTAAGACACTCCGTGTTCCACCATGGGACGTGTCGCTTGCCGGAATGAATAGTGGAGTTTATTGGCGCAAGGGCCAGATATGGCCAAAGAGCGCCAGAGCGAGGATAATGAACTGTGCGTTGTGCAGTGTAGATAAAACAGATGTGACGTGGCTGTAAATGGGTCTAAAAACAGTCGCTGTAGGTGCGTAAATTTATACATATAGTAAAGTTATGACAATGACAAATGATGTTAATTATGGAGACATAAAATGGTTTAAAATTGATAAGTATGTGAAATAAAAACTTGGCATGGAGCACCAGTGCCTCGACAGAGCCGTTCAAACAAGAGCATGGAGGCCTGGGCTCGTTGAAAGCTGCTATCACAGCGGCATTTTCTGAACAGATTATGCGCTATGAACCCGTTGGGCTAAAAACATTCAATGTTTGGCTAAAAAGATTCAATACGACATCCTTTAAAAAGCTTAAAACTGATTTTGCATCAAAAAGTGGCTCTTCAGCGAGAAACATAATCGAATGTAAAGGAAGAATATAGCGGTATGCTAAAGCAAAATATTTCTTTCTCTCCCTTTCCGCTTCCGCACACTCCAGGACGACGTGGAGGACGGTTAGCTTGTCGTCACATCTACCACAAGTAAGAGGTTCATCGCCAGTCATAGGAAAGCTATGGGTACCATAAGCGTGTCCTATTCTGAGGCGACAGAATAGGACACAAGTTCGCCGTGTTCTTGTAGCGGAGGGCCAGTAACCCAACCGCGGCTTAATCAAATGAAGCTTATTATTTATTTCTGTGTCCCACAAGCGTTGCCAGTGGTTTCGCAGTTTCTTACGTAGGAAGGGTTTTAGATCTGTTGCAGAGACAGTAGCGGTGGGGTTAATAGCGCGCAATATAATTGACGTGGCCATTTGGTCAGCTAACACATTGCCCTCGATACTTCTATGGCCAGGTACCCAGCAAATAGTAACATGCTGGTTGGACATATACGCTGTACACAGAACATTATACAGCTCAATTATTACCGCATTTCTGAATCTGAAAAGGAATCTTAATGCATTTACGACGCTTAACGAGTCTGTAAATATAATTGATTTTTGTATGCTTGATTTCCGTATATGCTTTTCAGCGGACAATAGTGCATAACCCTCAGCCGTAAATATACTTGTTTCCGGGTGTGGCATACCGGATTCCGAGAAGGATGGTCCGACGGCTGCATAAGCCACCCATGCATGCGACTTAAAAGCGTCAGTATAAAACTCTGCGCATGAGTAGTTGGACTGGAGTTGTCGGAAATGCATTTTAATATGTGCTTCTGGTGTGTGTTTAGTGATCTCGGCAAATGAAGTGTCACAATATGTTTTGTTGTGGGCATAGGACAAAGTTCTAGCAGCGGAACACCCATTTCCTTACTTAAGCTTCTCGCACGCAAAGAGAACGGCTTTCTCTCTGCGGGTCGATTATGGTAGAGGGTGGCAGCGGTCATATCGTTTATAGCTGAATAAGAAGGATGCTTTATGTTTGCGCGTACCTTTATAAAAGAAGTGAAACTGCTATAGCATCGCTGCAAGTGAAGTGACCACAGATTCGACTCTACATGGAGACTCTGGATCGGACTTGTCCTGAAGGCCCCGGCTGCCAGTAGGATACCCAGATGGTGAACGGGGTCTAGGATTTTCAAAGCGCTTGGCGTTGCGGATTGATAAATTATAGAGGCATAATCAAGGGGCGACCAGACAAGGCTTTTGTACAAGTTCAAGAGACACTTCCGATCACTACCCCAAGTTGTATGTGATAGGAGCTTTAGGAGGTTCATCGCTTTCAGACATTTCATTTTTACATGTTTAATATGGGGTATAAACGTGAGCTTAGAATCCAAAGTGGTCCCCAGGAATTTATGCTCGTTGCTCACAGAGAGTTGGTCTCCCTTGATCGCAATATTTGGTACTGGCATTACTCTTGTTTTTTGGAGAAGAGTACGCAAGTACATTTCTGGGTGTTTATTTTAAAACCATTCTCATCCGCCCATTTAGAGAATTTATTCAATCCAAGTTGCACTTGTCGTTCGCAGATAGATAAATTGCATGATTTGAACTCATCTGCACATCGTCTACATACACGGAATAAAACATCGCGCTTGGAATTACTGACTGCAGGGAGTTCATTTTTACAAGGAAGAGTGCGCAACTAAGCACGCCCCCTTGCGGAACACCAGTCTCTTGGGTAAATGATCTAGAGAGAGCATTTCCCAATTTTACACGAAAGGTTCGATTAGACAGATAGCTTTCAATTGTGTTTAACATGTTCCCATGGATGCCCATGGCGGCGAGATCGCGTAGAATCCCGAATCGCCATGTGGTATCGTGTGTTTTCTCTAGGTCTAAGAATACCGAAAGTACAAACTGCCTATGAATAAATGCATCTCTGATATATCTCTCTATGCGAACAAGGTGGTCTATTGTCGACCTCCCCTCTCTGAAAACCACACTGAAGGGGGTCTAGTATACTGTTACTTTCTAGGAAGGGGGTAAGCGCCAGTTTACCATTTTTCATATAGTTTCCATAAACAGCTTGTTAACGCTACTGGCCTGTAGCTGGCGGCCAAGGACGGGTCTTTGCCTTGTTTAAGTACCGGGATGACTATCGCTTCTTTCCATGACAATGGAATATATCCAGCTTCCCACATAATATTGAAGAGGGTTGGGAGTGTTTTTAGTGCTTCTGGGTGAAGATACTTGATCATTTCGTATATTATACGATCGCCACCTGGAGCCGAGTTGTTGCAGTACGCAAGAGATGCCTTAAGTTCAGCTAATGAAAATGGGCAGTTGTAAGCCTCCCTGGATGGACATTTACATTTAAGGGGTTGCCGCTCTTCGCGTTCTTTGAATCTTAAGAACGTTTGTGTGTATTGCGATGTACTTGAGACGTATTCAAAGTGTTCGCCTAGGCAGTCCGCCTGCTCCTCCAGGCTCCCCCCTCGGCTACTTACCAAGAGTAGGGGGTGTGACTCCCGACCAAATAACTTGTTTACCCTATTCCAAACCTTCGTTTCGTCGGTGTAAGAATTTATACTGGAGATGTACCCATTCCAACTTTCTTTGTTTGCAAGACGACGTGTTCTTCTCGCTTGGGACTTAACCCGTTTGAAATTGACAAGGTTTTCAGCCGCTGGGTAATTTCGGAGAAGTCTCCAAGCTTTATTTTGTCTATTGCGCGCTTTCCGACAATCGTCGTTCCACCATTGGATGCGACGTTTATTGGTAATTCCGTTAGTTTGCTTTATACATTTCACTGCAGCGTCAATAATAAAACCTGTTAAGTATGCTACAGCATCGTCTATGTTAAAATCAGCAATATCATCTCCGTCTAAAAATGTAATTTCTCGAAACAGTTCCCAGTTGGCTGACTTGGTGTTCCAGCGAGGAAAGTCAGGCAAGCATGTATCTTCTTTTTTTAGCTTCAAGATAATCGGGAAGTGGTCAATCCCAAAGGGGTTCTTGAGAACGGAACACTCGAGATATGGAATTAATGTATTCGAGACAATACTCAGGTCTATAGAAGAGTATGTGTTGTGTGTAGTGCTATAGTACGTTTGTTCTTTTTTGTTTAGTAGACATGCACCTGACGAAAACAGAAAGTGTTCCATTAGGCGTCCTCGCGCATCTAAACGGGAGTCGCCCCATAAGGGATTATGTGCATTTAGATCACCAACGACTATATATGGCGGATGAAATTCATCAATTAAGCTTTGAAATTGTGTCTTTGAAAGTTGACAGCACGGGGGAATTTAAATAGACGTAATTGTTAGTAGCTTTCCGAACAGCACTGCTCGGACAGCAACTGCCTCAAGAGAAGTACGGAGGTTTAATTGCTTACAGGCAACACCTTTATCAACTATTATAGCGACACCGTCCGACGAGGCGGCAGCGTCGTCACGGTCTTTGCGGAAGATGCCATATTGCTTTAGAAAGTCTGTTTGTGTGGACTTAAGATGTGTTTCCTGAACACACAGCACCTTTGGAGTATGTTTATTAGGAAGTTCTCTAATATCATCGAGGTTATGGAGAAGTCCTCTCACATTCCACTGTAAGATCTGTGTGTCCATTTTAGATGTGTTTTGTGCTTTGTGCTCAAAGATAGAATGTTAGCTAACGGACCCTTTCCAGGGGCCGTGACACGAGATTTTTTTTTTGATCGGTCGACGGAGTCGCGACGATCCTCAGGCGCTGGCGGCGCCCTCACACTCGGCGTTGTGTTCATTGCCTCTTGCGAGCGCTGCATTTGTTTTGAGGGCCTCACCTCAAAAGAAGAGACCTTCGCGGCCCCCAGCCCGGTGGTTGGTGGGTCTTTCTTGGATGGCGGAGCAGCACTGGCTGCAACCGCCGAGGGGGCGGCTGGCGTCACTGCTGGCTCACTACGCGTGTGCAAGACAGGCACCGGGGGCCGTCGTGGCGCTGCCCCCTGACGCGCCACTTCGGCAAAGCTAGTTTCTGGTAGGCAGGACACCTGCCTTCGTGCCTCCTTAAATGAAATGTTTTCTTTTACTTTAATTATGACAATTTCCTTTTCCTTTTTCCAGCACGGGCATGACCGCCAGTATGCGGCATGTTCCCCATTACAGTTCGCACAGTGAAGAGAGTTTTCACAGGCATCTGATGTGTGCTCTTCAGCACTGCATTTCGCGCAAGTTAGGCGGCCTCGGCAGTTCTGTGAACTGTGGCCGAACCACTGGCATTTGAAACATCGGAGAGGGTTTGGTATATATGGCCTCACTCGAAGCTTGATATACCGGGCCTCAATGGAGTCGGACAGTACACTTGAATTGAAGGTAAGTATCAGTTGTTCAGTCTGGACTTCTTTGCCATCACGCCTCATCCTAATTCGTTTCACGTTTATGACATTCTGTTCGCTCAAACCATCCAGGAGTTCAGCCTCCGTCAGCCTTCGCAAGTCATCATCTGAGACAACGCCACGGGTGGTAATCATGGTTCGGTGTGGGGTTACTATTAATTTAGTAACTCCAAATTTCACTAAATTAGGCACTTTTTCATAATCTTTCTGGTCGCGCAGCTCGAACAGGAGGTCACCACTTGCCATTCTGGAAGCTTTATATCCTGGGCCAAAGATTTCTGTCCAAGACTTCGAAACAAAAAAAAGGTGAAATTGTTCGCACTGGTTTGCCGGATGTGTCACCGTGGATAACGTGGAATTGGGGAAAGGATACTCTCTGGTGACCAAAAAACTGTGAGACTTCATCGGTGCGCCCTCTTTTCTGAGGGCGATCAGGGAGTGGGGGGAAGGAACTAGCCATAAGAAAAGGTTTATTTTCGGCAGCGGCGCCAGCCACCCACCATGGAGTCCTACAAGGGGACGCTGCAGGGTTTGTAAGCACAGGCCCTGCAGACGCCAGCTGCACACCACCACTATAACCGAACATGGTGTATCCAAGGTAGGATAGCCTCAAAGGGTTAACCCTTGCCGCCAGGAAACACGGAAGTCAACGGATGAGAGTAGAGGACAGGAAAGATTTAAAGTAAGAGAAAAGACGAAGATGTGAGGGGGAGACAGTAAAAGGCGACTGCCGATTCCCCCCAGGCGGGTCAATCCGGGTGTGCCGTCTACGTGAAGCCAGGGCCAAAGGGGTGGGTTGCCTCTGCCAGAGGGCCTTAAAGGTCCAATCACCCAGCGTCAGCTCAACCCCCAGGATCCCCTTTTCCCCGGACACGGCAAAGCCACGCACGGCTAGGCGTGGGAGGGAGTCAAAACTCCCCCATTAGCTCGGGTCCGTGATGTCGCTACACACCAAATGCCTACTTGCGCAGGTGCCCCTGCGGGGGTCGCTTGCCGGGCTGTCCAGATGTTTGTGGGATGCATTTCGCTGCTGCGTCAATAAGGAGAGCTGTGAAGTACTGCACAGCTTCATCTATGCTTAGCCCACATATGTCAGTCCAACATAACTGAGCATTGTGATGAAACTGTTCCCAGTCGGCTTAGCGTATAAGCCATTTGGGAACTCGTGAAGGACATTCGTATGATGTTTGTGTACTCAAAACGACAGGAAAATGGTCACTTACATAGGGATTATTTAGAAATTTCCATTGGGGTAATGGTACAAGTGAAGGAGATGCGATGCTGAGATCTATGAAAGAGTAGGTTTTGTTGGCAAGGTTATAATATGCTGCCTCTTTCCTATTCAACAGACGGGCACCGGAGGAAAACAGAAACTGTTCAATGAGACGACCTCGTGCGTCGCAGTGAGAATCACCCCATAGATTGCTATGAGCATTCAGGTCACCAAGGACCAGATAAGGTTCGGGTAGTTGATCAATTAAGGACTCGAATTCTCGTTTTCTAAGGCAGTGGTGTGGGGGTATGTACAGAGAGCAGATGGTGACGAGCTTGTTGAAAAGAACTGCTCGAACAGCCACTGCCTCTAGTGCTGTTTGTAGTGGTAAATATGTGCATGCTACTTTTTGATTAACAATAATGGCTACACCGCCTGATGACGCCACAGCATCATCTGTGTCCTTTCGAAAGAGAACATACCGACGCAAAAAATTCGTGTTTTTAGATTTTAAATGAGTTTCCTGTACACACAGCACTTTCGGCGAATGTTTGCAAAAGTGCTCTTGAACATCATCGAGGTTTCTAAGCAGTCCTCTGGCGTTCCAATGTATTATTTGTGTTGCCACATTGGAGGTAACATAGTGCTGTGTGTAAGAAAAAATCGGGTGTCTCTGCTTCTTAAGCTAAACGTTAAGACTCAAAGAACAGGGCCGTCGCCGGGCCCCGTTATTGGCTTTTTATTTCTTTTGGCGCGCTCCAGGGAGCTATGCCGATCTTTCGGCACTAGGGGTACCGTGGTGTCCATTGCCTCCTCAGAGGCATTGCGTGCCCGCATTTGCGAGCTGTTGTTTCGGGCTTGGGGCCTCGCCTGGTGAGACGAGGCCTTCATATCGGCCGACCCTGGGGTCTCCTTCCCCTCGGGGGGCGAAACCTTTGGTCCTTTTGGGCTGGAGGGCGAGGGGGACTCCTTTGCTGCTGAGATGTCTGGCTGCTGCAAGAGCTTGCAGCGGCCGTGGGTGTGGCCATGGGGACGAGTGGCAGGGAAGCCTTGGCTGTTCCCACCGTGGGTGGGGGCATTGGCAACCGCCTGGGCACACTGTGCTTGGCATGTGCAGTTGCCGCAGGCCGTTGTAGTGCTGCCCCCTGTTGCACTACATAGGTGAACGATGGTTTATTTGTGAAAAGACCAAATACTTGTTGACGCGCTTCCCGGAAAGTAATGTTTTGTGTGATTTTGATTGTAACAATTTCTTTTTCCTTTTTCTATGTTGGACATGTTCGGGAGTATGCGGGATGTGCACCATCGCAGTTTGCGCAGTGGGCCCCATCCTCCACCTGACACTCGTCTGTGGCGTGTCCTGTGGTGGCACACTTTCCGCAGGTGACTTGGCCACGGCAACTCTGAGAGCCGTGACCAAAACGCTGGCATTTGAAGCAACGTCGTGGGTTGGGAATGTAGGGTCTCACATTCAACTTCAAGTATCCTGTTTCGAGATGTTCAGGCAGGGTACTGGTGCAAAATGTCACAATTATGTGTTTTGTTGGGATTTCCTTCTTATCACGCCTAATTTTGATTCTTTGTACTTGTGTCACCTGCTGGTCCTTCCAGCCCTCGAGGAGCTCACCTTCAGTCAGGTCAAGCAAGTCTTGATCAGATACAACGCCTCGGGAAGTGTTGAGTGAGCGGTGTGGTGTAATTTAGATAGGTATGTTTCCAAACTATTCTAGTTTCGAGAGGTTTTCATACTGGCTCTGACGTTTTACCTCGAGAAGCAGATCCCCACTGGCTATTCTCGTAGCCTGGTAACCTGGGCCATATGTAGTGGTGAGGCGTTTGGAAACAACGAAAGGCGAAATTGTTCTGGCGTTCTTTTCAGCAGGTTCACAGTGGATTACATGGTAGCGGGGAAAGGTTTCTTTCGGTTTCTGAAATAGTTGCAAAAGTCTTCGGTGCGCCCCCTCTTCGAGAGAGGACGAAGATGCAATGAAGGGAGAGAAGAAAAAGCCATAAACTAAATATGAGTTCGGCAGCCATGCCAGCCGCCCACCATGGAGCCCAACACGGGGACGTGACAAGTCCTCAATTTATATGAGGCATGTCAACGTCAGCTGTACACAGCCGCTATAACCATATATATTGTGCCCAAGACAGAGCACATACACAAGATTAGCCCTTGCCGCCAGGAAAAATTGGAAGTAAATGGAAGAGAGAAGAAGACAGAATATATTTAAAGACGAGAAAAGACTAAGATGTAGAGAGAGAGAGAAAAAGGAAAATCCGACTACTGATTTCCCCTGGGTGGGTCAGCCCAGGGGTGCAGTCTACGTTAAGCTGGGGCCAAAGGGGTGTGTTGCCGCCGCGGGGGGGCCTTAAAGGTCCAATCACCCAGCATTAGCTCAACCCCCAGGATTCCCTTTTCCCCGGACACGGCGAAGCCACGCATGGCTAGGCGTGGGAGGGAGTCGAAACCCCCCCGTTAGCTTGGGTCCGTGGTGTCGCTACACACCAAACGCCTGCTTGCGCAGACGCCCCTGCGAGGTTGTTACGGTACTTTTCCTAGACAGGAAAACCTGCACACCTGTAAAAGAGAACCACCCATCAGTCTTTTTTATGAACTGGTGTACCTGCAAACTCGTACAGGATATAAGCTACCATGCAACAGAATTATTGGTGAAGGCTGCTGAATGTACAAGCAACCTTGCACATACTCCAAAGTGAACTTTAAAAAAATATATCAATGCTTATGACGGTGTATTATAAATGAAGGATGAACTGTAAAAAAAATTAAACGCTGTCCCCTACAGGCAACCATTAGTGAAATGTTGCCAGTAATTAGACCAGCTAAGCATGCTCTTCATAAAAAGAGAAAATTGGGGGCATCTAAAACAATACCTTGAGATTGCAGCTTTCTGTGTGGGATAGGGTCAGTCTGTGCAATTGCTTGGTGCTTGTTTGTTTACAAGTGGTCATTGATATCACTGATGCTTTCTGAATGCTTCAATACAAGGTATGCAAAATTCATTTTATAGCAAAGCACTTTGTGAATTATAAGGTAAAATAAGTACCTAAAATAACAGCCCACACGCAACTGCCATGATTTTAATTGGAGCTATTCCTTTAACAGCAACATGCCTGTAGCCAGGAATTTCAGGAGGAGGGGACAGGCACTTTTTGAAGGCCTTGAAAAACACATATTTTCATTATTTATTATTGGTTAAAACCCCTTCAATTGATTTTCAGGCAAGGGAAAGGGGGGAGGCTCAGCCTTAGGCTACCACCCATGGCTATGGGCCTGAGCAGCAAACAAATGAATGCTCTGAAACTACGAATGGCTTTCAAAAAAAAAAGGGGGGGGGGGCGCTCGTTCACACTACTTAGCAGAGCCAACAGAAATTTTTCCCCTTTGTGTCACTGCATAGTGATCCACATATTAGGTTTAATATCTGGGAAATTTCAGACACTTCTGATGTGGGCTCCTCGAAGTTTGGAGTCAAGTTCATTGCATCAGTTCCAATCTCCATTGTGGCTCCAACGTCTTCAAAACAGGTTGCCTTTCCCCTAGCCTCCTCCTGGGATAATTCAAAGGGTCACACTGGACTTTAACGCACTTGCAACATGCCAACAATGTGAACTGAACATATGTCTTCCAGTGCGCTCACGACAGATGTTACGTGTTATTTTGTCAAGGTGCCACGCAAAATAGTATGTCTTCTATGTGCTCGATCTGTGTGTGCTGAATATAGAGAGTTCGCTTTTAATTTCCATATAGTCAGTTTATGAGATGGTGCAGAAATATTTTTTGTTTTTTTGTGACTGCTTTCAATTTGTTGGTAATATTGTTACATAAAAAATGACACGAGGCATGTCTATTTAAAATCTATATTGAAACTGATGCGTATAGCTTCGACTAAGAGGGAGGACAGCACACACAACGGACAGACCACTTCCTCATTGTCTTCGGACCCCTGATATGTCAGCCACGTAGTATTACCACCCCCCCGGCGGTAAAAGCGCCGTTTTGGTGCACATTACCTACAGTCTTCAGTAGGCAGGTGGTAAGCTTTTAGCCTGCTGACGTGCACAACATCACTGGGTGTGGTTGCGGGCAGGCGTGTGGTCTCAAATGCAAGAATGATCTCATAGGTGATGTCGGTTACCTGGCGGATGATACGGTAAGGACCCATGTAGCGAGACAACAACTTCGCTGATAAGCCAACTCGACGAACTGGGCACCACAAGAGGCCCCGCCTCGGTGGTTTAGTGGCTAAGGTACTCGGCTGCTGACCCGCAGGGCGCGGGCTCGAATCCCGGCTGCGGCGGCTGCATTTCCGATGAAGGCGGAAATGTTGTATTCCCGTGTGCTCAGATTTGGGTGCACGTTAAAGAACCCCAGGTGGTCTAAATTTCCGGAGCCCTCCACTACGGCGTCTCTCATAATCATATTGTGGTTTTGGGGCGTTAAACCCCACATATAAATCAATCAGTCATGGGCACCACAGGAGAACGAGAGAACCGGGTGAGAAGCGAACGTCAACATGCCGGCTGTCCTGTCGTAGATGGCTTTCTGGGTGGCTTGCGAAGCCGAAATTTTAGAGCGGGCGGTCTGACGTGCGTGGTCGGCACAAGCAATAGCGTCGCGTGCATATTCGGCTAACGGCGTTGTAGTGGTTGGAAGTAGGGTTTCGAGTGGTAGCATCGGATCGTGGCCATAAAGTAAATAAAAGGGTGAATAACCAATGGTGTCGTGGCGCAAAGAAATGTACGCGAAGGTCACGTGAGGTAGCGCCAGGTCCCAGTCATGGTGGTCGGAGGACACATACGTCGCGAGCATATCCGTGAGGGTGCGATTTAGCCGTTCGGTAAGGCCATTTGTTCGGGGATGGTGGGAAGTGGTCAACTTGTGCTGCGTCGAGGAAGAAGATGTCGATTACAAGAGACAAAAATGCGCGGCCACGATCCGTGAGTAATTGGCAAGGAGCGCCATGGTGTAGGATGACATCGTGGAGCGAAAAGTCTGCAACGTCAGTAGCGGTGCTGGTGGGGAGTGCTCAAGTGATAGCATACCTAGTCGCGTAGTCTATAGCAGCGGCGACGTACTTGTTGCCCGATTTGGATTTGGGAAAAGGACCGAAAAGATCTATGCCAACACGGAAGAAAGGTTTGGTTGGGATGCAGATCGGTTAAAGAAGCCCAGCCGAGGACGCAGTAGGTCGCTTTCTACATTGGCATTTATCGCAGGAGGACACGTAACGGTGAACAGGCCGCGCGAGACCACGCCAAAAGAAGCGGCAACGCACGTGGTCGTACGTCCGAGATACACCCAGATGACCAGCAGTTGGTTCATCGTGAAGCTCGTGCAGCATGGTTGAATGCAAATGTTTCGGCACGACAAGAAGGACTTCAGGGCCATCTGGCTGGAGGCTACGACCGTACAGCGTGCCAATCAGGAGGACGTACATGCGAAGCGACGCGTCGGTCGGAGCAGAATCGAGACGGTCAATAAGTTGTCGCAGAGAAGCATCACGACGTTGTTCATCGCCAATCTGAAAAAAAAAACTTTGACATTGACATGACGCTGAGGCTAGGCTCGATGTCTGATTCGTCGGGCTGATCAACAGGGTAGCGGGATCAGCAATCGGCGTCCAGATGGAGACGTCCAGACTTATAAGCAACCGAGTAGGAATACTCCTGTACGCGTAATGCCCAACGGCCAAGTCGTTCAGTGGGGTCCTTCAGAGAAGAAAGCCAGCACAGCGCGTGACGCTCTCTGATGACACGGAAAGGTCGGCCACAAGGACGGAATTTTGAAACCACCCAGACAAGGGCGAGACATTCCCGTTCTGTTATAGAATAATTGCGTTCAGACTTAGAAAGCAGTCGGCTTTCATACATGAATACACGGTGGTTGCCCCGCTGAATTTGCGCCAAAACTGCACCAATTCCGTGACCACTCGCGTCGATTCGCACTTTTGTAGGAGCATCGGGGTCGAAGTGTGCAAGATTAGGAGGTGTCGTTAAAGTGGTGATTAGCTTAGAGAAGGCGTCAGCTTGAGAAGGGCCCCGACAAAATGGGACGTCTTGTTTGCGAAGGTCGGTGAGTGGCCGTGCGAGTGCCGCAAAGTTTTTCATGAACCGGCGAAAGTAGGAGCAGAGGCCCAAGAAACAGCGAAAATCATGGAGAGAGCGTGGGACTGAGATGTTTGTTACAGCACGCACTTTCGCCGGGTCTGGTCGTACGCCAGCAGCGTCAACAAGGTGACCCAACGTGGTAATCTGACGAAGACTGAAGTGGCACTTGGAGGAATTGAGCTGAAGGCCAGCCCGTTAAAATATGTATATAATGGTCGAAAGGCGTTCAAGGTGGGTTGCAAAGGTAGGTGAGAAAATGATCACGCCGTCCAGGTAACAAAAACATGTCGACCATTTAAGCCCTTGTAAGACCGTGTCCATCATTCTCTCGAACGTTGCACGAGCGTTGCAGAGACCGAAGGGTATGATCTTGAATTGGTAAAGACCGTCAGAGGTAACGAAGGCTGTCTTTTCTCGGTTCATGTCATCTACAACAATTTGCCAGTAGCCAGATCGGAGGTCGCCCTGCAGGGGCGCCTGCGCAAGTAGGCGTTTGGTGTGTAGCGACACCACGGACCCGAGCTAACGGGGGAGTTTCTACTCCCTCCCACGCCTAGCCGTGCGTGGCTTTGCCGTGTCCGGGGAAAAGGGGATCCTGGGGGTTGAGCCGACGCTGGGTGATTTGACCGTTAAGGCCCCCCGGCAGAGGCAACACACCCCTTTGGCCCCGGGTTCACGTAGACGGCACCCCTGGGCTGACCCACCCAGGGGAAATCGGCAGTCGCCTTTTCCTATCTCTCTCTCCCTATATCTTCGTCTTTTGTTCTCACTTTACATCTTTCCTGTCTTCTCCTCACTTCATTTTACTTCCAATTTTTCCTGGCGGCAAGGGTTAACCTTGTGTGGCCATCCAAACTAGGGTAAACCATATTGGGTTATAGTAACTGCGTACTGCTGGCGTTGCGCAGACATGCCCACATGCTCTGCCACGTCCCCTCGTTGGACTCCGTGGTGGGTGGTAGGCGCCGTTACCGAAAAATACACATTTTCTCATAGGATCCCCGACCCCCTCTTTAACTGATCGTGCTTCGAAAAGGGTACGCACCGACGCAACTTTCCTACTTTGGCCCAAAAACAGAGAAACTTTCCCAAAATACCATGTCCTCTACTGCGAACAATCGTCTACAAAAGCTAGAGCAATCTCACCCTTCCTTGTGGCCAAGTGCTTGAGAGAGACCATTGGAACCGGTTATAAGGCCACGAAGATGGCAAGTGGAGATCTGCTCCTCGAATTAAAAGACAAGGAACAGTACAATAAACTCTCGCACCTCGTGGCCTTTGGTAACATCCCTGTCTCTGTGAGCGCACACCTTACCATGAACACAGTGAAGGGCGTGGTATCGGACGAAGATTTGATGACACTGAGTGAAGAAGAGCTCTTTGATGGATGGAAGGATCAAGGTGTAATACAAGTCCAGCGCATCAAAATCAGACGAAACAACAATGAAATAGCAACAAAGCACTTGATACTCACCTTCAACTCAACCACTTTACCCGAGACTCTCGAAACTGGCTATGTAAAACTCCATGTCCGAACCTTCATTCCAAACCCGAAGCGTTGTTTCAAATGCCAGCGATTTCGTCATTCATCCCAGAGCTGCCGAGGACAGCTGATGTGTGCTAAGTGTGGCACGACCGGCCACAGTACTGATGAATGTAGTCATGACGAGGTCCTCTGTGCAAACTGCGAAGGTAGTCACCCCGCATACTCCAGAGCGTGCCCAGCCTGGAAAACAGAAGAAGAAATAATAACTATAAAAGTTAAGGAAAATATCACATTCAGGGAAGAAAGACAACGAGTCTCGTTATCATTAGCACTAAAACACCTTTTGCCGAAGTGGTGCAACGAGGGGCGGCACCACAAAGGCCCTTGGCAGTTGCCCGGACCGCACCTAGCGTGCCAAGGGCAATGCCACAAGCCCCTGCGGCGGGAGCAGCCAGCGCTGCCCTGCCCACATTCAGCCTGTCCACACCAGTGACCTCTACAAGCTCTGGCGGCAGCCAGGGCAATCCCGAGGCCAAGGGGGCTTCATCAACCTCCCGCTCAGTGGGGACAAAGACTTCGTCGATCGAGGCGAAGTCTAAGCGACGCACAGATCGCTCTTTAGAGCGGGTGTCCAGTGCCTCGCAAGAGGCTATGGACACCAGTTCAAGCCAAACGGCGCAGGAAGCGCCGAAGGAGTGGCGAGCTTCTCTCGACCGCCCCAAAAAAGACAGAACGCCGATTACAGGGCCTGACAAAGGCCCTGTAAAATGAGCTAATCTCCGTCTTTTCTGCATACAGCACTTCTTCCTTTTTTTTCTTCCACTATGGACAACATCATACAGTGGAACGTGAGGGGAATACTTAGAAATTTAGATGACGTCCAAGAACTTCTGAGTAAGTTCAACGCGAAAGTGCTATGTGTGCAAGAAACGCACTTAACTCCTAAGCACAAGGACTTTCTACGACAATATATTATTTTCCGAAAAGACCGGGAGGATCCTGTCGTACCATCTGGCGGTGTAGCCATTATAGTCGATCGTAGTATAGCATGCCAGCATTTGAAACTCCAAACGGCCCTGGAGGCAGTGGCCATTCGAGCTGTACTTTTTAACAAACTCATTACCACATGTTCTGTGTACATACCACCGCATCAACAGCTACACAGACGTGATCTGGAATCATTATTAGATGAACTCCCAGAGCCATTTCTGGTATTAGGTTATTTTAATGCACACAATGTCCTGTGGGGCGATGCTCACTGTGATGCGCGAGGATGTCTCATTGAGCAGCTCCTTTTCTCTTCTAGTTTATGTCTTTTAAATATGAAGGAGCCTACGTATTTTAGCCTTGCAAGAAACACATACTCCTCCATAGATCTTAGCATTTCATCACCGTCCCTTTTACCTGTTTTTAAATGGAACGTTCTTAAAAACCCTTATGGGAGTGATCACTTCCCAATCATCCTGAGTGCGCCGAACAAAGATCAACTACCCCCGCAGGTTCCTCGATGGAAGATTGACTCAGCTGATTGGGAAGGTTATAGAACTCTTACACACATGACATGGACTGAGCTGTCTGCCCTGACCATAGATGACGCTGTCACGTATTTTACAGCTTTTATACTTGATGCCGCATCTAAATGTATTGCCAAAACGAGTGGCATGTGTTCTAAACGGCGAGTCCCAAGGTGGAACGACTCATGCAGGAAAGCACGGACTACTCAGAACAAAGCATGGGCGTTGCTTCGCAATTCCTTTACAGCAGAAAACCTGGAAAATTTCAAGCGGGTCAAATCGCAGGCAAGGAGAACGCGCCGACAAGCTAGACGAGAGAGCTGGACAGTTTATATCGAGTATCAACTCGTACACAGACGAGGGAAAAGTGTGGAATAAGATAAAGAAAATCAAGGGCCAACAAACGTATTCTCTTCCACTAGTTAATAGCCTCGGGGAAAGCTTGGAGGATCAAGCCAACTTTCTTGGCACACATTTCGAATACATATCGAGCTCCTCACACTACTCCGAGTCCTTCCAGAATCACAAGGCACGAATAGAAAAACAAAAGTTAGAAAGAAAATCCGCAAGAAATGAGGCATATAATGCACCATTCTGCTTAGCAGAACTGCGAACAGCACTCAGCTGCTGTAATACATCTACCCCAGGTTCTGACAACGTAATGTACGCGATGCTGAAGGAACTACCCTCCGAAACTAAAGAAACCCTCCTCTCTCTTTATATTCGCATATGGTTTTCGGGTGTGATCCCCTCCTCCTGGAAGGAGGCTGTTATAATTCCAATTATGAAGCAGGGAAAAGATCCCTCTATTGTATCAAGTTACAGACCTATAGCGTTAACAAGCTGCCTCTGCAAGCTATCTGAAAAAATGATTAATTGCCGCTTACTCCACTACTTAGAAACAAACAAATTGCTCGACCCATAGCAATGTGTGTTTCGAGAGGGTAGATGCACCACCGACCATCTGGTGGGTATTGAGGCATAGATCCGAGACGCTTTCGCCCACAAACAATACTTCCTCTCTGTGTTTCTCGATATCGAGAAGGCCTACGACACAACATGGCGTTTCGGCATATTAAGAGACTTGTCTCACCTGGGTGTACGCGGTAGAATGCTTTCCATAATCGAGAGTTACTCGTCCAATCGGAAATTCCGTGTCCGTGTGGGCAGTATTCTTTCCCAAACATTTGTGCAGGAAACGGGAGTACCGCAAAGTGGTGTACTTAGTTGTACACTTTTTATAAAAATGAACTCCTTGCACCTGTCCATCCCCCGCAACATGTTTTATTCCACTTATGTAGATGACATCCAGCTTGGCTTTAAGCCATGCAACCTAGCAATGTGTGAGCGGCAGGTTCAGTTAGGTTTAAACAAGGTGTCCAAATGGGCAGAGGAAAACGGATTCCAGCTGAACCCAGAAAAAAGCACCTGTGTCTTGTTCTCCCGAAAGACTGGCGTGCTCTCAGAACCTGACATTGAACTGAACGGTCAACGTCTGTCTGTCAATGCGGAGCATAAATTCTTAGGCTTAATCTTGGACAACAAGTTGACCTTCGTACCGCACATCAAATATTTAAAAACAAAATGTTTAAAAGCCATGAATGTTATAAAAGTGTTGTCACGTACTACGTGGGGTAGTGACAGGCAATTTCTCATGAACCTGTATAGAAGCCTCATTCACACCCGCTTAGATTATGGGGCCATTGTTTATCATTCTGCGACCCAAAGTGCGTTGAAGACGCTGGATCCCATGAGCCATTTGGGCATCCGCCTTTCTACGGGTGCTTTTCGCACCTGCCCCGTAGAAAGCCTTTGCGTTGAGTCAAATGAGTGGTCGCTTCATCTGCAGAGAACTTGCATGTCCTTTGTTTATTTTCTTAAGGTGAAAGCAGAAGGAAAGCACCCCTCATACTCTACTATTATTGACTTGTCGAGCTCCATTCTTTTCAAAACAGGCCTTCGATGGGGCAGCCCTTCTCAGTTCGCTTGAAGGGTCTAGCTGAGGACACTGGAGTGTCACTTGAACACAGTTTAAAGGCTCCTGTAGCATACCCGCCACCATGGCAGTGGCAGACTATAGATTGCGATGTGTCTTTCCTTGAAGTTACTAAACACGCGCCTATTGCCCATATTCGAACATACTTCCTGGAACTTCAACACAAGTACACACGTCCTGAGTTCTTTACAGATGCCTCTAAGTCCAACTCCTCCGTGTCCTACGCTGTTGTTGGCCCTTCCTTTTCGGATGCTGGCCCTCTACATCCAGGCACAAGTATCTTCACAGCAGAAGCTTATGTGATACTTGTGGCAGCTAAGCACATCAAACAATTACAAATACAAAAAGCAGTAATTTATACAGACTCCCTCAGTGTGGTAACGGCTCTGCACAGTCTTAAAAAACAAAAAAAAAACCTGTCCTCGTCTCACTTTTCTCTATTTTATGCACACTCTACACACTCAACCAACATGTTGTAGTGTGCTTGGTGCCAGGGCACCGAGAGATTCAAGGCAACGTGATCGTGGATCAGCTTGCTGCATCCGTCCACGAAATCAGTACCACTACACCAATATCGATCCCGCCCCTTGATCTTAAGCTGTCTCTCAAACGAAAGCTCAGGGACTACTGGCAGAGCAAGTGTGATAGACACACACAAAACAAGCTACACGTTATCAAGCCACACCTTGGCCATTGGCCACCAGTATCAAAATCGCGTCTAACAGAGGTAACACTAACAAGACTCAGGATAGGACACACATACACGACACACACACATCTTTTGTTTGGTGGCGATCCACCATTGTATGATAAATGTGGTGAGGCATTAACAGTTCTTTACGTTTTAATCCAATGTAAACAATTAGACACTCTAAGAAGACAATACTTTCCATTACCCTACTGACAACATATACCATTACACCCCACAATGTTTGTCGGTAGGGAACCACTTTTCACCCATAAATCATTGCTAGCTTTTAAAAGAGATGTCGGTTTTTATCATGTAATATACCCAGGCATTGTGTAGCGTGACCTCTCAAGAGAGGTTGCTGCTGCAGTGACTATATTTAAAAGCCCTTGCCTCGCAGCTCTTGGACACAAGGGCGCTGATGAGGAACTTGTGTTAGCGCCAAATATTTTTACATGCTTATATTATCAAAACCTTTGTCACCCTTTTTACTATGCATATCACGCCACTGTCATGATCCTAATACTTATGTTTTTACCCGCATTATCGAGAGGAATTTTAAGGCCCCTATACAGCCACGCAACATATCATTGCCCGCATCTCTACTCATCGAAACGGCGCTCTTTGGCCATCAATTGGCCCTTGCGCCACAAAGCACCACACATCATCATCATCCAGGTAACAAAAACATGTCGACCATTTAAGTCCTTGTAGGACCGTGTCCATCATTCTCTCGAACGTTGCAGGAGCGTTGCAGAGACCGAAGGGCATGATCTTGAATTGGTAAAGACCGTCAGAGGTAACGAAGGCGGTCTTTTCTCGATTCATGTCATCTACAGCAATTTGCCAGTAGCCAGGTCGGAGGTCGCCCTGCAGGGGCGCCTGTGCAAGTAGGCGTTTGGTGTGTAGCGACACCACGGACCCGAGCTAACGGGGGAGTTTCTACTCCCTCCCACGCCTAGCCGTGCGTGGCTTTGCCGTGTCCGGGGAAAAGGGGATCCTGGGGGTTGAGCCGACGCTGGGTGATTGGACCGTTAAGGCCCCCCGGCAGAGGCAACACACCCCTTTGGCCCCGGCTTCACGTAGACGGCACCCCTGGGCTGACCCAACCAGGGGAAATCGGCAGTCGCCTTTTCCTATCTCCCTATCCCTACATCTTCGTCTTTATCTCTTACTATTGATCTGTCCTGTCTTCTACTCTCTTCCGTTTACTTCCAAACTTCCAGGCGGCTAGGGTTAACCCTGTGCAAATAGCCTACCTTGGTCTATGCGCATTGGGTTATAGTTGCGTTGTACGGCTGCCGTCTGCAGGTTTTAGCATCCACAAACTTGTAGCATCCCCTCGTTGGGCTCCTTGGTGGGTGGCCACCAACGCTTCTGAAGAAAAATAAACTGGCATGCATAGAGCATTTCCCTTATTAAGTGATCGTACCACCTTAAAGCGTGTACGCACCGAAGACTTAGGCTTTTTCAACCGATCATGTGAAAACTTCCCCCATTTTCATGTTATACATAGTGAGATAAGCAGCAAGCAAGCCAGAACTGTATCCCCCTTTGTAGTTGCCAGATGTCTCACAGAAACTCTTGGAGCCGGGTACAAAGTTACCAAAATGGCCAGCGGAGACCTCCTCCTTGAGGTTCAAGAAAAAGAACAGTTTGAAAAGCTACAGAATCTATCAACTTTTGGTGACACTCCCATCTTTGTAACGCCACACAGATCGATGAACACAACTTGTGGAGTAGTATCTGATGCTGATTTGCTCGGCGTGACTGAAGAGGAACTTGTGGAGGGGTGGAAGAGTCAGAATGTGACCAATGTACAAAGGGTCACCATTAGAAGAGACAAGAAGGTAACACCAAGGAAACACCTGACACTCACGTTCGCTTCCAGTAATCTGCCAGAAAGTATTCAAACAGGGTGCACAAAGACGTCGATCAGACCATACATACCTAACCCGCGTCGTTGTTTTAAATGCCAGAAGTATGGCCACGGCTCACAAAGCTGTCGGGGTCACCAAACTTGTGCAAAATGTGGAGTGTCAGGCCAAAATTCTGACAATTGCGAAGAACCATCACACTGTGTGAACTGTGGCGGAAATCATGCCGCGTACTCACGTTCATGTTCTTTCTGGAAAAAAGAAAAACAGATCATCACTTTAAAGATAAAAGGAAAACGTTACATTTACAGAAACAAGAAAAAGAGTCTCGCCATTTTATGGCCCCACATATGCTGATGCAGCGCGCCAGGGGGCAGTGTCGCACCAGCCCTCGCCACTCCTTCGGCCTGCGCAGAGCGAGCCATTGGCTGTGGCGCCTGCCCCCAAGGCGGCAGTAGTTGAGTCTACTCCGCCTACTATTTAACAGAGACCAGAGACTCCAGGGTCCTCGGGTCTCAAGGCCTCACCTCTCCAAGCGAGGCCCAAGCTTCGAAAAACCAGCTCGCATGAGCGGGCATCCAGTGCCTCCGAGGAGGCAATGGATACGGCGGCACCGCTGGTGCCAAAAGAACGGCGCGGCTCTCTGGAGCGCGCCAAGAGAACTAAAAAGCTCATAACAGGGCCTGACAATGGCCCTGGTACTTGAGCTCAACCTTTCAGCTTAAACAAGTCACTCCCTTAACGTACACACAGCACTACTTTACTTCCAAAATGGACACACAAATTATACATTGGAACGTCAGAGGACTGCTTAAAAACCTCGACGACGTATAAGAGCTTTTATACAAATACTCATTTCAAGTGTTGTGTGTACAGGAAACACGCCTAAAATCTTCCAATACAAATTTTTTACGTGCTTACGTCTTATACCAAAAGGACCGAGATGATGCTGTGGCGTCATCCGGTGGCGTAGCCATTATTATTAACCCTGGAGTAGCGTGTACACATTTACCACTCCAGACACCTCTTGAGGCGGTGGCTGTTCGAGCGGTACTTTTAAACTCGTCACCATCTGCTCTTTGTAAGTACCGCCTCACCACCGTCTTGAAAGACGTGAATTTCAGTCTTTAATAGACGAACTGCCAGAACCTTATTTGCATCTTGGGGACCTAAATGCACATAGTGGACTGTGGGGCGATTCTCGCTGTGATGCACGAGGTCGTCTCATTGAACAATTTCTCTTCTCTTCCGGTGCCTGTTTGTTGAATAGGAAAGAGCCAACATACTATAACGTTGCCAACAAAACCTAGTCGTCTATCGACCTCAGCATCGTATCACCTTCACTCCTACCCCTACTCAAATGGAAAATCATAAATAATTTATAAGGTACTGACCTTTTTCCTGTAGTGTTGAGTTCACAAACAACATATGAAGGTTCTCTACACGTTCCCAAATGGCTGATAAACAAAGCAGACTGGGAACAGTTCCATAACACTACACGTTTGAGTTGGACAGAAATATGTAGGTTAAACATAGATGAAGCTGTGCAGTATTTCACAGCTTTTCTAACTGACGCAGCAGCCAAGTGCATACCGCAAACATCTGGAATGCCCGGGAAACGACACGTCCCATGTTGGAACACGGACTGTCGTAATGCGCGAAAGGAACAGAACAGGGCATGGAGATTGCTGCGCAACTCGCCAACAGCGGAAAATCTTGACACGTTCAAAAAAATAAAGTCTCAAGGAAGGAGAACGCGTCGGCAGGCCAGAAGAGAAAGCTGGCAGAAGTTTTTGTCAGGGATCAATTCATACACACAGGAGGCAAAAGTCTGGAACATGGTCGGTAGGATAGCAGGGAAACAAGTACACACACTTCCACTCGTAAACACTCAAGGTGATACCTTGGAAAATCAGGCGAACTTCCTCGGTGCACACTTTGAACGGGTATCCGGCTCATCCCACTATACTGACACTTTCCAAAAATACAGAACAAGAATAGAAAAGCAGAAACTCGAACACAAATCCACTAGATACGAAGCATATAACCAAGCTTTCAGACTAGCTGAGCTCCGAACATCTCTAAACTCCTGCAGCACTTCTGCCCCAGGTTCTGACCGTGTGGTGTATGAAATGTTAAAAAACCTACCAGCAGAAACACGAAAAACTTTACTCTGTTTGTACAATGCTATCTGGTTATCTGGCACTATCCCTACCTCCTGGAAAGAGGCTATTATTATTCCCATTTTGAAAGAGGGCAAGGGCCCTTCTTTAGCTTCAAGTTATAGGCCTATTGCACTTACAAGCTGCTTGTGCAAAGCCTTCGAAAAAATGATAAACTGCCGACTTGTACATATCCTTGAAACAAACCTTTTGCTCGTCCCATTTCAGTGCCAGTTTCGAGAAAGTAGATCCACCACAGACCACCTTGTTCGTATCGAGGCACAGATCAGAGACGCCTTCGTCCATAAACAATATTTTCTCTCTGTGTTCCTCGATATCGAAAAGGCTTATGATACAACATGGCGTTTTGGAATTCTAAGAGACCTGTCCCACCTTGGTGTGTGCGGAAGAATGTTTCACATAATCGAAAGTTACCTGTCACCGGACATTCCGTGTCCATGTGGGCAGTGTTCTCTCACAAACATTTGTCCAGGAAACAGGCGTGCCACAAGGTGGTGTGCTTAGTTGCACACTTTTTATTATCAAAATAAATTCCTTGCACTTGTCCATCCCCCGCAATATGTTCTATTGTACATATGTCGACGACGTTCAGCTTGGCTTCAAGTCATGCAACTTGGCAATGTGTGAGCGGCAGGTTCAGCTGGGTTTAAACAAGGTCTACTAATGGGCAGATGAAAACGTATTTCGACTTAGCCCACACAAAAGCACGTGTGTCTTGTTCTCTCGAAAGAGAAGCATGCATTCGGAACCTGACATTCGACTGAACGGGCAACGTTTGTCCGTCAAGGCCGAGCATAAATTCTTAGGCTTAATCTTGGACAACAAGTTGACCTTCGTACCACACATAAAGTATTTAAAAGCAAAATGTATAAAAGCCATGAATGTTATAAAAGTGTTGTCACGTACTACTTGGTGTAGTGACAGGCAATGCCTCATGAATCTGTATCGAAGCCTCATTCGCACCCGCTCAGATTATGAGGCCTTTGTTTATCAGTCTGCAACTCAAAGTGCTTTGAAGATGCTGAACCCTGTGCACCATTTGGGCATCCGCCTTTCTACGGGTGCTTTTCGCACCAGTCCCGTAGAAAGCCTTTATGTTGAGTCAAATGAGTGATCACTTCATCTGCAGAGAACTTACTTGTCCTTTGTTTATTTCCTTAAGGTGAAAGTGGATAAGAAGCACCCCTCATACTCTACTCTTAATGATTTGTCGAGCTCAATTTTGTTTCAAAACAGGCCTTCGATGAGGCAGCCCTTCTCAGTTCGCTTGAAAAGTCTAGCTGAGGAAACTGGAGTCTCACTTGAACACAGTTTAATGGCTCCTGTAGCATATCCGCCACCGTGGCAATGGCAGACTATAGACTGCGTTGTGTCCTTTCTAGAAGTTACAAAACATGCACCTATTGCCCATATTCGAACATACTTCCTGGAACTTCAACACAAATACACACGTCCTTAGTTCTTTACAGATGCCTCCAAGGCCAACTCCTCTGTGTCCTACGCTGCTTTCAGCCCATCCTTTTCGGATGCTGGCCTTCTACATCTAGGCACAAGTATCTTCACAGCGGAAGCTTACGCGATACTTGTGGCTGCTAAACACATCAAACAATTACAAATACAAAAAGCAGTAATTTATACAGACTTCCTCAGTGTGGTAATGGCTCTGCGCAGTCTTGAAAAACAAAAAAACCCGGTCCTTGTCTCACTTTACTCCATTTTGTGCACACTCTACACACTCAAACAACATGTTGTAGTGTGCTGGGTGCCAGGGAACCTTGAGATCGAAGGCAACGTGAGGGCGGATCAGCTCGCTGCATCCGTCCACAAAACCACTGCCCCTACACCCATATTAATCCCGGCCCTTGATCTTAAGCCGACTCTCAAACGAAACCTCAGAGATTACTGGCAGAGCAAGTGGGATACACACACACAAAACAAACTACACATTATTACGCCACACCTTGGTCATTGGCTGCCAGTTTCAAAATCGCGTCCTACAGAGGGAATACTAACGAGACTCAGAATAGGACACACGTACACGACACACTCATATCTTTTGTCCGGTGGCTACCCACCATTGTGTGACAGATGTGGTGAAGCACTAACAGTTCTTCACATTTTAATTCAGTGCAAACAATATGACACTATAAGAAAACAACACTTTCCATTACCCTACCGACAACATATACCTTTACACCCTGCAATGTTCGTCGGTAGGGAACCGATTTTTAGTTATAAATCATTGCTAGCGTTTTTAAAAGAAATTCATAGTTTTCATATCATATACCTGGGCATTCCGTAGCACGACCTCTCCTGAGAGGTTTTCGCTGCAGTGGCTACACAAGAAAGCACTTGCCTCACGGCCCTTGGACGCAAAGGCATGAACGAGTGAGGCACTTGTGCTATTGCCATACATATCCACCATCGTCTTTTATTATCATCAACTTTGTTCATCTATTCGCACCACATACACCTTTCACGGCATGGTCATGATTTTATTACTTGTATGTTTATACCCACCTTACCGCGAGGAATTTTATGGCTCTTATACAGCCGCTAATCACAATCATCGTCCACATTGCTTGTCCCATGAACTGGCGCTCTTTGGCCATCAAATTGCCCTTGCGCCAAAAACACCATATATCATCATCATCAGATCGGAGGTCGAGAGATGAAAAGAAGGTGGCGCCAGGGAGGCAGTCGAGGGCATCGTCAATGCGTGGTAGAGGGTACACGTCTTTTTTAGTAATTTTGTTGAGGTGGCGATAATCAACGGAGAAACGCCATGAGTCGTCTTTCTATTTTACTAATAACACGGGAGATGCCCAAGGGCTCAATGATGATTCTTGGCCACTTCTTTCTGAATCACTTCTCGCTCGGACGCTGACACGCGGTACGGCTGACGGTGAATGGGCGCAGAACCACCAGTGTTGATTCGGTGAGTGACAATTTTAGTCTGGCCTAAGGGACGATCATCGGTGTCAAAAATGTCACTGTATGAGGCTAAAACCTGGCAGAGAGTGTCGGCCTGGTGAGGCGACAGCTTCGATCCAATCATGTTCGAAAAATAGCATCGTCTGAGCTGAGTGACCGTGTGACTGCGGTTTGATCAGGAGCAAATACAGCGACAACACTGACATCGTCCTCTGTTACGGCAGTTAGCTGGGCAAGAGACATCTGGCAGGGCAACACTTGAGGGGTGAATTCAAAGTGAAAGAGCGGAAGGAGCACACAGTTATCCGCAACGGTCGCGATGGTATTGGGCATAGTAACACTGCGCGTCAGCCGAACGTCAGTAATGGGCGTAACGATATAATCACCGTCAGGAACGGAAGGGGCCGATGACAAAGACACGTACGTGACGGCTCGAGGTGGCAGGCGAACGAAAGTGGTTGGGCTCAAGCCACTGGTGGGCTTTGCAGAGTAGTAGGCAAAGATTGGAAGATCGAGGCTGAGTGTACCAGACGAACAATCAATTAAGGCCGAGTGTGCCGAAAGCAAATCAAGGCTAAGTTTGAGGTCATGAGGGCAGCAGGCTAGCACGGCAAAAAGGACCATGGCGTGACGACCGGCAATGCTGACACGAGCAGTGCACATTCCGATTACAGGTACTGTACCGCCATCGGCAACACGTATTGCCTGCGTTGTAAACTGCGTCATAACATTTTGTAAGCGGCGGCGTAGACAAGCGCTCATAATAGACAGGTGCGCACCTGTGTCAATGAGTGTGGTCACAGGAACATGGTCGACTTGTACTTCAAGCAGGCGGTGGTGAGTGGGAAGCGTCAGTAGAGGATTTTCGGCCGTCATTGGTTTTGCAGCTTCTCCTCTACAAGCTGCAATATCTAGTTTTCCTGCTGCGGCCGTCCTGAAAAGCTCGGCAATGAAAAGCGCCGAGGTGACGGAAAGCGGAATTGGTGACATAGCGGCGACGGGGAGCGAGAGCTGCGTCGACCGGACGAAGGGGCGTCAAGGTAGTGGTGACCGGACAAAGGGGCGTCAGTGGAAGGCTCGTAAGATGACGATGTATAGAAATTGGAGGGTGCGGTGACTGAACCTCGAGGAGTCGTCGGATGCATGTGTGCTGAGGTAGAGAAGGTCTGACGTGGTTGGTTTGACCAATGGCGACAGCAATAGCGAGAAACGTGCCCAGGCTGGTGGCAAAAAACAAATAGGCTGGTCGTCGGGTGTTCGCCATTCCGAAGGGTTACGGAAGGGCATTGTTGGAGGTGAACGACGAGCGTGTCCTGGGGAGTAAGACGGGACTTCAGGGCGAGTCAAGGGACATGCTTTTGGAAGTCAAGGGACATGCTTTTGGTTCGCCAACTCCTGCCTCACCATAGCTTGTATTGACGCCACTGACGGCTGTTGTTGGCCAGCGGCGAGCGTTGCAAAAACTTGTGGCTGAAGAGGAGCCGGACAGGCGGCTTCGGTTTCCCGAGGAACAATGCGCGTGACGTTGTCATACGTGGGGGACTGGCGGGCGGTTTCACACGATGAGGTTGCGGCCGTGTTGGGCTGCCGTGTGAATCGCTGAGTAATACGGCGGCTCTTGGCTTCTTCGAACCGCCGGTACTCTTTAATGATGGCGTCGATGGTGGCAGCGTTGTTGTATACTAGAAAATAAAGGCGTCGTCTGCTATGCTTTTAAGCACATGGGCCACTTTCTCAGACTCACTCATGTGCTCGTCAATCTGGCGGCATAGGGCGATGAAGTCGTGAATGTAGGCGACGTACGACTCCGTCGACGTCTGTGCACGAGCCGCCAGTTGATTCCAAGCTGCGATCTGCCGCCCAACTGTGTCGCCAAAAAGGTCGTGGATCTTCTCTGTAAAGGAGTCCCAGCCTGTAATATCTGCTTCGTGCGTCTCGACCCACACCCACGGTGGGCCATCGAAGTAAAAGAGCCCATTGGCAAGCATGAGAGTCGGGTCCCACCTATAGCTTGCGCTGACCCGTTCGTACAGGTTGATCCATTTGTCGACGTCAACGCCATCCTGACTGTAAAATACACCGGGATCACGAGCAGGAGGTAGAACGGCGTATGTAGAAGTCACGGAAGGGACAGGTGATGAAGACAAGGGTTGTTCAACCTGTGACATGGTTGGACCTATGATGATGTGGCCGTTGCGGAGCTTGGTGATGAAGACTGGGAAGTACCCAGCACGTCCACCACAAAGATTGTACGTGAAAATGACACGAGGTGTGTCTATTTAGAATCTATATTGAAACTGATGCGTGTAGCGTCGACTAAGATGGAGGACAGTAGGCGTAACCGACAGACCACTTCCTCGTTGTCGCGTCTGACCCCTGATATGTCAGCTACGTAGCAATATGAATTTTTGTAAAATTATGATAGCAGTGTAAATGCACATCACATTCCAAGTTATTTGAGTACTTGGATGTGTGAATATTTCTTGAAAAAATCATCAGGAGTCACACCACTACTGGAAAGCATTGTCTTTTTGAGCACACAAACATGTGTTTATTTCTAGAATATGCTTCATTGAATAAAATAATTCGATTATTACTACTTATTTCCGCTTCCCAGTTTTGTAGAGTACATTGTATGGTAAAGTATGGCTATAATAAATGACAGAACAATTAAGTGTGCATAACAAGGCATAAAGGTTCACTTGATTTTCTAGCAATAATGGGAAATGTTTGACAGAACGAAATAAAGTAGGACGAAAGGTGCAATGACAGAGACACACAAACAGCTTCAGTGTTGCACATTCATAAGAGAGCACTGTAGGCAGGAAGGTGCACTGAAGCCGTGAACTAACACTGCAACGTTTTTTGCAAACAGGTGTTCAAAGTATGAAAGTGGTGCACACTGAAATAAATTAGTGTTCATCACCTTAGTATTTCGGCTGAATTAGTACACATACACAAAGCAAAGTTGGACATCCTAACTCTACTATTCTTTTCTAGCAACTCGTAGAGGGACCCCGCACGGGCGCCTGTGCAAGTAGGCGTTTGGTGTGCAGCGACACCACGGACCTAGCTAACGGGGGAGTTTAGGCTCCCTCCCACGCCTAGCCGTGCGTGGCTTTGCCGTGTCCGGGGAAAAGGGGATCCGGGGGGTTGAGCCGACGCTGGGCTATTAGACCTTTGAGGCCCCTCCCCCTTCCCGGTAGAGGCAACACACCCCTTTGGCCCCGCCTTCACGTAGACAGCACCCCTGGGCTGACTCACCCAGGGGAAATCGGCAGTCACTTTTCCTATCTCTCTCCCCTACAACTTCGTCTTTATCTCTCAGTTTTGGTCGGTCCTGTCTACTTCTCTTTTCTGTTTACTTCCAATTTTCCTGGCGGCAAGTGTTAACCCTGTGCAAATTGCATACCTTGGCTTAGGCGCAGTGGGAGGGGGGGGGGTGTTTATGTATAAGAAGGAAAAAAAAGAAAAGTAAGCCCCGCAACTGTATGCATCAGGGTGCGACACCTCAGCAGTAGATCACAAGGGATGGGGGTGAGGAGAGATTAAAAGGATAGGAATAAGGGTGTAGAGAGAGACAAAGAGAGAGGAGGTAAGCCAGTGAGCGACGACATATCGAGGGGATAGGAGAGATAGATAGGAAAGATGGAAACACGGTCGCAGGAGTCCAAGGACGGGGCACCACTTGCGACAGCTCTTGATGGCGTCAGGAGATGGCGTAGAGCAAGTCCAGTAAGTCAGAGCTACGCTGTCATCGGAGATCGGCGTCAGGAGAGGACGTAGGGCGAGCCCAGTCGGCCAGAGCTACGCTGACGTCGGAGATCGTGAGGGCACAACCGTTCAGCACGGAATCCAGCGAGGAAGTCCCGCATTGGATAATAGTTGTGTTGCACTTCTGGCGTCTGCAGGTTTTAGCGTCCGCAAACTTGTAGCGTCCCCTCGTTGGGCTCCGTGGGGGGTGGCCGCCAATGATTCTGAAGAATATAAAACAGGCATATAGCTTTTTCTCTGTTAAATGATCGTACCGCCTTAAAGTGGGTACGCACCGATGGCATAAATTTTTTTCAACCAGCCAACAAAAAACATTTCATCACTTTCACATCATTCACTGTAAGAAAACTGGAAAGCAAGCTAGAAGCGTATCTCCTTTCGTAGTCGCCAAGTGTCTTACCGAAACTCTCGGGGCTGGATAGAAGGAAGCCAAAATGGTTAGCGGAGACCTCCTCGAAATTCGGGAAAAAGAACAATTTGAAAAGGTAGACGGCCTCTCATTTTGCAGTTTTACAGGGGCGCCTGCGCAAGTAGGCGTTTGGTGTGTAGCGACACCACGGACCCGAGCTAACGGGGGAGTTTCTATACCCTCCCACGCCTAGCCGTGCGTGGCTTTGCCTTTTCCGGGGAAAAGGGGATCTTGGGGGTGGAGCCGACGCTGGGTGATTGGACCTTTAAGGCCCCCCAGCAGAGGCAACACACCCCTTTGGCCCTGGCTCCACGTAGACGGCACCCCCGGATTGACCCGCCTGGGGGGAACCGGCAGTCGCCTTTTCCTGTCTCCCCCTCACATCTTCGTCTTTGCTCTTACTTTAAATCTTTCCTGTCGTCTACTCTCTTCCGTTGACTTCCGTGTTTCCTGGTGGCAAGGGTTGACCCTGTGTGGCTATCCTACCTTGGATAAACCATATTCGGTTATAGTCGTGGTGTACAGCTGGCGTCTGAAGGGCCTGTGCTTACAGACCCTGCAGCGTCCCCTTGTAGGACTCCATGGTGGGTGGCTGGCGCCGCTGCCGAAACTAAACCTTTTCTTATGACTAGTTCCTTGCTCTCGCTCCCTGATCGCCCTCAGAAAAGAGGGCGCACCGATAAAGTATTCCAGTTTTTAGGTATTCCAGTTTTAGGCTATTATTATTCCAATTTTGAAAGAGGGGAAGGACCCTTCTTTACCTTCGAGTTATAGGCCTATTGCACTTACAAGCTGCTTGTGCAAAGTCTTCGAAAAATTGATAAACTGCCGACTTGTACATTTACTTGAAACAAACAATTTTCTCGACCCAATCCATTCTGGGTTTCGAGAAAGTAGATCCACCACAGACCACCTTGTTCGTATCGAAGCACAGATCAGGGACGCCTTCGTCCATAAACAATATTTTCTCTCGGTATTCCTCGATATCGAAAAGGCTTATGATACAATATGGCGTTTTGGAATTTGAAGAGACCTGTCCCACGTTGGCGTGCGCGGAAGAATGTTTCACATAGTCGAAAGTTACCTGTCAAACCGGACATTCTGTGTCCGAGTGGGCACGGTTCTCTCCCAAACATTTGTCCAAGAAACAGGCGTGCCTCAAGGTGGTGTACTTAGCTGCACACTTTTTCTCATCAAAATGAATTCCTTGCGCTTGTCCATTCCTCGCAATATGTTTTATTGTACATATGCCGATGACGTCCAGCTTGGCTTTAGATCTTGCAATCTAACAATGTGTGAGCGGCAGGTTCAGTTCGATTTAAACAAGGTCTCCAAATGGACAGAGGAAAGCGGATTCCGACTGAACCCACAAAAAAGCACGTGTGTCTTGTTCTCCCGAAAGACAGGCGTGCACTCAGAACCTGACATTGAACTGAACGGTCAACGTCTGTCTGTCAATGCGGAGCATAAATTCTTAGGCTTAATCTTGGACAACAAGATGACCTTCGTACCGCACATCAAGTATTTAAAAACGAAATGTTTAAAAGCCATGAATGTTATAAAAGTGTTGTCAAGTACTACGTGGGGTAGTGACAGGCAATGCCTCATGAACCTGTATCGAAGCCTCATTCGCACCCGCTTAGATAATGGGGCCGTTGTTTATCAGTCTGCGACTCACAGTACTTTGAATATGCTTGAACCCATGCACCATTTTGGCATCCGCCTTTCTACGGGTGCTTTTCACACCAGCCCCGTAGAAAGCCTTTATGTTGAGTCAAATGAGTGGTCGCTTCATCTGCAGAGAACCTAGATGTCCTTTGTTTATTTCTTTAAGGTGAAAGCAGACAAAAAGCACCACTCATACTCTACTATTAATAATTTTTCGAGCTCAATTCTGTTTCAAAACAGGCCTTCGATGAGGCAGTCCTTCTCTGTTCGCCTGAAGAGTCTAGTTGAGGAAACTGGAGTCTCACTTGAACACATTTTAATGGCTCCTGTAGCATACCCGCCACCGTGGCAATGGCAGCCTATAGACTGCAATGTGTCTTTTCTAGAAGTTACAAAACATGCGCCTATTGCCCATGTCCGAACATACTTCCTGGAACTTCAACACAAATACACACGTCCTGAGTTCATTACAGATGCCTCCAAGTCTAACTCCTCTGTGTCCTACGATGCTGTCGGCCCATTCTTTTCGAATGCTGGCCCTCTACATCCAGGCACAAGTATCTTCACAGCGGAAGCTTATGCGATACACTTGGCGGCTAAACACATCAAGCAATTACAAATACAAAACGCAGTAATTTATACAGTTCACTTAAAAAAAAGCAGCGCCATTAACGAGGGACAAGAGAAAGAAGGAGGCAGACAGCAGCACTGACTTACAACAAGATTTATTTGCTAGAGCCGCACACTATATACTTGGGCAGTATCTGTCAAAAAAAGAAAAATATAAACAAAACAGAATCCACCTAACAACCACGTAGTCATCTCCACAACGCACCATGAACAACACGTGTGCTATTGTTCTGAAGGAAATCTATTTCTTTTAGTGATAGCGCAATCGAAGGCCTGCTGACACATGCACTGCCCAGCCTTTCTATTTCTGAAGCCTCATAAATTTCACGTATCATCTGGTCCCGATGACGCCTAATGACGGTACAAAGCTGGAAATCAGGGACACAACCACAGTCTCGGCAATGAATGCCGAGATGGCCCGAAACTGTAGAGGAGACGTTGTAAGCGTGCTCTTTCAGCCGCTCATCTAAACACCTGCCTGTTTGGCCGATGTACCACTTGCTGCAGGACAGGGGTAGAGAGTACACCACACCTTCAATGCATGGAACGTACTTCTTCCGGTGCTTGATTTTGCAGCCTCGCTCACCCCTCGAACCAGCTTTCACTGCCCTGCACAACCTCGCCAGTTTTTCTGGGGCAGAAAAAACCAGGTCTACGTCGCACCTGCTGGCCACTTTTTTGAGATTGTGGGTGACGCCGTGGATATAGGGAATAACGATGAAGCTTCGTTTCTCCCACAATCTGAAAAAAGTGGCCAGCAGGTGCGACGTAGACCTGGTTTTTTTCTGTCCGAGAAAAACTGGCGAGGTTGTGCAGGGCAGTGAAACCTGGTTCGAGGCGTTACACCCTGTAATGTTCGTTGGTAGGGAACCGCTTTTTAGCCATAAATCATTGTTAGCGTTTTTAAAAGAAATTCATAGTTTTCATATCATATACCCGGGAATTCCGTAGCACGACCTCTCCAGAGAGGTTTTTGCTGTGGTGGCTACACAAGGAAGCACTTTCCTCACGGCCTTTGGACGCAAGGGTATGAACGAGTGAGACACTTGTGCTAATGCCATACATATCCGCCATCGTTTTTTATTATCACGAACTTTTGTCATCTATTCACATCACACACACCTTTCACGGCATGGTCATGATTTTATACTTGTATGTTCTTACCCGCCTTACCGCGAGGAATTTTATCGCCCTTATACAGCCGTTTATCACAATCATTGTCCATACTTTTAGTAAGATCCCGCAGGGGTGCCTGCGCAAGTAGGCGTTTGGTGTATAGCGACACCACGGACCCGAGCTAACGGGGGAGTTTCTACTACCTCCCACGCATAGCCGTGCATGGCTTTGCCGTGTCCGGGGAAAGGGGATCCTGGGGGTTGAGCCGACGCTGGGTGTTTGGACCTTTAAGGCCCCCAGGCAGAGGCAACACACCCCTTTGGCCCCGGCTTCACGTAGACGGCACCCCTGGGCTGACCCATCTAGGAGAAATCGGCAGTCGCCTTTTCCTGCCTTTCTACTCCCACATCTTCGTCTTTTTCTCACACTTTTATCTTTCCTGTCCTCTCCTCACTTCTGTTGACTTCCGATATTCATGGCGGCAAGGGTTAACCTTGTGTAGGTATCCCACCTTGGATAATTACATTGGGGTATAGTGACAGCGTACGGCTGGCGTCGGGAGGGCTTGTTTCAACAAGTACAACCGCGTCCCCTTGTTGGGCTTCGTGGTGGGTGGTCGCCACTGTTACCGAACACATTCATACTTGTATGGCTTTACAAGCATCCGCCGACCTTGATCGGTCTCGCAAGAGAGGCCGCACCGAAGCTAGTTCTCACGTCTCGACAGAAACTAAGGTTACTTTCGTGAAGTACCACATTATCCACAGTGACAGCACATCTCTAAGAAAATTATCCCCATTTTTGGTGGCCAAGTGCCTAAAAGAAAAAAATAGGACCCACATACAAAGCATTCAAAATGTCAAGCGGTGACCTCCTTTTGGAGCTAACCGAAAACGACCAAGTGCCTAAGCTATCACAACTAACCAGCATTGGAGAAACAGCTGTCACCGTTTCGGTCCATCGCTCTCTAAACACCAGCAGGGGAGTAATCTCCGAGGAAGATTTCTTAGGCCTTAGTGACGAAGAGCTCCTCGAAGGTTTCCAAGACCAAAACGTCATCAAAGTCCAAAGAATTGTAATCCGTCGCAATAATCAGGAAGAGCCCACCAAACACGTAATATTAACCTTTGGAACATGTCAAATGCCCACCTCTCTTAAGGCTGGGTACTTAAAATTAAACGTCAGACCCTACATTCCCAACCCCAGACGCTGTTTCAAATGTCAAAGATTCGGACACGCCTCGCACTCTTGCAGAGGCAAAGAAACATGCGCAAAATGCAGCGCAAACGACCACAAATCAGAAAACTGCTCATCCTCACCCCACTGTGTTAACTGTGACGGGGAACACCCAGCGTATTCCCGGTCATGCCCGTGTTGGAAAAAAGAAAAAGAAGTGATCGCTCTGACCATCAAAAAAATATCATTCAGCGAAGCGCGAACACGTCTATCATACCTTTTCCACAGAAGTTACGCCGATGTGACGCAGTCGGGGGCAGCGTCACAAAGGCCTCAGGAGTCGACCGCTACCACACCTAGTGGTCCCGTGGTGACTCAAACCGCCCCCGTAAAAGAAGCAGCGCCAGCTGCTCTATGCAGATCAAAGGGCCCGCAGACTCCGGTCTCCCTGGGCCCTAAACTCAATAGAGTGCCGAGGCCTCAGATCCGTTTCTCAGCGCCTCACTCTCGATCTTCCAGCGCCTCAGACAAGGAAATGGAGATCGACCACAAAACTCCGGTGTCATCGACACCGAAGGACAAGCGCTCTCTCGAGCGTACCAAACAGGAAGAGGACAAAGTCCCAGTAACCAAAATAAGTAAGCGATAACCGTAATGGTTATCGTATTTCTCTTAATTTCTATTTCTCAATATTGTCACCTATAATCTTTTATACCGATCATTCCCCAGAGGTATAATTACATAAGTTTATTCCGCCATGGCTTTTATCGTACATAGGAACTGTAGAGGCTCAATTCATAACTTAGGTGACATAAAGGACATCATTAACAAACTCTCACCAGTAGCCTTTTGCCTCCAAGAGACAAATCTTGGTGCAAAACACAGCCATTTCCTAAAAGGCTTCAAAGTTGCCCGAAAGGACCACGAACATTGCAACCGTCTTTCAGGAGGAGTAGCCATAGTGGTGCAGGGCAGCACTCCTACGCGAGATGTCCAAATAAACACATCTTTCGAGGCCGTAGCCGTCACCATCCTATCATACAAAACCATCACCATCTGCTCACTGTATATCCCACCTCACACACTTTTCACCACCAAAAACCTAGAAAATCTAGTGGAACAGTTGCCAAAACCACTTATCTTAGTTGGGGATTTAAATGCTCATTCAACCCTTTGGGGTAGCGACAAAACTGACGCAAGAGGGCAAGCCGTGGAAGATTTAATTTTATCAAATGACATCTGGCTTCTTAATTCCGGTGCTTTTACCTACTTTTTAGCAACCTCGCGCCCTTTTAGTTGCTTAGATCTCACCATGTGTTCATCGTGTATTTTTAATGATTTTAAATGGGACGTCGTCAACACGTCTTATGGTAGTGATCATCAACCCGGCATCATAAAACTCATACCATCTTACCCAACTTTAACAAGCAGGCCACGCCGGTGGAAACTACAGCCCGCGAACTGGCCAGTTTTCACAGAAAACGCTAAGCTCGATGAATTTTTCGCATCGGAGCTTTCTGTTGAGGAACTAAACGAATAGTTCGTCAAAGTTTTAATCTTAGCAGCAGAAAAAGCAATAGCGCAATCATCCGGCATCGTACGCAAGAAATTCAACCCTTGCTGGACAAACCAGTGTACTGATGCCAAAAAACAACAAAATAAGGCCTGGGGAATTCTACGAAGATACCCCACCAACACCCCGCAGGGGCGCCTGCGCAAGTAGGCGTTTGGTGTGTAGCGACACCACGGACCCGAGCTAACGGAGGAGTTCTACTCCCTCCCACGCCTAGCCGTGCGTGGCTTTGCCGTGTCCGGGGAAAAGGGGATCCTGGGGGTTGAGCCGACGCTGGGTGATTGGACCTTTAAGGCCCCCCGGCAGAGGCAACACACCCCTTTGGCCCCGGCTTCACGTAGACGGCACCTCTGGGCTGACCCACCCAGGGGAAATCGGCAGTCGCCTTTTCCTATCTCTCTCTCCCTATATCTTCGTCTTTTGTTCTCACTTTACATCCTTCCTGTCTTCTCCTCACTTCATTTTACTTCCAATTTTTCCTGGCGGCAAGGGTTAACCTTGTGTGGCTATCCAAACTAGGGTAAACCATATTGGGTTATAGTAACTGCGTACTGCTGGCGTTGCGCAGACATGCCCACATGCTCTGCCACGTCCCCTCGTTGGACTCCGTGGTGGGTGGTAGGCGCCGTTACCGAAAAATACACATTTTCTCATGGAATCCCCGACCCCCTCTTTAACTGATGGTGCTTCGAAAAGGGTACGCACCGATGCAACATTCCTACTTTGGCCCAAAAACAAAGAAACTTTTCCAAAATACCATGTCCTCCACTGTGAACAATCATCTACAAAAGCTAGAGCAATCTCACCCTTCCTTGTAGCCAAGTGCTTGAGAGAGACCATTGGAACCGGTTATAAGGCCACGAAGATGGCAAGTGGAGATCTGCTTCTCGAATTAAAAGACAAGGAACAGTACAATAAACTCTCGCACCTCGTGGCCTTTGGTAACATCCCTGTCTCTGTGAGCGCACACCGTACCATGAATACAGTGAAGGGCGTGGTATCGGACGAAGATTTGATGACACTGAGTGAAGAAGAGCTCTTTGATGGATGGAAGGATCAAGGTGTAATACAAGTCCAGCGCATCAAAATCAGACGTAACAACAATGAAATAGCAACAAAGCACTTGATACTCACCTTCAACTCAACCACTTTACCCGAGACTCTCGAAACTGGCTATGTAAAACTCAATGTCCGACCCTTCATTCCAAACCCGAGGCGTTGTTTTAAATGCCAGCGATTTGGTCATGCATCCCAGAGCTGCCGAGGACAGCTGATGTGTGCTAAGTGTGGCACAACCGGCCACAGTGCTGATGAATGTAGTCATGACGAGATCCTCTGTGCGAACTGCGAAGGTAGCCACCCCGCATACTCCAGAGCGTGCCCAGCCTGGAAAAGAGAAAAAGAAATAATAACTATAAAAGTTAAGGAAAATATCACATTCAGGGAAGCAAGACAACGAGTCTCGTTATCATTAGCACTAAAAACACCTTTTGCCGAAGTGGTGCAACGAGGGGCGGCACCACAAAGGCCCTTGGCAGTTGCCCGGACCACGCCTAGCGTGCCGAGGCCAATGCCACACGCCCCTGCGGCGGGAGCAGCCAGCGCTGCCCTGCCCACTTTCAGCCTGTCCACACCAGTGACCTCTACAAGCTCTGGCAGCAGCCAGGGCAATCACGAGGCCAAGGGGGCTCCATCAACCCCCCGGTCGGTGGGGACAAAGACTTCGTCGATCGAGGCGAAGTCTAAGCGACGCACAGATCGCTCTTTAGAGCGGGTGTCCAGTGCCTCGCAAGAGGCTATGGACACCAGTTCAAGCCAAACGGCGCAGGAAGCGCCGAAGGAGCGGCGAGCTTCGCTCGACCGCCCCAAAAAGGACAGAACGCCGATTACAGGGCCTGACAAAGGCCCTGTAAAATGAGTTAATCCCCGTCTTCTTTGCACACAGCACTTTTTCCCTTTTTTTTCCACTATGGACAAAATCATACAGTGGAACGTAAGGGGAATACTTAGAAATTTAGATGACGTCCAAGAACTTCTGTGTAAGTTTAACGCGAAAGTGCTATGTGTGCAAGAAACGCACTTAACTCCTAAGCACAAGGACTTCCTACGACAATAAATTATTTTCCGAAAAGACCGGGAGGATCCTGTTGTACCATCTGGCGGTGTAGCCATTATAGTCGATCGTAGTATAGCATGCCAGCATTTGAAGCTCCAAACGGCCCTGGAGGCAGTGGCCATTCGAGCTGTACTTTTTAACAAACTTATTACCCTATGTTCTGTGTACATACCACCACATCAACAGCTACACAGACGTGATCTGGAATCACTAATAGATGAACTCCCAGAGCCATTTCTGGTTCTAGGTGATTTTAATGCACACAATGTCCTGTGGGGCGATGCTCACTGTGATGCGCGAGGACGTCTCATTGAGCAGCTCCTTTTCTCTTCTAGTTTATGTCTTTTAAATATGAAGGAGCCTACGTATTTTAGCCTTGCAAGCAACACATACTCCTCCATAGATCTTAGCATTTCATCACCGTCCCTTTTACCTGTTTTTAAATGGAACGTTCTTAAAAACCCTTATGGGAGTGATCACTTCCCAATCATCCTGAGTGCGCCGAACAAAGATCAACTACCCCCGCAGGTTCCTCGATGGAAGATTGAGTCAGCTGATTGGGAAGGGTATAGAACTCTTACACACATGACATGGACTGAGCTGTCTGCCCTGACCATAGATGACGCTGTCACGTATTTTACAGCTTTTATACTTGATGCCGCATCTAAAAGTATTGCGAAAACGAGTGGCATGTCTTCTAAACGGCGAGTCCCATGGTGGAACGACGCATGCAGCAAAGCACGGACCACTCAGAACAAAGCATGGGCGTTGCTTCGCGATTCGCCTACAGCAGAAAACCTGGAAAATTTCAAGCGGGTCAAATCGCAGGCACGGAGAACGCGTCGACAAGCTAGACGAGAGAGCTGGACAAAGTTTATATCGAGTATCAACTCGTACTCAGATGAGGGAAAAGTGTGGAATAAAGTAAAGAAAATTAAGGGCCAACAAACGTATTCTCTTCCACTAGTAAATAGCCTCGGGGAAAGCTTGGAGGATCAAGCCAACTTTCTTGGCACACATTTCGAACACATATCGAGCTCCTCACACTACTCCGAATCCTTCCAGAATTACAAGGCACGAATAGAAAAACAAAAGTTAGAAAGAAAATCCCCAAGAAATGAGGCATATAATGCACCATTCTGCTTAGCAGAACTGCGAACAGCACTCAACTGCTGTAATACATCTACCCCAGGTTCTGACAACGTAATGTACGCGATGCTGAAGGAACTACCCTCCGAAACTAAAGAAACCCTCCTCTCTCTTTATAATCGCATATGGTTTTCAGGTGTGATCCCCTCCTCCTGGAAGGAGGCTGTTATGATTCCAATTTTGAAGCAGGGAAAGGATCCCTCTACTGTATCAAGTTACAGACCTATAGCGTTAACAAGCTGCCTCTGTAAGCTACTTGAAAAAATGATTAATTGCCGCTTACTCTACTACTTAGAAACAAACAATTTGCTCGACCCATTTCAGTGCGGGTTTCGAGAAAGTAGATCCACCACAGACCACCTTGTTCGTATTGAGGCACAGATCAGAGACGCCTTCGTTCATAAACAATATTTTCTCTCTGTGTTCCTCGATATCGAAAAGGCTTATGATACAACATGGCGTTTTGGAATTCTAAGGGACCTGTCCCACCTTGGTGTGCGCGGAAGAATGTTTCACATAATTGAAAGTTATCTGTCAAACCGAACATTCCGTGTCCGTGTGGGCAGTGTTCTCTCCCGAACATTTGTCCAGGAAACAGGCGTGCCACAGGGTGGTGTACTTAGTTGCACACTTTTTATTATCAAAATGAATTCCTTGCACTTGTCCATCCCCCGAAATATGTTTTATTCTACATATGTCGACGACGTTCAGCTTGGCTTCAAGTCATGCAACTTGGCAATGTGTGAGCGGCAGGTTCAGCTGGGTTTGAACAAGGTCTCCAAATGGGCAGATGAAAACGGATTTTGACTTAACCCACAAAAAAGCACCTGTGTCTTGTTCTCTCGAAAGAGAGGCATGCATTCGGAACCTGACATTGAACTGAACGGTCAACGTCTGTCTGTC